>NC_083322.1:2422241-2736856 GCF_963455315.2 Globicephala melas
AAGAGGTTGGGTGTGAATGTCTGAAAAGAATTCTACATTTCGCCTCTTATTTCTAGACTGCTTCATTAGTCATTTTCTATAGATGATTTCCTCCTTTGTATGAAATTTTCACATTTCAGATACCAATAATGTCCAATTTTAGCATCTGAAATGACAGGCAGAAGGGCTATGGGACAAAAATGTGACACTCTTATTAACAAAATCTCCTATTGGGAGCTAAATACCGTTTAAAACATAAGCATGTTCAGGCACGTCGCCCCACGCGGCTTTGCTCTGTTACTCTGCGCCATCCTTTACCTCCTAAGAAGAAAGGGTCTCGCTCCTGGGGAGGCGGCGGGGCCCTCCACTGGTCCTGAAGAGGAAGCCGCGGGGGCTGGCTGAAGCTGTTGGGAACAGGTCCAGGTGTGTGCTGTGGGAACTCTGGAGGGCCCTGAAGCACAGCAGGAAAACAGGGTGGAAGGCAGGAAAATGAACGGTAGTTTTCAGAAAGGTGTACATGTTTTAAGTTTTCCTCTGCAAACGTCAAGGAACTTATCTCCTGAAGCCGCCACCCCTGTATATACACACACACACATATATATATATAACCTCATGTTACAAAATAGGTGATTCTGCCATAGTGAAACAGTCAAATGTCAAAATGCAGCATCTAAAAATTAATTCAATGTTTTAACAGCACTACAAAACCAGAAGAATATTAGTTTTAAGCTTACTGAAATCCATGCAATTACTGAGCTTCCTGTCCACTAATCCAAGAGACTAAATGTCTACTTTCAGTGTTCCTGACACTCTTCTCAAACATGCTATTCTTTGCTACCTTTTTCACACAACCATAAGCCACAGCTATGAAGTTGCTTTATTTCAACAGAAGAAAAAGAAACTGAATGTGTACCATAACAAAAATCAGCAATCGCTGACGAAACAGGAAAATGTGAAATGTTTAAGAAACCACATTGCTACAAAAGAAATAATACAGATTCCATTGGCTAAAAATTCTGAACTCTTAAAACAGATTACCGTTTTTCCATAACTGCAGGTTACCAGTAGAACTCTACAAAGACAAATTACTTCACTTTTTAGCCAATATTTTATAGTAACTTTAAATGGAGTATAATCTATAAAAATTTTGAATCACTACGTTGTACACCTGAAACTAATATTGTAAATCAACTATACCTCAATTTTGAAAAATTACTTCATTTTTCAGTTGGCCTTTCAAGCATTTATGGAGATTCTTTTAAAACACCACATTTACTTAAGAAAGCCTCACAACTTTTTTTCACTTCTTTATCCAGAAATTCATTGATTATACATACTGTATCATCAAAATAATATTCATTTAATAAACCTCATTCTTTGAAGTATTTCTCAACTTTCAAAAACCACACTTCCTTCTCATAAACTTAAAATTCTAATGACTTTTCTGTCATTTTATTACGAATTAGCTGTTCTTTCTAAATGTGACATCATATTATAACACTGAAAATGCTTCTGCAAATTACATTTGCCTTCCTTCTCTCTTTAAAGGTCTGCTCTATCCACAGTGTTGTAAGAATAATGCAAAATGAACACAATAAACACCACAAACCCATATGACCACTGGCTATATAACATTAACGAAATTAGATTTACACACAAATGTTACATCTTCATAAAAACACATGGTACTGAAACATATGGATCAGAAAGTTGCAAAGCTTAAATTCTTGTAGTCTGTGTCTACCAGTTTAGGTGAAATCAAGGGTATTTTCACCCCACCAGTGTTTGACATCTGACATTAGGGAACATCACTTCTCACTCTAGATAAAGGCATCAATTAAGATACAACTGAAGCAAACAACATCAGAGAACTGTTGGATTTATAACTGAGAATACATACTGTACACACTCACACTAAACCAAAAGCTTTTGACCCCTAACAAATGCATACATTTTATCGCGATGTTTATTTGAGACTTTACTAATATGATGCTTTGATATGGATATTCTTCAATATTTACTACTTTTTACTATGGTAATAATACGCTCGAAAAACACATTTCTAACAGCATCGGCTATCCGACATTGGTACTGATCACATCTGCACTAGGAGTTTCGATGGACTTGCCTTCTGTCTTTCACTGCCGAGTTCTTTCCTCGTTTTGAAACTACTCTTATTTTTATGTGAAGCCGATGAAACACGTGGTGTGCATCTGCATGGATATTTTGCCAGGTAACTTAAAAAGAACATTTATTAATGAAGTATTTCTTTATAAAATATAGCATTAGTATCCTGTGTATAGTTTTACAGGCCTTTTCCCTCATGTATACACATATTTCAAAACTTTCTGGATGATAACAAATTAGCCATCAAGGTTCAGTCATTTTTTTTGTTGTTGGCTGTGCCACGTGGGATCTTAGTTCCCTGACCAGGGATCGAACCCGTGCCCCCTGCAGTGGAAGCATGGATTCTCAACCACTGGACTGCCGGAGAAGTCCCCAGTCTTTTTTTTTAATGTTTAAACCATTTTTCGTGGAGTGGCCCAGAAAATAAAATTGAAAATTGTCTGCCCTCTGGGTTGTGGCAAGGTTTGACTGGTCACGCTGCCTCCAATCCATGCAATTTGACTACATAAATTAGCAATGTTCACCTAAGTAAAACCTGGTTTCAGCTATACGGCTTGTTTCCTTAAACTAATTTGATGTATACCTGACTGTCCCTCTTCTGGAGGGGGGAACACCAAGAAGGAGTTTCAAATAGATAAATACAGAAGGGACAGATAAGATTCATTAATATCACCACAGCCTAAAACAAGCTATGGGATGTAAAAGGTAAAAGAAATCACTGAAATTTAATATCTTTTAAAAATGAAATATATGTATTTTTCATGAGGCTTTAGCTTACAAATAGTAAAATATTAACACCTACTTGAAGACAGAAAACATTTTCAGCCTTTAAAGTGTATTAAGAAACGATAGCTCTCTTCAAATACCTGAGCTGCGATCACTTACAAGCAGGTGTATGTTAGCCTGCATCAGGTCACTAGGGCAGGGTTTGCCTGGATACGGGTTTGGTGGGGTAGATCCCAGCCAGGGAGCGAACGGCACCACGAAGCCTCAGAAAAGCCCCTTGGGTATGGAACTGCCCCACAGCAGGGGGTCTGCTGCACCAGGAAAGGACTTCAGGCCCGTCCGTGTTCTGAGAATCAGGTGGCAAGCTGAAAGACCGAGTTGTGAACCTGGGCCACCGCTGGAGCAACCAGCAACCTGCAGGTCCGTCTGCTGAGCTGGGCACGGGGTGGCATCAGGACGGCGCCAGGCAGGACAGGGAGACCTGGGGGATGATGGCTTGGCGAAATGCAGGGGCTGGGACTCAGTGGGTGCTTACTTGGTGTAGTCACCTGGATTCAGTGTCAATTCTCTTGCTTCTCTGGCTGGTCTGACAGCCCTGGGGGAGCTTGGTGAGAGACTTGGGACCCGCGTAAGAACCCAGGCCGAAGCCTGAACCAAGGCTCAGGTCTGGGCACCGTCAACCAGAGCGGGAGATGATCCTTTCTACTCACAAGGATTCTCAGCCTGTGTGTGTGCAAGCCCATGCTCCTGACACACTTCCACCGCACAGCAGATAACGACGGCAGCAACTGGCACGTAATTCACACAAGTAACCTTGTGAAGCCAGCGTGAGCATCTGCTTCACAGTAAGAAATAATGAGGACCCAGGCGTGACGGCAGCAGCTTCCCCCACCTGTGGCTCATGCACTGCCCGCCAGGCCCTGTGCAGAGCCCCTGACCACCTGAGCTCATGAACGCACAGCACAGTGACATCGGGGGGGGGGGGGCGGTGTCTTACTTCACAGCCAAGGAAATCGAAACTTAGGCCATTAAATAATGTGTCCAAGGTGACACCATTCTTTGTTTTTTAATCACAGATTTCAATACCCAAGAAAAACAAGTTAAAATGAGGTAGGGGAAATTTCATCCCATATGGTATAAACCTTGTCAAAATGACTAAATCTGGTTGGGCTTCCCTGGTGGTGCAGTGGTTGAGAGTCCGCCTGCCGATGCAGAGGACGCGGGTTCGTGCCCCAGTCCGGGAAGATCCCACATGCCGCGGAGCGGCTGGGCCCGTGAGCCATGGCCGCTGAGCCTGCGCATCCGGAGCCTGTGCTCCGCAACGGGAGAGGCCGCAACAGTGAGAGGCCCGCATACCGCAAAAAAAAAAAAAGACTAAATTTGGGGATTTTAAAAACCATACTTTCCCCTGACTTAGATATGAACATGATCATCTAGAACGTGAATTCTGGAAACCATCACATCCCACACAAACTTCCATATACTACTGATTTCTTCAGGAAATGTTCACTCTATACTTCTGTTTCAGCCAAAACGTGAGCCCTCTCGTAAGCCCGCATTATACAAACTTCATTTTCTCCTGTCCCTCCTTCACTCTCTCACCGACCCGTCCGTCCTGCAGCCACACTGTTTCAGGAGACCCTGCATGCACGTGGGCCCCAGCGCCCCGCTTCTCTACGGGATGCTGAGTACTGCTGGGTGATACTCTCCGTATGCTGAATCAGACTCACTCTAAGTTTCTATTTACTCTTTTTTAAAAAATATTTATTTATGTATGTATTTATTTTTGGATGTGTTGGGTCTTCGTTGCTGCGCGCTGGCTTTCTCTGGGGGCTACGCTCTTCGTTGCGCTGCGCGGGCTTCTCATTGCAGTGGCTTCTCCTGTTGCAGAGCAGAGGCTCTAGGCTCGCAGGCTTCAGCAGTTGTGGCGCACGGGCCCTAGAGCGCAGGCTCAGTAGTTGTGGCACACAGGCTTAGCTGCTCCGCGGCATGTGGGATCTTCCCGGACCAGGGCTCGAACCCGTGTCCCCTGTGTTGGCAGGCAGATTCTTAACCACTGCGCCACCAGGGAAGCCGAGTTTCTATTTACTCTTAATGGGCCCAGCAAGGTCCCTCACAGTTTCCCCTCCTCCTGGTCAGCCCTCCCACTGCCCAGGACATTCTCCCTTCTCTGAGCATCTTCTAGTCCCTCAGCCTCCTGACCTGCCCTCTCTCACCCTCCTACCAGGTAAGATGCTTCCTACCCACCCCCCCGTCAGGAGTCCCCCTCCCCTCTCCCCCCGCCCCCCACCCCCGGGGCCAACAGTGCTCTCTGCGTTCTCGCTTCCTTTCTGTCCCCTCCACTTTCATTCAGCTACAACTACAGAGAATTTTCTGGCATGAATCATGTGTTTGTTGCTAATTTTTAGCAGCAGTCTATTTGTTAAAAATTTTAATTCTCATTCTATTACTGCATTTGGTCAGATTTTTCACTTAAAAGATAGGAACAGTATGCTGACTTATAACAGCAATTGAAATACACTACTCATTTGTTGACAAGCTTTCAATCTGAACTACAGTCAGCATACTTCAGGACTCATAAACTCATTAGCTGTATCAGTCACCACTATGCTAACAAGTTGACAAAAAAGGACAGACACGGGGAGAAAGGAAGACGGGAAGAGTAAAACGCATTTTCTGAGAAAGAGGGAAAGTCCTTTGGGGCTATTTCCACTTAGCCCTTCAGTACTGTGTTGTATGAATAGCTAGCAAGCAGCATCACTCATTGTGGGAACTTTTACTAACTTACGAACGTTTCGCCGATTCCCATAAGGGGTAAAGCAAAACTTAACCTCTGTTGTTCAGAACCACTGTGATCACAGGCCCCAGTCCAGCACTGCTCCTGCACCCCAGCTCGGCCCACTTCCACTTCCGTCCGGTGTGGGTCACTGCAGGACACATGGGGTTTTGCACAGTGTTGACATCGGCACTGCCAGTACCTAGAAGGCAGAACTCAGCCCCATAAGAATGACTCCAGAACTGCTCCTTCACTCAGCTTCATGGAAGCCAGGGAGTGACAGACTCTCTTTGTCTTACTTCCCTGACTCTGCTCACAATTGGAAGAAGCCTGGAAAAGCTTCCTGACTTTTCTGTCTTGACTAATAAACACAGCTTTCTTCATTATTTAACATGTGAAGCCCCGATATTTATTACCACTTTTCTTAGCAGGCTCGCATCATGCTGGGAAAGTACTCGGTTTCTTCTGAAATCTGTAGTTATTTGTAAATTCCATGAGTGCATTTTAGTGCCACAAGCCTCGCCCTCTGCTGATGAAGCTCTGACCGGCACTGGTCACGTGGCTGCTGCAACAGGGCTCTTTATAACCTTCTTTTCCTCCTTCCATTAGACAGTTAATTTCAAGTCCGCCCAAAGATAGGTTTTCTCATTACAGATAAGGCAAAATATAAGTGGAAAAGTAGACTGGCTTCCCTCCACTGTAAGTAGAAAGTCTGATAAATTTTGATTTTTACTTTGCCACAGGCTGAGATCAGGTAAAGTATTCGCCCCTTAGCCCCTTCATCCTTTTCTAAAAGGAAGTAGGGGGCTTCCCTGGTGGCACAGTGGTTAGGAATTCGCCTGCCAATGCAGGGGACACGGGTTCAAGCTCTGGTCCAGGAATATCCCACATGCTGCGGAGCAACTAAGCCCATGCGCCACAACTACTGGGCCTGCGCTCTAGAGCCTGCAAGCCACAACTACGGAGCCCACGAGCCACAACTACTGAGCTTGCACGCCTAGAACGCATGCTCCACAACAAGAGAAGCCACCGCAACAAGAAGCCCGTGCACGGCAACGAAGAGTAGCTCCCGCTCACTACAACTAGAGAAAGCCCGTGCACAGCAACAAAGACCCAACATAGCCAAAAATAAATTAATTTTTTTTAAAAGTTAAAAAAAAAAAGTCACTGAGTTACAAGAATAAACTCAAAGAGAGACTGATAATTTCAAGCTGCCTGAGAACTAGGTACATTACTTCTTGGGTCTCTAAGCACTTTCAGATTTCCTGGGAGATTATATTGAATATTCCTAGCTTCTAAAGACATTTTTTGGTATTAAACTGAAGATACATGGGGATCATAAATCTTGCCCCCTCTGGAATTTTAATATTACGATTTTCATCTCTTCCCCAAACCTTCTTCCCTTTTACTAATCATCCATGTGCTAACTGCATATACACAGGCATTCAAGTGTCAGCAATACTCAACAAAGCCCCGGAATTCTTTCTCCATCAGTAATATTTAACTAGAACTTTATTCCTACTTCCAAATGACCCTCTATTATATAATATATAGTATATTATATTGATATAATGATAATGTAGTTACAATTAATAAACACATCAGCTTCTGACAATTAACGTGTTTCCTTGTAAGGTGAAAGACAAATCAGCACAGGTCTCCTTCCTGTGCTCTCATTCTGAGTTCAAACCAGAAAGCCTTCACAGAACAGGTATTACCAAGTCCTAGTAATTTTACCTCCTAAATCTCCCTCAAGTCCACCCCCGCCTCTCTCTACCCTTCACCCACAGAGCCATGAGGGCCGAGACCACGACTGCTTCATTCACCAGTGCGCTTCCACGCTCGGCACACAGCTGGGCACAAAGACGCCCATAACACGTGAGGCATGGATGAACTGCCGTACTCCAATGTGAGGGGAGCCAGGCCCCACATCTAATGGAGAATGCCACAGCACGCCCAGCAACCGGCTGCCCAGGAAGCACACGGTCAGGCAGCGGCTGAAAGCCCCAGGAAGCAAGCAGAGGAGGGTGGACTGTGCTGCCCAGGGCACCAGCGACCAGCCCCAAGGCCACGAGCCGAGCGCACTCGGAGCACAGACAGGGCAGCAGCACCAGGGAGCAGGCAAGACCGACAGAGCCGGACTCTGCAACCTAATGACTGTAGGAGGGAATTTGCTGCAACTTGTCCTGTAATGACGTAATATAATTAGACAGGAAAGGTGACATGAACCTGGAGACTCTCATCCTCACCGTATGACCACGTCCCTAATTGTAGAGAAGAGGGCTGTTCCCTGAAGAATGAAACTGAAGTGGAGAGTGGGTAGGGTATACTTCCAGCACTGCTGTTAAGGAACACAGCCCAGGCCAGTGTCCCCACCTTGCCTGTAGATCCAACTGAAGAACAATGCACCTGTAACATGAATGAAGCCAATACGGCCTCATGACCAAGTTCCTGGCAGATGGCGTGTGAGCAGAAGTGATGTGGGCTGGTTCCAGGCCCGGTCACTGAAAGACAACCTCCCGTGAATAATCTTCCCTCTTTCCCCACCTGCCAGAGGGTGGAGAGAGAGGCCCCTGAGGGCCAGAGGAAGATGCCCAGAGGGTGATCTGAGCAAGAAATAGGCATCCCGGTGGCGCTGTGAAGTCAGTCCACTCTGGCTGATACTCCCACGCTGGACGCTCTGGGGCCATCGCCGAGTCTCCTTCACTGGGCCAGCACCACATGCCCCAGGTGCTGCAAATGCCGTCCTTCGCCAAGGACTGCCTGACATGGCCACGCACTCTGCCCTCTGCCCCAGGATGGACAACTTACGCCCCAAAGCCCTACCCTCTGGGGATCAGGCCAGGGCTGGGGACTTTCACCTGAAACCACACCTTACCCTGGGGGCTCCGCCTCCTTCCTGTCCTGCATCCCCTGCGCCCTTACCTAGTCCTGGGCACCCCAAATGCCCCTCCCGGGCCCTGCTGCTGCCCACCTAAGGCTCAACCCACACTGCTGCTGCTGCTGCCAATTCTGCAGAGAGCGCCTCTGCTATCTCCCTCAATCCTGCCAACAGCCCTACGAGGGAGCTATTGTGCTCACAGAAATCTTTTGAGCACTTAAATCACCTGCACAAAGCACAAGCTTAGAAAGCACAGGTCACCTATGGCCAGAGCAGGGAACTCGGACCCACCGTGCTATCTACTGCTTGCCGCGAACAGCAAACGGCAGGGACTTACTTTCACATCCCCTTATCTGTCTCAGTGTCTTGAGAGTGTGTGTGCGCTTGAGAGTTAAGAAAACCAGTTAAATACTAAATCCAGTCAAGTCAGACAGCCATGCACATTCCACTGGCCTGAATGGCTAATACAAATGAGCAGCTCTTATCTGATCAACCTGAGAGACTGATAAAGGAGGGAGGACCAGAGATGCTATCTACAGCTTAGAAAGAAATAGCTGACTCAAGCTGAGCAAACAAGGAAATTTCTGGCTTTGGAAGTTGGCTCAATAGAATAAGAATGGAAAAAGAGGGGTTTTGTGGGCTTAACCTTGAAACTAAGTGACACTAGCAAGGTGTGGGAACCTGGGACAGCCAGGTGGAAGGCAGCGGGTGCCAGCTAAGATCACGGCAGCTAACCCGCAGGCCCCCAAGAAGCTGAAAGCCACCCTGAGGTGTACAAATGAGGGAGGCCGACACTGGCAAAGAGACAGCTTTAATGATAAACGCAGCGTATCCAACGAGGAAGAAGCCCGTTTCCAAGAGGGCAAATGCCTACGTAAGAGGATTAGAAAGAAGAGGGCAGATAATACACGGTATTATTCCGAAAGAAAGACAATGGCTGATACATGAAATAAACCACAGTGACAACGGCTACTTCTCTGGCGATGTCAGACCATGCCGGACACTAGGGAGAAACCATCTGGGAAGATAAGCGGGCCCCTAGTTGCCTCCATTTGCCTCAATGGATAACAGAACTTGAGAGTCTTGAATATGTAAACAAACTGAAAAATTTTCCGCTTTAAGGTCCTAGAAGCCGCTTGCTGACTGCTGTCAGTATTGGCTTTATGAAGTAAACACTTAACAGATAGGAGGTATCATTAAGCTCACAGTACCATTTTTCCTCATTGTCTTCTGTTCTGTTTGGAACACAGATGTCACTTTCTTTTTCTCGATTTACACAACTTAAGTTCTGACCACAAGTTTTAGCCACATGGAAAAGGCTTCCCATTGCTTATCTAGTATAAGTTCTCACTTCTTCCTTAGTAACGGAAGGACAACACTGTGCCCAGCTAGAAGACCACCGACCCCAGCCTGGGACAAGGCGAGCTGGCACAGCTGGACAGGGGCTCCGGGAAGGCTCACTAGGGGCTGCCTGACCCTCCTCCTCTTTCAGCCTGAAACTTGGGTAGGGGAAAAAAACGGATCTCTGGTAACAACACAGAACTGCTGTACCACCCAGAAGAACTTTATTTTTATGCAAAGAATATGACACTCAGTTTGTTAACTCCCTGTTAACTGAGTTGTGCGTTACCTGCAGCCTCATTCACATCCTGACTGATAAACCAAGTTTCCTTCATAAATACAGTGCAAGAATCAGGCAGAAGCAGTAACCTTTCCTTTAAGGGATGAAGAAACTCAGGTTTACAGAGTTAAACAACTATCCAAAGTTACACTGACTTGTGGTCTATAAATGCTCTTTCTCCCCTCGCGCACTGCTTCCGCTGCGGCCAGCCTGTCCTCAGGTAATGCTGAATAAACGGCCGTTCCTGAGTCTGGCGTTCACTACCTAAATTCTCTTGATGCGATCATTCATGTAATAGCACCTGCCATTTCACAAGTAGAAAGGATAATAAATGACCAACTCGCTCTAGAAAATGAAGAACTATTTTAAGACTGTTAGTGAGCTGTAAATACCTCACTTAACAGAACTTTTAGGACTACCGTAATTCTGCCTTTTGAAAGAAAAAGCTAGCATAATCCTTTCAAATAACTGCTCTGTTTTGCTTTTTTTTGCTTTATCCCTTTAAAAGTCCAAGGTAAGAAATTATCATTCTCCCATATAATTCTTATACAAATTGTACTTTCTTTTTTGCATCTCTTGTTAATTATGTGATGTTATCTATGTTAATCCTATTCAGGAAGAACTGATAACTTCAGTTACAGAAAAAGAAAGATGAAAACTCTGCATAAGTTGCTTAGCACAAAGTTAATCGTATAATGCAAAGAATAAAGAGGCTCTAACAGCTATTATGTGACTTATCAGCTTCCCTGAAAGGGTCAGTTGGTATATTTTAATAAGACTAATTGAGTACCTTAACAATGTCGTTGAAACTTCATGAATCTTTCAATAAATTACAGCCTCCGCTACAACATGTTTTCGTTTATTAATCTCACTTAAAATGCAAAGAACTATATAAGAAACCAATAGACACTTGAGAATGCCTCTCAGTTAATTCTGATTAAATGATGGGTTAAGTGCAAAGAATCAAGACCACTAGTGACCCCCGACGTAATTAGAATTACAGCCCGTTGTCACAACGTTAATCCTCTTATTTCAGTATTTTCCATAGATTTTTTTCTTTCAGGTTATGCCTTGTTTAAATACCTACATTCATTTTCCTAGAAGGTACTTGTGTATTTGCAGACGCATTCTTAACATTCTGAAGCACCATATACCCAGCAGCAAGCGCTAGGTTTCACACTGGAGGTGGTGGGGGAGAGAGGAGGACACCACATGAACTTAAATACGCTAGGGTATTTAAGGTTACTGGTTCAAGCGGTGAAGCTAGAGCAGGCACTGCAAGTTATAACACTGTTACTTTAGTACAAAATACTGTTTCTGATGAACCTACTGAAGACTGTTTACACTTTTTCATAAATCAAACAACCTCTTATCCCTATACCTCGCCCCCCGCCACTCCCCTCCGGAAACAAGCTCACCCAACGTCAGGCCCTACCGTGGTAAACTTCTCCACCTCAGCACTCCTGACAGCCACAATCTTACAGTTATGATGCATCTTACCAGATCCAATTATTTTTACCCAGTTTACTGAGGTGCATTTTAATATTCAGAGAGAAAGGGAGAAGGTTCAGCACGATTAAGAGACTCAGGTCGCCTTGCTTCAAATCCTACCTCCTGCACCCAGCTATGTGAACTTGAGCGATTTCATCTTTCCAAGACTCAAAGTTTCCCTATCTGTAAAGTGGAGAAAATGGTACCTTCATGAGGTTGTTGAACACAAGCTTTGAGCAAAATCTCGAATATTGTAATCACTCAATAATGTTCTTCATTTCCCACTGGTCGTCAATAGTATATGCTCTAGGAAGATGGTATTTCCTCATTCAATGAAGGACTAAGAAAGCAAAGCAGCGGTATCAGCTCTATCGACTGAAAGCACAGTCTGTCTCAAAATTCTCATCTCAATATACCTACCGTATGACCCACAATCCCCACCTCCCAACTATTCACTGACAACTATGACCAGAAAAAATTCCAACGTCCAAATGGTGACTGGGCAGACAAACTGGGCTATATGTGCACAATGGAATAATGCTGGTCAATAAGAAAGGACAAACCACTGGCAAGGGCGACAAAAGGGATGGTCTAGCCTCAAATACACTGTGCTGGGAGCACGAGGCCAGGCTCGAAATGAAGCATGCCATGTGGTTCCATTCATGCGCCACAATTTGAGGAGCAGAAAGCAGATCACTGGTTGCCAGGGGCTGGGGTGGGGAAAGGGGCTGCCTACAAAGGGGCAGCACAAGGAAGTCTTCTGGGGAGACGGAACTGTTCTCTATCTTAATTGTAGTGATTACACAACCGTATGTATTTGTTAAAAATCAGAGTGTACATCAAAAGGACAAAATTTTTAAAGTTTAAAAAAATTCACATCTTTTGGAAGAAGTGCTTTCAGGTGCTTTCAAATAAAATAGGGCCACTTTCAAAGTTTAAACAGAACTATGGACCTTCAAGGACTCCTGGAAAAATAAACATTAAAAAAAAATTGGTGTGCTTTGCAGGACAAATCAGTAAAAACAGGACAGAGATTTTCTTGGCATGGAAGGAGTTCTAAGACTTTGAAACTTTGTGTTATTGTCAACATTTCATTGGCTGAGTTATTAAATTACAGATGGGCAAGTCATACTCAAAGTTCAAGTCTACTATACAATGAATGGCACTATGTATCTGGGAGGATTTATGAAAGGTATTCAATTCAATGTAACAGTTTTACTTAGCCAAAAATGAAACAAAATAGTGCATCACACTTTTACAATGCAGTTTTTACACTGTGACTTAATGGCTGGACTTTATGATCTCAATGAGTATTCCCTGGCCTTCGAGTTATTGGTGTGGATGCCCACCACCCTCTCTCCACCCAACGCACACAACACTTGCTGACAGGACAGCAAGTCAACAGGGCACTGAATTTTATAACCACCATATTTAATAGCTGTTACCACAGTGCTTAGCTGCTCCTGTTACTGCTGCAGATGGGAATGCACTGATATGATTAAATCTGATGGTATGATAATGTATGGTAATCATGATTAATCAGAAACCCACTAGCAAATGGAGGATGTTGGGTATTATGTCACCTGCATTTTAAAACGCATTCTCTTGCTGCAAGCCTGACAATGTTTGACAGGGGGAAGGACCTCCTCCCACATTCACCTGCTACTACTCAGAGATCTGGTAAGAGAAAATGCCCAGCATTTCTTACCCATC
Source organism: Globicephala melas (assembly GCF_963455315.2). Classification (NCBI taxonomy): domain Eukaryota; kingdom Metazoa; phylum Chordata; class Mammalia; order Artiodactyla; family Delphinidae; genus Globicephala; species Globicephala melas. The sequence continues at coordinate 2,435,556 of NC_083322.1, forward strand.
TTAAGTGCTAATAATTACAAGGCATTGCAGGCAAGTTGTAAAAACAAGGGTTCAAAAGAAAGACTTCTTTTTCCTAGACGGAACAAAGTCTGGACTCACATCTGCAAGGGCTATAATCAGAGAGAAATGTAATTTGATGCAGCAGTCTCATCAAACATGATTTGCATGAAATGCCATATAAAATACATCCAAGAAGTGTCAATCACCACCACCTGATACCATGCATCCTCGTTACATGGAAACACAGTGCAGTCAGACCTACCTGTGAGGTGCTATAACTACACAGTAAACACAAATGGAAATCTCATTTATCGGGTCTACCTAATAAGGTAATCACTAAGGAGACTAATTTAAACTTAGTATGGTAGTCTTTTTTAAACATAATATTTAGTTTTCATTTAAACAAAGATCACTAGGAAATTATTCAGTAGCCAAATTACTCAGTATTTAATTGGCTACCCTGAAATAGCAGCATTTACCAGAAACACCAAGGCAAAATGAATGACTAAATAGTTTTAAAATAGCCTAGGTCAAGAATCTTCACAATGTGAGTTACCTGAAATTCATATGTATGCTTACCTGACACTGAAAACACTTTAAAAATATTATTAATCAACACTTCAGAGTTGCTTTTTCAAGTGGACAAAGTTTAAAAACAACAAACATCTCTTTGAGGACAAATACATAACTGGATAGCCATACTTATGGATAAGGAAAGGACTTAAAACTTTAATGACAAAAACATCAGGAACAGCCTTGTGGAAAGAGAGATCTATTAAACTAATATGTCAACAAAGAACATGGAACTGAAAACAGAATTCAGATAGACACAAAAACAGAAGCTGACTTGCAGAAAGGTAAACTAGTCTCCCCATCCTCGCTCCCTTGCAAAAACAAAAGAAAAAAGAGGGCTTCCCTGGTGGCACCGTGGTTAAGAATCCACCTGCCAATGCAGGGGACATGGGTTTGATCCCTGATCTGGGAAGATCCCATATGCCACGGAGCAGCTAAGCCCGTGCGCCACAACTACCGAGCCCACGTGCCACAACTACTGAAGCCCGTGCGCCTAAAGCCCGTGCTCCACAACAAGAGAAGCTGCCGCAATGAGAAGCCCGCGCGCCGCAACAGAGAGCAGCCCCCGCTTGCCGCAACTAGAGAAAGCCCGTGCAAAGCAACGAAGACCCAATGCAGCCAAAAATGAAGAAATAATTTATTTTTTAAAAAAACAAACACACACACACACACACACACACACACACACACACACGAGAAAACCACAAGTGTCCTGTGAAATCACACTAAAAGGTCGTGGCATGAAAAAAATGCTTCAGGAGTGGACTGCGGGCAAGTAGGCGGCTAGATGGCAGGATGGGGCAGAAGAGAAGGAGCTGAAATGGAGGAAGGACGAACAGTCACTTGATGGCCCCCTGATCTCCTGAGGCACATGCTTCCTTCCTGTGCCAATCTGCTCTTGCAAGTAGTCGCTATTTCTAAGGTACATTTTACATTCAGCAGATTAATATTCTGATACGAAAATAAGTATGAAAAAGATTCATTCTCTGATATGCTTGCTATCAACTGAGACATACTTACGATTCCAAAAAAGATTCATAACTCTGATATGAAAAATTAAAATAGTCCTGGGAATAAAAGCTTAAGTGAGAAGAAAGCACTAATGGCTATATCTGTAACTAAAATTAAATACGTGAATCTAATTTTTAGAAACATAAATTACAAAGCACTTCACTACATTCCATAAACAAAGGAAGAAGGGGGAAAAAAATCCCATCTGGATGCAAAGACTAACATGACAAAAGAAGTGCTGGCAGCGAGCTTAAAAGCTTAAGCAGTATTTTCTAAAATGATCAAAAATAAGGAATCCTTTTCTTATGATATTTATTACTTTGACATTCAAACTTTTGTTTCAGAAACTGTTTATTCAATTCTGTAAATAAAATTCATTAACAGGAAATAAAAATATTAGTATTGCTACATTAAGCATAGCCTAGAATACCATATTTTGGTCTAAGATTGTGATTTTAAAAAATAACTGAATAATTCTGTAAAAAAATTGTGTTTCATATTAGGTTGTCTAGAGTCCTCTGTGATTGTTTAATTAAAAAACTGGATGTGTTATCACTTAGTACAATTTCTAGGCATACTAGTTCTCAAGTTTTCTTACTAGTTCTTACAATTTCTAGGCATATTAGTTCTCAAGTTTTCATACTAGTTCTCAAGTTTTCACAAAATTGCCAAACAAACTGGACCATTAACAAAGTAAAGTTTACCAGTGTTGGGGAAGAGAAGGAATACCAACTGTATCCTAATCCCTTTAAAACTGGGAAATCTAGTGGTACTTCTGTCTACTGCCTGCCTTTTTCACTCTTTAGTCAACCGGGTAGAGCTGAATTCTTGTATAGTTAAATGTGGATAATGTAATTCTACTGTGCAAAATCATTTATGTATTCTTGAAAACAACAAAAAGTAAAAAATTAAAGTATACACCCCTTCTCTACACTATTAATTTTATGTAGGTTCCTAATAAATAGCAAGATAACTCAACATTAAATCCCTGTATACACTTATTTAACAACTATTTATCTGGACTTCTGTGCACAAGGCCTGGAGTCAGGTCATCTCCATAAGACACAGGATGCCTGGGACTCTGTACAGACATGAATCGGGTCCTTACATCAATACAAGTATGAAGCTGTCAACAAGAGCATGACCTACTCTAGAAGCAATGGGAATTCATAAAGGGGGCTTAGGCTGGGGAAAGACAAGATCAAAATCAGCTTTGCTTTGCTCAATACATTTCTGTATAATTCAAATCTTTCTGTGTGCCAAGGAAGTACACTGATTCAAACAGACCCTATGATGAAACTGAAGTTAGGTTTCCTAACATGTTTTACCAACGTGTGTGTGTGTGCGTGCTCGCATGCACGTGTGTGTGTGTATAGTCATTTTACAAAGCAAAATTCAGTTTAACAAATAATGACTGAAGTCCCCTACGGAAAAGTACCAAGAAAGAGCCTGCAGGGCACACTGCCATCAGTAAGAAATTGCCAAGGGGCTTTGTTAAACCACAACAGTGCTGTTCGACTTCAGTGACCTATGCTTATACGTTTTAGAGTTTAAGGACTAGCTCTGTGCAGAGCATTCTGCATAGGAGAAACTCACTAAATGGTCACAAAACTATACCTACATTGACAAAAATCCAAGTATAATCTATTAGCAGAAAAGGAAAAAAATAATTTTTTAACATCTTTATTGGGGTATAATTGCTTTACAATGGTGTGTTAGTTTCTGCTTTATAACAAAGTGAATCAGTTACACATATACATATGTTCCCATATCTCTTCCCTCTTGCGTCTCCCTCCCTCTCACCCTCCCTATCCCACCCCTCCAGGCGGTCACAAAGCATCGAGCCGATATCCCTGTGCCATGCGGCTGCTTCCCACTAGCTATCTAACTTACATTTGTTAGTGTATATATGTCCATGCCTCTCTCTCGCCCTGTCACAGCTCACCCTTCCCCCTCCCCACATCCTCAAGTCCATTCTCCAGTAGGTCTGTGTCTTTATTCCTGTCTTACCCCTAGGTTCTTCATGACATTTTTTTTCTTAAATTCCATATATATGTGTTAGCATACGGTACTTGTCTTTCTCTTTCTGACTTACTTCACTCTGTATGACAGACTCTAGGTCTATCCACCTCATTACAAATAGCTCAATTTTGTTTCTTTTTATGGCTGAGTAATATTCCAGGAAAAAAATAATTTTACTCAGAAAAGATATATGCACCCCAATGTTCACAGCAGCAGTATTTACAATTGCCAAGACGTGGAAGCAACCTAAGTGTCCATCAACAGATGAATGGGTAAAGAAGATGTGGTACGTATGTACAATGGAATATTACTCAGCCATAAAAAAAAGAAATTTTGCCATCTGCAGCAACATGGGTGGACTTGGAAAGCACTATGCTAAGCGAAATAAGTCAGACAAAGACAAATACTGTACGATAACACTTATATGTGGAATCTAAAAAATACAACAAACTAGTGAATATAACCAAAAAGAAGCAGGACTCACAGATATGGAGACCAAGCCAGCAGCTAAAGGCGGGGGCGGGGAGGTGTATACAGGGGTGCGGAAATGGGAATTACAAACGACTGGGTGTAACACAGGCTCAGGGATGCACTGTACAACATGCTGAATGTAGCCAATATTTTGTAATAACTGTAAATGGAAAGAAACCTTTAAAATTACATAAAATTAAAAATTAATACTCATAAAGATATTTAAAAAAAATAATTTGGCAAACGTAAAATGACAGGAGATGGCCTAGAGTTACTCTCCCTTCCCAACAATATTTTGATGGACTATTAAGAAACGTAACAGCTCTAATGTAATTTTTAAAAAACAGATTCCAAATCCGATTGTTCTCGCTAAGGGAGACTGATTGTAGAAGTAAGTAGAGCACTGCATTTTCAAGATCACAAGTTTACTGTAACTTCAGCTTAAGAAACAGCATTTGGGGCTTAAAGATACATATTGGCGCAGTGGTTAAGAATCCGCCTGCCAATGCAGGGGACACAGGTTTGAGCCCCGGTCCGGGAAGATCCCACATGCCGCGAAGCAACTAAGCCCGCACGCCGCAACTACTGAGCCTGCACTCTAGAGCCCGCGAGCCACAACTACTGAGCCCGTGTGCCTAGAGCCCACGCTCCGCAGCAAGAGAAGCCACCGCAATGAGAAGCCCGCGCACCGCAACCAAGAGTAGCCCCCGCTCGCCGCAACTAGAGAAAGCCTGTGCACAGCAACGAAGACCCAACGCAGCCATAAATAAATAAGTAAATAAATAAAAGATACATAATAAACAGCAGTAAATATTTCTGAAATTATATCACACACATGACTAATTTCTAGGCCAACTCCTTCCCATCACCCCCACACACATCCCACCTTAAAAACAGTAACAAAACATTACGCCTTGCAGAAACTTCCAAGAGCAGTTCAATAATATTTACTACCCTCAGAGTACAATATAACTTAAAAATAAGTTCAATTTCTCACAAAGAAATTCTGTTTTATTATCCTCTTGTAAAATCCTCAAGTATTATGAGGTTTGCTTCTTCCAGTATCAGATACAATTATATCTGCACAATCAAAAATTTTAAGTAGATAAAAACTGCAAATGATTATTCTAATTTTATATTTACATACAACATTGCCTTATGATTTAAGCTACAATTGCTTTTTCACATCAAGTTTTATCGCTATATTGCAAATAAAACACAAACACAAGTCCAATGAGGATTCTAACGCAGAAGCTCACAACCCTGAAAATAGCAAAAAGTACAGTTTTTTAAATGTCAGTGCTTTACAATAACTAGCAGTTAAACTACTTCACCAAAAGAAATATATCTAATGACTAAAATCATACACGCTTATCCTTGAGTAATACAATTAATAAATCTTAGCTATTTAGACAAGTGCTTCAAATACAGAATTGTACTCAATAAACATCACCTAATTTTTAAAAATAACTAGTTTTTAGAACTTGATAAGTAATTTTTAAAAATTAGCTAATACAGGGTATGAAACCAGTAAGAAGCAGTTTCAGAAATCATAATTCATAAATAATAATTACAAATCAAGGGATTTTCTTAAAAACACTCTGAAACTTAAATCCAATACTGATTTTTTGAGTAATCATCTGATTACACATCTACATATCCTTCATTAAAACCTTTTTGCTAAATGCCCCACATAACTATGGTATCTACTGTAGCATCAAAGCTAGAGTCAAATAGGTCATTTAGGCCTTTCCTGGATATCAGATTGTTTAGCCTCAACAAAACTACACCTGTTTTACATACAAACTACATTAAAAAGTTATGGTCTGGTCCTTTTTTCCTCAAAATTGTTCTTAGAGAGAACACGTTCTCACTGATTTCACAAAACCATGAACTAAGTACACATCAAACCTAAAACTCAAGTAAAACGAAATGTAACTATTTAATGGACATTTTTCTTCTACTTAAAACATGTTACAAGAATGGATAAAGTTATGGGAACTACAGGAAAGTGTGGGGAGGAGTGTTTTCTCTTAAAGATATTTTAAAAAGAAAACCTCCATTTTAAAATATAAAACCAATGGCTCATGAAGACTTCTGAGGGTTTTTTTAAAAACAAGTAGACATCTCATCATTATTCCCTAAAATTGCACACACATACCCGTACTTACCCAAATGCACATGTTCCCCCACACACACGACAATAAAGGCCCTTTTTCACTTTAACGTGAGGCAACAATAAAATCAAAATTCATATTCTTTAAGACGAAAGCCATTCTACTGATGATCCTGATTCAACAATTTTACAGTTAAACAAAATTAATTCCATTCTCAAAAATCCACTGACCTTAAGCTTTTAACAAACATTTTCCACTGCAAAACTTATTGTCAATATTTACAAATCCTTCAACTTATACTTAGCTGGAACCACTTATATTTGCTATAGTAATATTTCCTAATAAAGGCATGCTCATCCCTATCAGAGCAGAAGGGGCAGCTGCTACTCACCGGGAATCTCTGGGGTCCCACAGCAGGTCTCGGCTGGCTCGGGACTGGCAGCAAGGGCACTGCAAGAAAAACAGCTTTCATTACAAACACATCCAAACCCACCAGAAAAGGAGTACAATGTATTAAGCTTAATGAAAAATATATACTATGTGTATAATACATATAATAAGTTTACACTTAAGCTAAGTGCTGAATATTTTCACAATTCCATAAAGGGAAAGCGCCTTCAGTATACAATAGCACGAGCAGAAGCTTAAATTTCAACAGTGAATTCTTATTTAGAATTAAAATATTTTGCAACAAAAGGAGATATTATTCCTCTACAATAAAAAACCTACTTTATTTTTGACATCCATACCCAGGTTATCCAGGCTATCTAATCCGAGTTATATTTTCTGACTCCAATCAAATACGAATTTAAACCCAAATCCTCTAGGATCATGAAAGAGAGAGGAGGAGGGAAGGAGGAAGTGAAGCAGGCAGAGAAAGGAAAACACACACACCCAGGATATTGTGACAAAGAATGACCTACACAAAAACCTGCTATGCCAAGACTACTAGCTTGTCTTAGTTTTGTGTTTAAACAGGCTGAACTCTCATCAACTTACCAGAAGAACAAGGAGCCAAATAATTTTAAAACAGACATTTTATCATAGGGAAGAAGCCAGATGCTAGTTTCACACCATGGGGCTAAATCAGATATGTTTAAGCTATTTAAAACATATGCCTTATAGTGATTTTGATTTTGGGGGTGAAAAAAAATGCCCACTCGAGTGGTGACTGCTACATGGTAGCCTGCTATATCTTCCATTAAAACGTCCTGCCAGGGCTTCCCTAGTGGCGCAGTGGTTGAGAGTCCGCCTGCCGATGCAGGGGACACGGGTTCATGCCCCGGTCCGGGAAGATTCCACATGCCACGGAGCGGCTGGGCCCGTGAGCCATGGCCGCTGAGCCTGCGCGCCCAGAGCCACGGGAGAGGCCACAACAGTGAGAGGCCCGCGTACCACAAAAAAAAAAAAAAATAGAGTGCTAAGGATGAATTTTTTTTTTTAGTTATTATGATTACTCAAAGAATTCCGTAACTCAGCTTCTAATTAACATCACACTTCCACAGGTCCAACTGAAAGTGATACAGTGTAAGGGCCTGTGTCAATTGCCTGACCAAAGCCAAAAAGTGAGACCGAGAGAAACTTCCTTCGATAAAATGTAAAAATGGGAGAAGTCCGTCCCTCTTGACAATCTAATCTAAGGAGTCAAAATTTCAAAGTAACAGTGGGTCACTGTGCAAGACAATATAAAATTTTATACAGCTAGCTAACAGGCACTGGGGTACATGGATTATATACCTGAAGCAAAATATTAGACTGTGAAGTGGAGAAAGAAAAAACTAATACAGTATCTCTGACCTCAGAAGATTATAATGAAAGTGAGGAAGAAAAAAAACTACATAGTAAACAATACAAAGACAGTGTTTTTAAAATTAACTACCAAACGGAAAATACACAGATCTCCAAGAGTATGTGCCACTTATTTATAAACTGCGGATTTAAACAACAATTCCTACCAAATAATTCCAACATAATGAAAGGGTAAGCATTTTAAGTTTCTCTAAGTTCGGGGGGAGCGGGGAGGGGGGATGGATGAGAGCAAGAAATCCCATCATAATTAATAGATTTCTTACACAGAAGCCTTCTGATGAGCTGGCAATTTTTTTTTAATCAACTGTAAAAAGCAAGGAAAGAGAAAGAAGAGAAAAAGAACAAAAGATGACAGAAGAGAGCATCTGAGAACAGGTGTGATAGAAGCAGATCAGAAATCTAGCCAAACCCAGGGGGGCCGTGGTCAGACTGCCAACGTGTTTGCAAAGCATCTTTGCAGAAGCCTCGTAGCCCACGACCTGGTTTGCAAGCAGAACACTTCTACTTATCTGCCTCCTTCTTCACTGTGAACAGGAGAGAATTTAAAACCTGTAATGCTAGGGCCTCCCTGGTGGTACAGCGGATAAGAATCTGCCTGCCAACACAGGGAACATGGGTTCGAGCCCTGGTCCTGGAAGATCCCACATGCCACAGAGCAACTAAGCCCATGCACCACAACTACTGAGCCTAAGCTCTAGAGCCTGTGAGCTGCAACTACTGAGCCCACGTGCCACAACTACTGAGCCCACAGGCCACAACTATTGAGCCCACGTGCCACAACTACTGAAGCCCAGGCGCCTAGAGCCCATGCTCCACAACAAGATAAGCCACCGCAATGAGAAGTCCACACACCACAACGAAGAGTAGCCCCCACTGGCCGCAACTAGAGAAAGCCTGCATGCAGCAGCAAAGACCCAACGTAGCCATGAATGAATGAATAAATAAATAAATTTTTAAAATAAATAAATAAAATAAAACCTGTAATGCTAACAGATCATTCTAGTTGAACCCTGAACTCTTTATATTTGATATTTAATATCTATTTCCCATATTGTCCCACGAATTAATGAACTAACTTGATTAATGTTTCAATTCATTACCACAGTTCTAATACTGAAAATCTGGAAAACAAGTTAAATTTCCACCAAAACTCGTTAATTATAATATGATAGAACACTCTTCATCCTTGAAAAGAAAATATGTGCTATCAGGCAATGGTGCACATACATTTTTAAATTTTTTAAAAACAGTTGTTTTTTTTGTTGTTGTTGCGGCATGCGGGCCTCTCACTGTTGTGGCCTCTCCCATTGCGGAGCACAGGCTCCGGACGCGCAGGCCCAGAAGCCATGGCTCACGGGCCCAGCCGCTCCGGGCATGTGGGATCTTCCCGGACCAGGGGCACGAAGCCGTGTCCCCTGCATTGGCAGGCGGACTCTCTACCACTGTGCCACCAGGGAAGCCCTAAAAACAGTTTTTTAAAATATCTTTTAATTGCCTGAGGCTCTGAGAATCACGGGTTAATCTCTCTCTCATGTACAGGAGACCGCTAGACATTCAGCCTCTCTCAAGAATAACGGCGGCTTTCTATTTCATTAAGCTCGTTCATTTAATATCGAATAAACAACTGCTTCGACAGTGTTCTGAGTGTATACCCTGCAAAGGCAATTTCTCTCTGTCCCTGTGTCAGGGTTCTCAAGATCAAAGGTACGTTAAAGAGAAGGAACGTGGGTGGGGCACTGAGTCGCCTGGCTTCAGGAGGAGAACACATTTAGCTGGTTCTAAGAGTTTAAAAACTCTTGTCAGAAAGCTGATCTTGTATCTACTGAATCAGGCACAAGCACTGGGATGCAAGGCCTGCATTCTGTACCCATTTGGCAACTGACTCTGGCAAGGCACACTATTTTCATGCCTAGAGGACAGCTTGGGGTTTCCTTATAGCTTTCCCACTGTGTAGTTCCAACACTGTTTATTTTCATTAAGCTAAAGAAAATCTGTGCACCTTACCAACTGCCAGTTTTCCATTCAATTTTAGAAAGAAATACACAGTAACAGATGCTGACATCAGTAAAATTATTTCGACAAATTAGATTTACTGCAGTTGCATGTCTTGGGAAGCCGCTGTGGAACAGGCTTCCCCAATGAGTCGTCCTCCCCCTTCACGCAGCGTGTGCTGGTTCCTTCATCCCACAGCTGCTGAAGGAGACCCAGGCCACCGGTGCACTAGCTGCAGGGACTACAAAGGTTAAGTGCAGCAGCCATACTGCCTGCCCCTGGGAGCTAAGAGCCCTGGGAGGGGGTGAGGCCAACGAGTGACTCCAGCACAGCATGGGGACAAGGGAAGGGGCCAGGGCAGGAGGCTCAGGGACCCACAGGTACCAACCCGACTCTGACCCTCCTGGGTGTGTAAAACAAGAGCAACTCCTAGAGCCACACACGGACACTGACACCCACGGCCAGCCAGCTGCCCTCACAGCCCTCTGCTCCAAGGCCACAGCACCGTTTCATGGTGACGCCAGGCCCTGGCTTTCTCCCATACTCCAAGTCCTATCTCAGGCCTCTCTCCAACTTCTGGAACTTCCTGACCCTTTCGAATTCCAAGTTCACCATCAGCAGAAGCTGTGATGACCTCAGCTCTTCCCCTTCTTGGTCTAATGGAAATCTAACTCTCCCAAAGGATGAGGCTGTTTGTCTCCCTCAGCCTTCTTCCCGCTGGCTCTGGAGCGGGGGTGGGGGTGGGGGATACTTCTCGGTCCTCACTGCTGTTTCAGACCCCAGATTCCGATCTCATGTTATCGGACAACACGGCCCAGGAACCCCCACTGCTGCCCACGTACTGGTCACACCACTGCTCTTTCCTTCCTGTGTCTCAGAGTCCAGTTCCTAGCTCACCGTCTTCAACACCAGCCCTGTCTCAGGCCTCAGCAGCGATGCTCAGGCTCCAGCACCCTGCCACCAGGCGCCCGGCCGCCAGCCTCTGTCCCAGCTCCACCACACCTGAGACCTGGGCATTATCCACGACCGTACGCAATCTCTACGAGTCCCCCTTCTTGCCGCACTACCTTCTACCTTTCCACTCCTCTTCCTCCGGCACCCCAGCTCCTCCAACTGCTGGACCCTCAAAGATCTCCTGGCCCCTTGTCACCATACACGCCACAGCCCTTCATTATGAGCAAAGCGCCTTCTCTACTGCTTTGCCAACACCTGGACTCCAGCAAGTCCAGCTCTGTCTAGGCTGCACCTGACACAGAAAGGTGAGTGTGGCTGGAGAAGAGCGTGCAAGCACGCGGCCGGGTCTCCGGTCAGGACCCACAGCTCGAGTGGGCGCCAATGCTGCCCAGCATCTCCACTCCCCAGCTTCTGTCTCAACAGGACACCTTTGACAACTGTCAGTACAACCATCTCCCATTTCTGTGCGCCCGTTCCCTCTCAAACCCACCTCAGTGAGGCATGTACTGCCACCACTTCACCAAAACCACTCTGTCAAAACCCCAAAGACCCCTCTACCGCCGCGTGCAGCACGCGGCCTGAAGCCCGTCCCCAACGACCTGGCAGCAGTGGGTCCCCTGCTGCCCCCGTCCTCTACACTCCTTGGGTTTCCGACTCCCTGCGGGCCCCCGCCTATCACGTCGAGGGCCCCAGGCTCCAGGCCTCAGTCTCCCCGACACGATGACGCCTGGGTCTCCCACTGGGTGCAGACTCTAGGTCCACCTCTGTGCCAACAAACCCCCACCTCTGCTTTGCGCCCAGACCCCTCGTCTCAACTCTTCCTAGTAACTTCATACGTGACACTTCCACCTGCACGTCTAGGTGGCATCTCCAGCACAGAACTTTTGCTGTGCTGCTCCTCAAAACCTGCTCTCCCCCAAGGGCTCTCAGGTGAAGGCAACTCCACCCCTCAAATGCTCAGGCCCCCTCGGCATCATTCCGCCTCTTCTCCCCTCTCATGCTCATCCGGCCCAACGGCTCCATCTTGAATTACATCCAGCATCTGACCCCTAACCACCACCACTGCCCTCACCTGAGCCATGTCATTTGTTACCTGGATTACCGTGGTCACCTCCTAGCTGAATGCCTGGTCTCCATCCCTGCCACCCTAACAAGCCCACTCTCAACACGGCAGCAAGAATAACCCTTTTAAAACATACACCAGATCACGTTATTCCTCTGCTCAAATTGCTCTAATCACAGCCCACATCGTTCAGAACAAAAGCCAAAGCTCTCAGGATGGTTCCCAGGTCTTACCTGACCCAGGTTCCGCACTTCTTTCCACCTTTATCACTCTTTTAATGTTACATGGTCTCTTTTTAGTTACTTGAACACAAAAGGCATAGTCTCACCAGAAGTAAGAGCCCCTGTACTTGCCGACCCCTCTGCCCGGAATATTCTCCCCCGAAAGAGTCATGTCACTAGCTCCTGGACCTTCAACTCTTCCCTTCCTAATGAAGCCGGCCCTCACCACCCCATGGAAGGCTGAAGCCCACCCCGATGCCCCCAACCCTGCACATGTGTGTCACCGTATGCTTGTCCTCTAACACGCCACACAGCGTTCTTATTTTATGAGGTTTACTGCTCACTGTCTCTGCTAGAAAGCCAGGTCACAACTGCAGAAAGCACTGTCTGTTTTGTTCACCAATATATCTCCAATGCCAGGGAGAGCAGGATCTCAATCAACACTGTGTTGAACAGATGCATGAAGATATGCTCCATATCAACTGCTCAAAACTAGTTTCCCAGCTTCGGGAACATGCATCTGTAATCATAACAGAAGAGGTTATTCACTTAGAATTAATAACTAAAAGATGGGTTTGTACCTCTGGAACTCAAAGCAAGCACACCGAGTGGAACCTGAAGGGAACATTCACTTTGCAAACATCCCCACCTGGGAATTTATGAAGAACACCAATCAGGCACTTCCACAATTACCTCTGATGCCCTTTACATTCACTGTGCCTTCTCAGTACCCGCCACTGAATGATACAACAAGAGACGCACGTGTTGCAGCAGACGAGCGTGGCCTGGCCAGGCAGCACGCATCTGAGTGGTGGGGGAAGAGTCAGGGAATCCACGTGGTCCTTACAGACCTGCACGTGAGAATGATCTGCCAGAGGAACCTGGAACTTTACAACAGCAACGGAGACACGTACCTTGAACGGGCGTCACCACTGCCCCCTTGAAGTGGGGATTTATGTGTATGTTCTTGGGCTGCTGTGGAGTCACAGGAGGAGGGGTCATCATCGCCCTCGGGGCCTCAATCTGGGGCGGCAGGTGCATCCCTTGAGGAGGGGAGGGATGGTGGGGATGCTGCAGGGGAAGCAGAGGCTGGAGCTGCTGCTGCTGGAACAGACTTCTGATCGGCTGCTGCTGAGGCGGCGGCGGTGGCGGCGGAGGGGGAGGCTGAGGCTGTGGAGGAGGAATTAACCTCGGAGAGTGCGCCTGAAGAGTACCGGAAAAGAGACACATTCACAGAGATCAACGCTCAGAAGAAAAAAAGCCAGTGCCTTACAGATTTCACATCGACTGAACTGTGAAGTTACGACTTAGAAATAAGTTTACAGGAGCAGCTTGTGTAAAACAGGAGGATAAACAGGCTGCTCGCCTGCTCACAGTAAGGGCCACTGCCGGACAACACGAGTCGACCTCAGGGCCAGGAGGGAAAACCGCAGCCCCAGAATAACACGCATGGATTCCAAAAGCAAAAAAAGTGCAGTTCCACCATCAAAACTGCCCACCGCGAGCCAAGCGCTGCGCTGGGGACGGAACACAACCTGCCCTGGGCTGTCCCTGCACAGCCAGCCCTGCCCCCCTTTGAGAAAGCCTAGGGAGCCAGGCGAGAACGTGCACAAACAACCCTGCTAGAAACCAGGCTGCAGAAAAGGACAAAGGGCTCCCTGAAAGGAGTGGGGGGAAGCTCCTGAGAAGACGGCATCCAAACCAGGAAGGAGGGGAAGGAGACGTGCCATGCCAGGAGAGGAACAGAATCACCAGAGAGCAGCAGAGGCAGAAACACATGCCTACTGGGTACACGAGGGGGAGACCAGTGTGGCTACAGCCACATCTGAAGACCGGAGGATGCGAAGGTGGGAAAATACACCCTCAAGGTGGTCACGGATCTCAGGCTGTTTCATGGAAGACTCGCTGGAGAGCAGGAAACCACCACCCACAGCAACAGCTGCAGAGCACCGGGCTCTTGTGTTTTAAACACCTACTCAAAGGTCAGTATGTGGCGTAACTGACTCACTCCCAACCACCCTATGCAGTGGGCCGCTGTTAGGACTCTCCTTTTACAAGATCAAGTGGCTGGTAAGCAGAAGAGCAGAGAATCTGATTCCACAGGTCCTGCTTGTAGCCGCTAACCAAACTGGCCACACGCAGCAGTAGAGGCAGCAGGCTACTACCGACCAAAGTGTCTCGTATAATGAGCTGTTTTCCCCGGGATGACGCCAAATTACGGAGGCTTCTCAGTTGTCACAGCATGCATGACGACGATGACTAACAGTGTGTGAGATGGACGAGGGGAAAGAGGATGGAACAAGACAGACCATTTAACAGGCTACGGTGGGAGCTGAATGGAAGAAACGGCCACGGTCTGAACAAGAGCAGCAGGAAGAAGACATTTCAACGGAACAATGAGAATTTTGAAACCAAAGTGTACATGACCCTGTCTAACCTATCCTTCCTCAGGGAGGACTTCTCTAAAGATTCTGGAAACGGCTTAAATCCGTGGATACATACATATGCTCCCAGAAACCAGTCTGTTCCCTCCTCTGACTCATGACATCTGTAATGTGCACATTTGCACATGGTGCGGGAGTCTTCTCTATCTCATTCACCACTGAATCCACACGGAGAGCACGCTGACAGAGGGACAGCTAAGCTAAATCTGAACAGAACTGGGAATGAGCACAGTGCAGGGCCATTCACTCAAGAGCATGAAGGATTTTTAAGGAAATCGTGTGTTTTAAACAAGGGGAATTTAGGGCCTGGGCGACACCCATGCAGAGAGGCCCAGGGCAGCTAGGAAATGAAGAAACTGAGCTGGCAAGAGGCTAGGGCTACAGACCCAGACTCGTGTGGAGACAGCAGATGGCAGGAAGGTCAATGCTGCTGACTGAGAGCTCTGACTAAAAAGAGGCCTGAGAACAACGCAGCCAGAGGAACAGGAGAGACAGAAGGGGCCCTGCTGGAAGAGAAGAGAGTACACCCCAAGCTCAGACACTCAAAATAAGAAAGGCTCAAGAAAGAGGAGCTCGTGGGTGATGCCCAAGGTCCCAGAGTGCAGTCCAACAGGACGGACTGCAAACGTCAGGTGGCGATTCTGGAAGCACATCCGGGAGAGGGAAAGGCACGAAGTCCAGGCAGCAAGGGACGGACCGAGAAAATGGACACAAGCAAAGACGGTGAGCAAAGGTTATTCTTTCCAGAACTCTGAGGGTGAAGAGTCAAAGAGACAGCTCTGGGGTGGGGAGTGGCCAGGATCAAGGGGGGACCCAAGTGTGAGCGAGGTTAAGGCCATTTCAGACAGTTGTGGCCGTTTCAGTAAACTGCAGCTTTAAAGCACCACTGACTAGCGAAGATGAGCATAGAGCATACATGCCAAAGCTCCAGGAGTGGGTTCAGTCCCAGCTCACTGGGAGCCCTATAGCATCTACAGAATTCCACAGATATGGCATCACTGTCGGGAGGGACTCAGGTCAACTGACACTTGGGCAACGTTTTTAAAGCACTCACAGATCTCGCAGTTGAGCCTCTCTGAAGGAGGCACATATGGGCGCATACTTCCTCTATGTAGATAAGAAAACAGGGAGTTCTGTTACTTTTCCAGGATCATGGAGACACAATTATGCAAAAACTGGTCTCCTGTGTGGCTGGTTCCCCTCCAGGAGGCCAAAATAACGGAGTTGGCTGTTTAGTACACGGCAAGTGGAGGTTGGGGGCAAGGAGATGGGATGGAGAAGAAAAAGAAAAAACTGAAGGGCCAGTCTTCTCGCTATCAGAGAAGCTTAAGAACAGTTGTATGAGCAGACAGCAGTTATTAATATCATCAACCTCTTTATGCTGTAATCAACCCACCTACCTCTCTTCCCTGTAGATCAAAATTAGAATTCTCACGCTAAAACAGTTAAGTCATCCTTAGAGGACAAATGTATGGTTACCAAGGGGGAAAGGAGTGGGGTGGGAGGGACTGGGAGACTGGGACTGACACATTTACATTATTGATACTATGTATAAAATAGACAACTGACGGGAACGCACCGTACAGCACAGGGAACTCTACCTGATGCACTGTGGTAACCTAAATGGGAGGGAAGTCCAAAAGGGAGGGGATATCTGTATGTGTACGGCTGAGTCATTCTGTTGTGCAGTGGAGGCTAACACAACACTGTAAAGCAACCATACTCCAATAAAAATTAATTAAAAGTAATAATAATAAAACAAAACAAAAAAACAGTAAGTCATCTTTTCTACTTTGTTATTTCACAAAGGAATGCCTCCTAAAACATAACATTTGTACACGGAGGCAAAGTGTGGTTTCCCCTAAACTCAGGTAATAACGTAGGAGGGTAGACAGTGTGGCCACATATTTATATCAAATGAATCTGCCCTTGAAGACTGACTTCTGAAGGAAAAAGCTGTAAGATCCTGCAGCTAACTGAAGGAACAACAACAACCAATCACTACAATTCCTGTCTTTATTCCTGAGATGTCTCATCTTTGAAATAGAGGAAATTCAAATGAAGCTGAAATTACAAGTACTTGATTTCTTCCTAAATTATGAAAACTTTTTATGGATATGACAATCTCCATTTTTATGGATAGGATATGATAGTTACTTGTAAGAGAAACTGCTACATTTAAGGAAAAACCTACGGTAAGCAGTGTATAAGAAAAAATATTTTATAAAATACGCCATTACTGCCAGATTCTAGATGTAAGACGTCCAGTATTTTCAGAATGGTGCTCGTAGGAGCAGCACGTCTCCACAAGCAGAAGGTAAAAGCAAGGCTCCCCTGTGGTTCGGCCATGGGAGGACACCAGGTCTCCTTATCGCCTCTCTCTTTATCAGTAATGTGCAGAGAATTAGTTTGCACTACCTGAATACTAGAGGACTGAATGTGTGTGACCATACATGAAATCATACTATAGATTACAAAGAAACTTGAGCCATTATGCCTTTTACTCAATTTTAATTTCAGACTAAGATAAATGCAAAATATGATACCCACACAAAAGCGTATTTTCATCTGAAATTGCAAAAGCTCCCACAATGAAACTACACAACTTACCACCACAGGTGGCTGTGTGGGCAGCAGGGCGGGCCTGTGATCCTTGGCTCTTCCCCTCTCACTGTTCTCTCTCCTCTGGTCTCCCACTCCACGACACATGGACGAACCTCCTCTCCTTCCTCCCCGCCTCGAGCCGTAGCGGCCCTGTTTATGCTGTCGCTCCCTTTCTTCGAATTCAAGCAACGCAGCTTTGGCTTCTGCTGAAAGCTCTATTTGAAAAGATGCATATGTGTTAGATACCTTCGAATAGCCTAAATCAGATTTATAGGGAAAAACAGGAAAGAACTACATGACAATGAAACTTAGGAACAGCAAGTGCTTCACCCACTACGAACAACTCAACTAGCAGCATCAAGTAGGATACAATCACAGAGACACTCAGGCCCCATGAGTGAGACCAGTTAAATGGAAGACATGCCTTTCCCTTGTAATAAAATACAAGGATCGCCTGTAAATTTTAAAGTGTTTTCATTTGTGCTGAGGGAAGCTAAAAAGAAGGAGCTGAAGTTCAACCCAACCACCGCCCTTAATCTGCTAGGCATCTTGCAGTGATGGCGGATGACGCTGGTCAAGACCTGGCTCCCCCAGTCTTAAACCAGGACACTCTTCTAAGCGGAACCAGGACAAGTATTAGTTAATACACAGTGACACAGAGACTCAAAAATGACAAATTCCTGATTGTTCTGCTTTAAAAGCAGAACTAATAAAATCACTCTCGAGTCAAATACTTAAGTTAATTTCATAAAAAATGGAAACTTATTTAATACTGTCATTTCAGATTTTCAGGTTTATGTTTTTTTAAATAACAACTTTACTCTGTGAAGAAAGGCTTATATCCATGCAGTCTGATAGGGAAGCTACAGCAAACGAGAGCAAAGCCAGAAAAGAAAAAAACTCATTAATGCAGATATTCCTGGGACACCCAGCAGGGGCTGCTCACCTCTCTGACCAATGCTTTAGGGATACAAGAAACATATAGGCTCTGGCCCTAAGAAACTTCAGTTGGCACATTATTCTGAATTCCTAGAAGAAAAATGCTAACTTATTCAAATATGGTTCCTTTATTTTAAAATATTATCTAAGTTATGATAATATATCCTCCATTAATAAATGAATACCTTCTAAAGATTTCACTGAATTCTACTAAGAAGGATTGTTATGCCCTCTTCCACAGTGAAGGGTAAATTTTAAATATTACCAGTTTATCTCCTACCTTGGATTCCATAATCATCTCCAAACTCTTCCAAAACCTCTAAGC
Source organism: Globicephala melas (assembly GCF_963455315.2). Taxonomy (NCBI): domain Eukaryota; kingdom Metazoa; phylum Chordata; class Mammalia; order Artiodactyla; family Delphinidae; genus Globicephala; species Globicephala melas. The sequence goes on from NC_083322.1 coordinate 2,454,101, forward strand.
CACATTTCATTTTCTTGAAATTGTTTCTATGGTATTCCCCTCCCTTTCAAATGAATCTTTGACTCCATACAAAAGAAAATTTAATCTCTTCTTAACAAGCACACACTTTTATTCTCATCTTGACTACATGATTGGTTCACATACACATTTTATGCAGTGAATCAGCAATTATTTTGCTAGTGGTTCTAAGTGTCAAGATTAATTTCACTATCCCCAGTAATAAAATGGTTTCAAATGACATCTTTAATCAGCAAGTAAAAATGCTTTCCTCCAATTGAGACAAGCTGTCACAAAAGGTCACCAAAATGTGACAGGATGAAAATTACATTTGTAACTTCAACTGAAATGTTAATTTCCCTTTAAGTGTTTTCTGAACTATGTCCATATTACAAAGTAAAGAGATATAGCTCAATGTAACAAGGTTTTACAGTGTTGTCCCTTTCTAAAATGTGCTTAAGAAAAACATATTTACATATAAATAATTTCATAATAGTTGAACTAATACATAATGAATATCTATAAAACAGTTTACTTGGCAAAATAAAAACAAATGACAGTCTGAGTTTTTCTCTTTTTTAAACAGGTAACTGAATCAAGAAATTTGTGAAAATCTTGCAAATACAAGGACCATCGTGTAAACTGAAGGCAGTATCCTATTGCTGGTACTAGGTGACCTTAAACTGTTTATTACTAGATGAAAATATTTTTCCCAAAGATCCTTTGCCTTAAGCAAAATTAGCCGAGGACATTACTTCAAGGACTTTATGTGGGCATAACAACAACGGTCTTCAGGTTAAAGCAGTAAAACATGGTTTAACATATTACATGTGCCAGTGGAACTGAGGACACGGCAAAATCTAGCGCCTCCTCATACAGAAAGAACTGTCAAAGCCTCACTAAAATGAACATAGTTTTTCATTTATTGCTTGTACTGCTTCCAACGAGAATCTGAGGTCCACCTCCTAGGGCAAAAGAACTGGCAGCTCTGAAGTGCTGTGCTGACACTTCAGGGTAACTGGTCAATGACACCCACGTTTTAGAGATGGCTTTTGACATTTCCATTCAAAATAAATCTTTCCCTTACACATGCATGTGCTAGAAACCCTTCCCAACTGCATTCTGTGAGAGAATTAAGCCCTTTTACCCAATGGGGTCCTTTTTACGTAATGAATGAATGTATTTCCTAAGTACGTAGTTTTGTACCATCCTTGGGAAAACTGAGAAACAGTCACATTTTCTCTAAGGTATTTAATTCCCAGAATCCTGGTTGAGGATAAAAGCTCACTACTTAAGATCGTAACTGAGGTAAAAGCCCAAAATTCCATATCTAATCCAATCTGTAATTCAAAATACAGATCAACAACTGTGAATCAGGTTCTACAATGGTCAAGACTGTCATAAATATGAATTAGTGTTCTTCATATTTAAGGATGACATCATATATTTGAATGAAAAGAAGACTAAAAGTGACCAAATGCCCTTCCAGATTTTGAAAAGAACTCACTAGTCCACATGCAGATGGAAGGGTCAGAAATGGGGGATGCCAGACCATCATTTCATTCTTTTTAGAGTGGAGTGTTCTTAACATTAATCAATGATATCACAAAATGATTGTTTTTATTTGTATTCAGAATGTTAAAAGACACCATTTGTCAAGAAACACATATCATATGAGATGACATATATACTCCGGTAGCAAGGTATTTCAATTCCATTACAAAGAGTAGGTAAGCAGCTTTATACAATCAGATAAGTGCAAGCATCTGTATACAGAACCTGAAACTGGCATTTCTATCACCAGGAGTATACAAAGTGATGAGTACAAATTTATGTGAATTTCTAGTATACCAAATACTGTAGTAGCTTCTCTTTCTCACTGAATATTCTTCTTCTATATAAAATTAACCTTTTGTTGGGGGGAGGGGTCTTAAGGAAATAAGGGAGCTCACTGCTTTAGGAAACCAATCTCTAAAATGAACAGAAAAATCGTTTTTGTACTGGAAATAATCCTAACTTTTCAGGTATTAGAAAACTCATGTTTTCAAACACTAAGCTTTCTTAAGTTAGGGCTTACAAATAGGGAACAGAGAAAGATACTTTTAAGTATCATTTTTACTTGCCCTATTATCTAGCCAAAGAATCACATTCTGCACAAATACATTTAAAGCCTTTTTTCTTAACGTTTAAAAAAATGGTAAATGGTCAAACTGTTTATGCTTCAGATACTCTGCCTCTAAGAACCCCAGGCCCTCTCTGCCCGTATGTAAAGGGCCAACCTGCCCATCACTACCCACCTTCCACCCTCCTGTCTCAGGATGACATGACTATAGCAACTGAGAAATGCCCTAAAAAGAAAAAAAGGAAAAAAAAAAAAAAGATTCGACACAAATTCTTTTCAGTTAAGGAAGTACAAATGACCCTGAAAAGAATGAAATGAGGCAAAGATCCTGAAAAGAAAGAGATGCAGGAATGAAACAAGTACAAATTATGAACACAGGCAAGCAGGACATTTCAGAACACGTCAGTGCTTGGGTCAAGGTAAAGTGAAAAGAGATGAGAAGACCATAGCTGAGGACCAGGGGACGGGAGAAGCAAGGGCGCTGAGGATGCGGGGAGGGTGACCCATGAAATGCACCAGGGCCCATAGGAGCTGGCTGCAGAGAGGGAAGGCCACCATTCCTGACGGTGTCTGTGAAGTGATTTCACATCCTTAGAACGTGTAGCTATCCCAATTATTAAGATTTGACACATATGTTCCCCAACTTACGTAACAAAGCCACAGGCCAGCTACACAGAAGCAGAAAAGGGATGATTCACCACCACCACCCGCCCCACATGCCACCCTCCTTCCCTAATAAGCCGCTGCCCATTGCCCTCTGGTGTTCAGCCAGGGGCGCCATCTTTCCTTTGTTCATCTTATCCCAGCCCAAGATTGACATGTCTATCTATTCCAATAAGCTTGCTCTGTAATGTTACCAATTACTCCTGCTGACGGATACTTTTAGTCTTTTCATCCCCGTTTTAAGACCTTTGATTCATCTCCTTTTACCCAAGCCCAACTTCTCAGCTCTGCTTTCTTAGAAACCTGTGGTGTACTGGTTCAGACTAACCGGCAACTTCATACCATAACTTAAGAACAGTCTAGGGAAATCCTGGGCCAAAAGGTAGAAGGAGGAAACTGGAGGGAGAAGAAATGGAGAACACTAAGTCTCTAGGTCAACCTTTCCACAAACCTTACTCAGTAAAGGAACATGGTAAGACTGGCTCACTACTGTTAACTTTGGCATCTTGTGAGCTTAGTGCCCTGACAGAGAATTCCTATCTGCCACTTAAAGACACATGCTCAGGGTTTCGACTGAAAACGGTTACAAATAACACTTTTATGAAGTAATAAAGGTAGTAACTAATGGTTAGTTTCTTGACTTTTACTTTGACCAAGACCAGAGAACAAGAACAACAACCCTCTGTCCTTCCATCCTTCCACCCTCCTACCCTCCTCCTTGGAGTACGGGACAATATCCCAGTGGCTCTCAAAGTATGGGTCCCAGAGCAGCAGGAACGGCATTACCCGGGAACGCACCAGAAACGCAACTTCCCTGGGCCCCACCCTAAAGCTACCGAATCAGAACAGCTGAGAGTGCATCCAGAAATATGTGTTTTAACACGTCTTCTGGGTGATTCTGCCGCTCAAATGTGAGAACCACTGCTTTATTCTTTGTAATGGGCACTAGACAGAGCCACAGACAAGAGGGGGCGGGGGTCAATACTGGAAAAGGCTCTGCTGATTAGCAACAGCCTGCAGTAGGTCTGTAACAGGAATGATGTTCAACTGACTGTGCTACAAACAAGTCATCTTGTCTCATTAAACACTGAGAGGAATGACATACAGAACAACAGCAGCAAAAAGAGATGGTTATAATAACACTAAAAGGTACAAAATAAAAACAGTCTGGCCCAGAATTAGCCCTGGCAACCTGGACAGTCTCGGGAAGGGTAAAATGACCCCGTACCACCCCACACCACCTTCCCAGAGCAGCCAGGAACCGCACAGTATGCATGAGAGCAGCCACAGACTCCAAAAGAAAAACTATTAAAAAAAACAATCAAATATTTTATTCAAACATGTTTTAATCCAGAAGACAAGTCATGTTTATAGACTGACCTGTACAGCACCGTAACTCAGCTCTCAACTCACAACGACCATCCACCCTGTAAATGCCATGCATAATACTCTATAAAGGCAACTTTTTTTTATCTGTTTCGTTAATCATAACAGTACTATGGAGGAAGTTGAAATGGGAGTGAAGGATGGGAGACAGGCAAAAAACGTTACCCAAAGTTTCTGGAATGTTCCTTCTCTCTCTAGTTACATCTGAGAGCCTAATAATTGTTCCTTCTTTCCTTTCAGTTTTGAAACGTAATCGTCCAGATTCTTCATCATCATCCTCTTCTTCATCTGACTCCTCTTTCATGTCCTTCTGCAGCTCCAAAGTTTCCATGCCTCCCTACATTGCAGACATACAAAAAACAAGAGGAGGGAAAGTGAGTTCATATTCTTTTGAATTAAATATTGAATAATGGTATGTATACACATATGTGTATGCACACATAAAAGCTCTTTATATTTAAGATGTAAAAATACTGCAAAATGTCCTATTTGTAAAGCCATGCGAAACATTAAACTGATCCCAGGAGACAAAATCTCAAACATTAAAAATTAACAATGTTAGAAAAAATTCAAATTCCTACTCCTGGTTAATAAACAAAGTCTTACACATTGTTACTACTTATACTTCTAAGAGAGCAAACATGAATTCCAAAAATCCCTGCTGGCCTGGAGTCTAATTCAGAGCTAAACAAAGTTCAATATATTAATTAAATTAACACTAGTGTTCCATGAGCTTATTAGCATATAACCCACCCTGTAACTCACATTAGATGACAGCACACTCCTTCCCATTAAACAGGCTCCACATTTCCTGTAATTCCTGACCCCATCTACTTTGACTTTCAATGCCAGGCAAGCGCTCCAAGTCTGCTGTTGGGTTGATCTGGTTTTTTTCAGCCTCCATAATCTTTCCTGTAACATTTCTCACCCCTTTCTACTTCGTTCCACTGCCTAGTGTTCGCTCATTACCACCTCTGGCTCAGATTATTAACCATAAAACTATTTTTTTTCTTCATTCACATCACACTAAAACCAGTTTTTATCTTATATTTCATTACATTAGGATTCCTATAAAAATTCTGCCCAATCTGGTCCCAAACTAAAAGTAATTTCTTCATCAATTCTTTCTGCATAACTCATGTTCCTTTTGACACTAATCACTTTCACCTCATGTTGCATCTTAGTGCCCTACTGTTAGGCAATAAGGTAGGTACCCTCTGACCGTTAGGTTCACTTAGACTTTTGGTAAACTTGAAAAAAAAAAAAGACCCAGAAACTACTCCTTTAGTCTCATCATTCATAATTCTTACAGGTCCTTTACTCTTAACAGAAACAAATACAAACTACTTCATTAGAAAGTGTGCAAGAAAAAAAAGATACAATCATTTTGGATTCTTTCCCCAACATTTTGTGTGTAAAAAATGCACACACTCATTGCTATAAACCCTAAAGTAGAGAATCAAATGCCTGAAAATAAAATAATGAATGTAAACTGTAACTTTTAGCCTAATGATTGCAAAACCACTTTTCAGTATTCTGATACTCAGCATACTATAGAATTTTTTGTTTTTAATTTTAGTCCATTTCTCTTTTTTTTAATTTATTTTACTTATTTATTTTTGGCTGTGTTGGGTCTTTGTTGCTGCGCACGGGCTTTCTCTAGTTGCGGCGGGTGGGGGCTACTCTTGGTTGCGGTGCGCAGGCTTCTCATTGCGGTGGCCTCTCTTGTTGTGAAGCACGGGCTCTAGGCGTGGGGGCTTCAGTAGTTGTGGCTTGCGGGCTCTAGAACACAGTTGTGGCGCACAGACTTAGTTGCTCTGCGGCACGTGGGATCTTCCTGGACCAGGGATCGAACCTGTGTCCCCTGCATGGGCAGGCAGATTCTTAACCACTGCATCACCAGGGAAGTCCATTATAGAATTTTTTTCCATTAATTAATTAATTTATTTTTGGCTGCGCTGGGTCTTCGTTGCTGTGTGCAGGCTTTCTCTAGTTGCAGCAAGTGGGGGCTACTCTCTTTGTTGCAGTGCACGGGCTTCTCATTGCAGTGGCTTCTCTTGTTGCCAAGCACAGGCTGTAGGCGCATGGGCTTCAGTAGTTGCGGCACACAAGCTCAGTAGTTGTGGCACACGGGCTTAGTTGCTCCAAAGCATGTGGGATCTTCCCGGACCAGGGCTCAAACCCGTGTCCCCTGCAATGGCAGGCAGATTCTTAACCACTGCACCACCAGGGAAGCCCCTCCACTATAGAATTTTAAAGTACCAAAATGTTGGCATTTTGTTGGTTTAATACGATTACTTCTGTCTTACTCAATATCTGAAACCAAGAATGAGTGACGTGCGAGATGGACCCAGCTATGTTTGTGCTGCACTACGTTCAAACTGAGCAAACGTCAACTCACTTACAAAATACTCTTCTCCACCGCCATTAATGCTCCAGAGCAGTGCTTCTCAAATTTAAGGTTTATACCGATCACTGGGAATCCTGCTAAGATGCAGATTCTGATTCCGCAGGTCCAGGGTGGGGTCTGACATTCTGTATTTCCAAGAAGCTCCCAAGTGAAGCCAACGTGCAGGTCCACAGAACACACTTTAAGTAGCAAGGCCACAGAGGAGGAAAGGAAATCACTACCAATAAAGCAAAGATTCTATTACAATAGTCATTTCATGTAAAAACCTACAGGAAAATGTTTACAGTTCTCTTTTGGATCACCGAAAACAGAAACAATAGTGAATGGATATACGAACTATGGTGCATCCAAACCATGGAATGCTCTTTCGGCCATAAAAAGGAATGAACTACTGATACAACAACTGGGGTGCAATCACAAAGGCATCATGCTGATTGAGAGAAGTCAAAAGGTTTATCACTCAAAAGGTGATACTCTGCGACAATTCCACATACATGACACTCTCCAAGAAACAAAACTGCACTGGTTACCAGTGATTAGGAATGGAGGGAGGGCCTGACTACAAAAAGGATGGCACAAGGTAGCTTTTTGAGAGATGGAACGTCCTAGAATGCAAACTTCTGGTCCAAGTCGCAGGGTCCACTTCAGCTATGAACTACATCAAGGATTATACAAGCCCTGAGCTGAAACTGAAACACTGCCTGGTCTCAGTTGCCTCAAGTGCAGGCCACCTGGCAACATTCACTAAGCTAGACTCACTCCTTCAGCCACTGGTCACTACCTCGTACTCTAAATACTGGGCATCTCCTTTGCCTATGTGCTTACAGAATTAACTAACTAACCTACCTGCCAAAATGCTGACTTTCTCTGCAGAGAGATACTTATGAATGGAATATTCATACATATTCACAATATTCCATTCACAACTAAAATTCCACTGAAGGGTGGTGCTGGATAACAATATAATAATTTAATTAGCCTAAGACTGTATTTTGTAAGAATTTAAATACGTATGTAAATCTCTGATTTCGTTATAGACACTGCCAGAAATATTTGGAGGTTTGATCTTTAGCTATTTAATTATCCTGAAAACCTGAAACATGTAGTTGTAATGCTTAACAGAGGGTGCATATGAAAACCATCATGAAAGTTCTTTAAAAATAGCCAAGTCCACTAAAGTCTTATCATATATACTGGGTGGGCCAAAAAGTTCGTTTGGTTTTTCCTGTAAGGTGGCTCCAGGAGCACGTAGTTGTCTCTAACTTCATTCAAAGCAATTTTGTTAGACTGTATTGTGACAGCTGTCATATCAGCATGCATAAAAAAAAAAAGTATCAAAACTGTTGAATTTTTGTGTAGCCATTTTAATACTGAAGATGGAAGACAAAAAGCAACATTTTTGGCATATTATGCTTTATTATTTCAAGAAAGGCAAAAACGCAACTGAAATGCAAAACATGATTTGTGCAGTTGTGCAGTGTATGGAGAAGGTGCTGTGACTGACTGAACGTGTCAAAAGTGGTTTGCAAAGTTTCGTGCTGGAGATTTCTCCGTTGACCACGCTCCAGGGTCGGGTAGCCCAGATGAAGTTGACAGCGATCAAATCAAGACATTAATTGAGAACAATCAACGTTATACCAAGTGGGAGACAGCCGACATACACAAAATATCCAAACGAGTGCTGAAAATCACTTGCACCAGCTTGTTTAAGTTAAGCAAAAACACCTTCCTGACCTATTTCCGCATGCAATTCTCTACTTAACTGCAATGAAAACGTTCCATTTTAAAACAAATTGTGACGGGCGACGAATAGTGGATACTGTACAATAATGTGGAATGGAAGAGATCGTGGGGCAAGCGAAATGAACCACCACCAACCACGCCAAGGCCAGTCTTCATCCAGAGAAGGTGACGTTGTGTATATGGTGGGATTGGAATGGAGTCCTCCATTATGAGTTCCTTCCGGGAAACCGAACAATTAATTCCGACAAGTACTGCTCCCAATTAGACCAACTGAAAGCAGCACTCGACGAAAAGCATCCGGAATTAGTCAACGGAAAACACATAATCTTCCATCAGGGTAACACAAGACCTCATGTTTCTTTGATGACCAGGGAAAAACTGTTAACAGCTTGGCTGGGAAGTTCTGATTCATCTGTCGTATTCACCAGACACTGCATCTTCGGATTTCCATTTACAAACTTCTCTTAATGGAAAACATTTCAATTCCCTGGAAGATTGTAAAGGGCACCTGGTACAGTTATTTGCAGTTCTTGGCAGAAGGTAGTGGAACAAAAGGGTGAATGTGTTGTTCAATAAAGTTCTTGATGAACATGAAAAATGTGTCTTTTATTTTTACTTTAAAAACTGACGGAACTTTTTGGCCAACCCAATAGAAAACAACTATAGAGAACACTGCTTTAAAAAACTTCCCAAAAGTTTTTAGTGCTTACAAAATATTTGACAGAGGATACTTCTTTACTATATCATGATATACAAAAAGTATCTATTTCTACCAACAGTTAAAATTTACAAGCTGGAAAGACTGAGCAATTAAATTGTGCAAAAATTACAAGAGAAGAAAATTACAGACCAACCTCCTTCGTGAATACAGATACAAAAGTCCTTAAGAAAATAAAAGCACATGGAATCCAGCAAAAAATAAAAGGAAAATTCGTCACGACCAAGTGAGGTTTAGCCGGAAGCATAAGGTTGATTTAACATTCAAAAATCAATTTAACAAATCTTACTTCGAGAAGAATTCCAAATATATGTACATACTCTCCCCTCCTCCAGGAGTGGACCTTAAGTCCCTCCTCTCCCTCGCCTTGGGTGCAGACTAGACTTAGTTACTTGCTTCCAAAGAAGAGAGCAGAGAAAGTAAAAGATAGTAACTTTACAGAATTACTATCTTTAACTGGCAAAGGCCACCTCACCACATAATCAAGGCTGACATTGCCAGGGAGGTCCTGTACCCAGTGGTATGATGGAATGAGGACACCTAACCTCCATGGTATTCTTTCCAAAAACCCATAACCCCAGTATAATCATGAGAAAAACATCAGACGAGCCCAGGTTGGGAGACATTCCACAGGACACCTGGCCAGTACTTCTTTAGACTGTCATGGTCGTGAAACTCAGGGAAGACCAACAAACTATTACAGACCAGAGGAGACAAGACAACAATGTGGTGCCCTGGACTGGATCCCAGAATAGAAAGAGGACATTAATGGAAAGAGGACATTAATGGAAAAACCTGCAAAATGGAAATTAATTTGGGAATATAGTTAATAGCTTTTAAAGCCAATTTAATTCACATTAATAAAACGGGGGATAAAAGTCACAAGATTATCTCAACAGATGCAGAAAAAGCATTGACAAAATTCAACACTCATTTCTGATTTAAAAAAAAAATATCTCAGTAAACTAGACATAGAAAAGAACTTCAATTTGACTGAAAAACCTCCAAGTAGCTTATATTACTTACTTGATGAAATATTGAATATTTTACACCTACTATGAAGAACAGTGCCCTCAATGTTTCTATTCTACACAGCACTGGAGATCGCAGCAAAAGAAAGAAATAAAAAAACTAGTAGGAAGAATTAAACTGTTTATCAACAGGCAACATGGTTATTACGATGTTAGTTTTCCCCGAATATGATCTAAAGATACAATGTAATTTTCATAAAAATCCCAAACAGATTTTTAATAGATACTGACAAGTGAATTACAGAATTTATATGCAAAATTCAAAGGACTGAGAATAGCCAAAACAATCTTGAAAAGGGAACAAAACTGGTGAATTACACTTCCTGATTTCATGCCACAGTAATCAAGATAGTGTAGTATTGGCAATAGAACAAAAAAGAGATTCCAGAAAGAGACCTAAACTTAAGTGGTCAATTGATTCTCAACATAAGCACTAAGGCAACTCAATGGGAAAGCCTTTACAACAAATAATGGTACAAAAACTAGATAAACTAATGGGAGAACTGAGACTCTCACACATGACTGGTGGGAGTATAAACGGTACAAACACTTTGGAAAACCATTCGGCTGTTTCTTACAGCATTAAACACACTGCTACCCTGCCTCAGTAATTCCACTCCTAGTTAATGCCAAGGGAAACGAAAAATTACATTCACAAAACGATGTGTAAGATAAGCTTTGAGTTATTCATAATAACAAAAACAAAACTGGAAACAACCCAAATATCTATTATCAGAACACAAATAAGGTATATCCATAAAATGGAATGAACTGTTGACTACTGACATACACAACCACTTGGATGAAACTCAAAAACATTACGGTGAGCAGAAGCAGCTAGGCACACAGCATTACATCATCACAAACTGACTGCATAAATGTATGCAAAGGAGAGACTAGGAAAGACTAATTTAAGTCAACAGAAGTAAGAACACGGCTTGCCTCTGAGAGGAGTCAGGACAGACTAGAAAGAAACAAGGGGGAATTTTCTGGGGTGATGAACTGTTTCTCACCAACAGAAGGATAGTAACTTGGATGTATCAAAACACTGAACGTATACCTCAGATCTATGCATATCACTGAATGTAAATGTTATCACAATTTTAAAAGTTTCAAATTTAACTAGTGCAAAGATATTTTTAAACTTCTCACTTGTTCCTCTATACAAGCCAAAACCTTTTTAACCATGTTTGAAGACAAAAGCATCACTGACACTGAAGTGGCTGTATAATTAGAAAGGCTTGAGAGTTAGTCTTCATAATTAGGTCTTTCTAATTTGTTTCGAGTACAGTGATTCCTTTGTATTAACCAAGGAAGAACATTAGTTAAATAAAAGGAGCCACTGAAAATAGACCTTTCAACTGAAATTACTTTTTAGTTCCATAATTCAGATTCTAATGTGTACTTAAACATAACTCCTAGAAAGAAGTCATCTGAAAAACTGCAATGTGCCTTCCACCTCCGTCTTAAGCAACCCAGAGCCATGAGCACTGCAACGCAAGGTGGAGTGCAAAGGTTTGGTTCATCAACACGCTGCAGACAGTTAATTTAAGAAAATGGGTCAAAAAACTAGGAAGACACCAAAACACAGGTGTATGCGGCAAAATAAAACTGCTGCTCTTCCCTGAGGACTATATAATTTATTTATACTACTAAAAAGGATGGGAGGACAGCCCTCCAAAAGCAAAGCCTACCAAAAGGTACTGAAATAATACCTCCCAGCACCCACAACAGTACCGTGCATACAAGTTCTCAATAATGATCTCTTTGACTGACATTCAGCGATTCCACTATGAGGAAGAAAACAAGCCCAAAACATCTGTTGCCAGGAGAAAAGACCAGCACAACACCTGCCTCCAAGAAGGACTATTAAGTCCTGAGAGCAAAGAGCAATACAAAGAATTTTCAGTCAGTACAAAAACAAGCAACAAAAACAAGGCAATAAACAAACCAACAATCAAGGACAGAGGATAAGGAAAATGTGTGAGTGACTTTTTAAAAACATTTTTAAATACTAGATATAAAATTAAATTATGGAACATACAGCTTAAAAGAAAAAGCAGATAATATACCTCTTAACAGATGGTATAAACTATGTAATCTGGATGAGAGTTTACTTTCTTCTCTATAAAAAGAGTCACATAGAAAACAAGCATTAAGATGTTTCAAGTGAGTTAGGAGCAACTGGAAATCACAGGAGTTAAACAAACGCATTCTACTTCTTTCCCCTCCAAATCACCAAGGGTCAAATTTTAACCTCTCTGTATTTCCCTGTTCACAAAAGTTATTTTATTCATGGCAAAAACATTTTAAAATATTTGACACAGAAAGTATAAAATAATCCCACCATCCAGAGGTGATCACTATCACCATTTGTCTTTATCCATCCAGACATGTGTTTGAGAGTCACACACACACATTTAAACATGCAAAGCTATGGAGGAACCTAAGGGGAGGAAATCTGTTAGCTTGCTCTTTTCACTTAACGCATCACGAGCCTCTTTCCATGTCCAAGAGAGCAAGGGCATCCTTTGGCAACCTGCAGTCCCCTGACCATCATTTATTCAACCTTTTAGAAAAATCTATTTACATTGGTTCCACTTATTTTCAACGCTGCAAACAAATACCCACTGCATGTATCCTTGAACAACACATCTTAGATTAACTCTTGGATAACTTCATCAAAGTGGAATTATTGAGCCAAAGGACTTTCAGGCTTTTGATACTGTCACGGACAGTGTAGGGTCTGCAATTTTACTCTTCTTGCAAGTTAATAACGTAGCCTGCCACTGTTTCATGGAGGCTGTGAAAAGGCACGAGACTCTCAGCCACAGACTAGGACAATTTATTACTCTTAACAATAGCAGTAGCATTTGGGTCCAGCTCCCTAAGCCCCAATTCCCATTGGGCCATCTGACGAAGAGGGCCAGGTGACCCTGTGCAAAGGTAGCTGTATTACAGGAGGGGCACTGAGTTTAGGGAACTGTTATAATGAGCAGAAGGCATGGCTGCCCCCTACTCCAGAGAAAGATACGTCTTTCCTAGATGCTGCTACAAAAACATCCTTGAAAAGACTGTCGGGAACAAAGGAGGTGCTTTGCTCCCCCGAACATGCAGAGACATGACAGAATTGTGGAAAATTCTTCTGGCAGTCAATATTTCCAAAATAATCCCCCCAACAGAATAAAAAATACCTGACCAATAATTTTGATTTTTCCCAATATTAAGACAGGTTAGAATTCTCAACTGTTATAATTTTTATTTTATTGAATATATTTTATATACTTAGTGATCATTTGCTTATGTTATTTTTGGATTACTTTCTCACATTATTTGCCCTTCTTTCTACAGGAGTGCTCATCTGTATATACGGAACATACTGAATATATTAACTCTTCCATACCAAACATATTAACTTTACTACATATACTAATTCTTAGGCTCATGTGTAAATATTTCCTCATACTGTCTAAACTTGTTTATAGTGTTTTGGGGTATTTCTCTATGACTTTCTAAACTTGTTTATAGTGTTTTGGGGTATTTCTGTATGATCAAATCATTCTTTTCCTTTACGGCTTAAAAAGGCCCAATACCAAGAGTAGCAGAGTAGTGAAACCAAGACAACTTGGTACTTATTTTTACTCATTCTCTATCATGTCCTTAATCATGAAAATCTCAGCTTTAACTGAATATGCTGTCACCTAATAAAACACTATATTCACCAGTCTCCTTTGCTGTGAGGTACAGCCACGTAACTAAGACGTAACTCATGAGATGTTTACACAGTGTTGTTTGAGAACTCTGGGACATGTCTTCAAAGGGTGGGCATGGTCTCATTCAGTCTTCCTGCAATCCACTGCTTGGATGTGGACCATGGTAAGACCAGCAGCCCTGGAGTTGTACCATGGAAATCTGGAAGAAGCCTGGGTACCTGATTACCTTGTGAGGCCGATACCAGATCTGAAATGCCTTCTGGAATTTTTTGACATCATGAGAAATAAACTTGTACTATTTGGTAAGTTTTCTGTTTTGCAGGTAAGCCTAAGGCTAACACACCATTATTAAAACATTAAAACATTTTCTTCTAATACATGTAAAGTTTGGTATGAATTAATCTGAGATCAATATTGGCATAAGGTACAAGAAAGGTATCTAACTTTTCCCCCGATGACTAAGCCTTCCTAAGTATGTCTGAGATATTGTTATATTAAGTATGTCTGAGATATTGTTATATTAACTCATACATGTTATGAGTTCATTTACTTGAGGGCTGGGTCTGATCATTCATGCTCCTTCAAAGATAACTCTCTCCCTCAATCTCTCTGTTCAGAAGACACTGAAAATGGAAGGTAAGATTACCATTTTTTTAAATAATAATCCACTTTTGCTTCAATATTTTAATGAATACAGTTCAGGAACCAAAGTCGGAAACATCTAGATCTACAAGTCATACCTTATCAGTTCCCGAAGGCACCCAAGCAACAGCATAACACCTACCAGCATTCTTATTCTTTAACTGCTTTACAATAAAATAGTTTATATCTCCAGAGATCATTTAAAGCTTAAAATCTACAAAAACTTTTCTCACTCTAAAATATGCTACAAACACAATACATTATCCGAGTAAGGAGAAGCATTACCTAAAATGCTGAAAGAATAAATTACTGGGCGGAAAAAAAACACAATGGAATTAATTTTCCAACTACAAAATACTACAAACTAATGAAGAGGAAATGAACTAATTAATGGGCGCTGGATTCCCAGGTTTCCCTTTCAACTACTCACCCCCAGAATGACCTCCACAGCCACTTCCGTCTGTCCCCCCCAACGCCTTAACAGCTTCTTAGATTTCTCTCTCAGAGATCTTTTGCCAAAACACCCTTTCACAGGTCTGACCTAATCTAGGCTCGTACTGGCTTTGCACTGGGCGGAACGTGGTGCTAAACACGACCCGCTTAAATCTGGTCTCCCTGAACCTCGGTTCGGTGGCTCATCACTCAGAACAGAGCAGTCACCAGTAGGAGAACCATTTCCTACTTAACGTCTTCTTTAGCTTTGTCTTGGTTCCTTGGGCTGAATGTATTTGCCTACAATTGAAGAATCTGGGAAAAGGGAGCGTTCTACTATTCTACCTTTTCTCTAAGTTTCAAATTATTTCAAATGCAAGAGAGACAGAGAGAAAGCACAAAAAGAGAAGTCAAATTTAGCTCGTTGGGGAAAAGCAAGGGTGTCCCAGAAAGTGTCTGTACGTGATCATATACTCTGTCGTAGCATTATATTAGGGAAAAGATAAGGGTAAATGTTTTGTATACTGAGTTTCTAAAGCACTGGTGTAAGACCTAAAGGAAATGACCTAAGCCAGTGAAATACCACTTTTCATGATCTCTTGGGAAAAAGAGGGAAAAAAGTATTAAGGAAAATAACTGAGAAAAAACATTATTAAGGAAAAAAAAAATTTTAACCCACAAGTTCTAAGACTATAGAATGATTTTGTGGCTCACATGCTTGACCCATGGGACAAGTTCTAAGGTTGGAAAACAGAATCTATAAGCCTCCATCTCAGAGCACACCTCTATTCATCCAATGACATCTATTTTTCCAGACCTACTTCACAGGCTACCTCTTCCATAAAGCCTCAACACATCCCACCCCGGTTCCCCAATCCATCCTCAAGACACACACCCAACCAGAGAGGCCCCCTGTGTGAGCTGCTAAAGCATGTACCTGAGCCTCTCTTCTAGGAGGTTTACTTCTATGTTTACATCACTGGAATTTGCCCACGTCTTCTCTCCCTTTTATGAGGCTGCAATTACCTTGAGCACAAGAACCAAGCTTCTCAATCATCCTTATTTCTTCAATACCTAACACAGCACCTAGATCCAGGGAACTCTGCAGTATTTTTTGAATAATGGTCAAAATTAACTAACGTTAACTAATTTGAAATAATTACAGCTCCTTTCAGAGCACTAACATATACTGCGCATTTCAAAACACTTCTACCCACACTCCCATAAAACATTTAAAACATTCTTAGGGGCTTCCCTGGTGGCGCAGTGGCTGAGAGTCCGCCTGCCGTTGCAGGGAACGCGGGTTCGTGCCCCTGTCCGGGAATATCCCACATGCCGCGGAGCGGCTGGGCCCGTGAGCCATGGCCGCTGAGCCTGTGCGTCCGGAGCCTGTGCTCCGCAGCGGGAGAGGCCACAGCAGTGAGAGGCCCGCGTACCGCAAAAAAAAAAAAAAAAAAAATCTTAACACTCAAAGGGCAAACAGCTATCTGGAAGCCACAGTTAACCAGAACTCACTGTCCAAAGATTCTAGAGAGCTCAGGGTTTTGTTTTTGTTCTTTTTTTTTTAACTACACTCATACTTCAAAGAAGAGATGTATCAACTTTTCGCTAATATTAAAAAGATGCTCATTTTAAATCTGGAAGAAAAAAAAAACTCCAGCAAACTTTTGGACTCTTTTTAAAAGATGAACAAATACCTCTTCAGTTTCAGGAGCAACCTGGGAATCAGTAATCTCATCTAATTCCTCTTCAGCAACACAGTCTTCCTGCTCTTTCATCCCTTGTTGCCCACAAGCCTGCAAGTATTCTTCATCCTAACAGCCATTAAAGAGAAAGTAAGTTTTTCTCATATAGCTTTGGGGTTTTTAAGCACTTTTCACCTTCATGACTCATGCTTAGTTATGTTAGCAAATTTTACTATGGCAATTATCAGACTGAGCAGAAAAGCACTAAGCACAAAACCAGAATGGGGCCTCCCCTGAGTGTTCATGGGCGCAAGAGAGCAGTATGCCAACCCAATCGCTGCAGGGAGTGATACGGACCCTGCTTCAACCTCCAAGGGCCCTGACAAGTAGCTCTTCTTCAAATCCAACACTAAGGAAATGTAATCTTAAAAAGAAAGTGTGTATGTGCTTGCACAGAGCAGCTCAGCAGCAGTACGGGGGCTGGAATCATGCCCAATTCGAACCGTTTTTATAGCAACAGAAGACAACAAAAGTATGGGCAATTCAATTCAACTCAGGAGCTGTATTAAAATTACATGTTAGAATTAGTTTCTCCATCAGCCGCTCCCTTGAATCAGAAGGATGATTCCAGGTTTGCATGAAATGTAAGGGCATGGCAGCAGGCAGGCATCTCTTGAGGGCATAGGGAAGGAAGCAGGCAAGCTGGCTAGAAACAACAATTGCAAGGAAAGAAGGGCTCCTACAGGTATCACTACAAGTAACAAGATCTGACCCCTCCAGGGGAGCTGAACTCCCCAGTGCCCCTGGCCACCAGCTCAAGTGAACAATAGGCAGGAAGGAAGAGCGGACCAGCTGCGGGACCTGCACAGCCCTACTGCACAGAATCCAACAGTCTCTCTACAAAGAACAGCAGCTGTACCCAAGGTGACAGACCACCTTAGTCCCCACAACCGTCTCGCAAGACTGTCCAAACACACTGCATTTTACTTCCCCAAAGAAACCGTTACCATCCTACCTAAAAGAGCAACTATCACTACCCATGATTCACTGAGAGCAGAACTGTCGGATTTCAAATAAGGCCATACGATGCTAATCAAAACTGTCAGCCAACATACAATGGAGAATAGTCTACACCACTGAACTCTCACTGGGAAACAAAAATCTGCTATCCATTACATAAATGACCAATCTGAAATTGTTCTTACAGAACAATGTCTTATGAAATCTCAATCTATGTTAACTTTAAAGGCACTAAGTAAATCTGGTTGTGCTCAAAAGTATAAATCATCTGACAGTGTTCTCATATTCTGTTGAATAATAAATAATATACATCTCTTCCTAATACAAGAATACAAGTTTTTACATCAAATCCCAATTCACTCTCAAGATTAGGACAGCAAAATTCAAAAAAAATTTTTTTGAGTATGAAAGGAAAGAACACCACAATTTACTACCAACTTTTTATGGGAAAATACAGTTTCTTCATATGTAAGATTGTCCCTTCCAATTGTAAAATTCTGCGATTTTATGATTCCACTCCCAGTTATACACAAAATTCCTCCCTGTGACGTTACGTGTGAGCTCAAATAGACAGAACATACTCGTGATGAGTACAGAGTTAATTCTAGCTTTAGAGTATGAGTTAACAAGTCCTAAGTAGGACATGAACC
This sequence comes from Globicephala melas, assembly GCF_963455315.2. Classification (NCBI taxonomy): domain Eukaryota; kingdom Metazoa; phylum Chordata; class Mammalia; order Artiodactyla; family Delphinidae; genus Globicephala; species Globicephala melas. Next base: position 2,472,313 of record NC_083322.1, read on the forward strand.
ACAGTTAAATAAACCATTTAATAAACTAAAATACCACTGGGATACACAGGACTGCAATCTACTCATATGTTCGTTACTCTAATAATGAATAATTAATTAATCTGTGCACCAGTGACAGCCTAAGACAGTAAGAGGTCCGCACTGCAGAGCTGGAGAAAAGTATTTCACAGCTTAAGTCCATTTTTCTCTTCCCATGCAAAGAAGAGGCAGTGCCAGATTCTACCACTGTGATGTCTATAAAGAAACCAATAATCTTAAAGAAACCGGAAAGAAAGGAAAGAATGAGTGTGGCTGTAAAGCCGGATATACTGAGGTGAGCTGACATTGCTCACAGACAGACATTTAACTTCGCCTTGTACCTTTAAACTTTACAACTCTCTGTGAAAATATTTGGACACGTTCAGTTAAGTAAATTTATTTACTTTAAGATTTTTTTAATTCTGAAAAAATTTATTTTAATGCAGAGAAGTACTGTGAGTATAATGAATTTGCATTTTTGTCTTTTCAATACGTGAATCTTAGGCACAAGATGCTGGATAGTTAAGTTGGATTTTATACAACAAGGGGCCTAAATGTAACCTCAAGTTTGGAAAATAAGAGAGGGAAAGTCCTCACTTACTAAAAATTCTCTTTACAACAAACTCTGCAAGAACAGCAAAGTGAGAGATACCTCTTATGTGACCATGTGTAAGTGCTATCAAGCACTTTCCACGCTGTGATTTGTTCCACTAAAGTCTAAGTTCACAGAAGGCAGGGGCCATGCTTTATGCTGCATATTTCAGCAACACTTACGTCCCCACTGCTTGGACACTGGTAAAGATCTGTTGAGCTTTTGAATTTACAAGGGATGTGACTGATTGACCATCTTATTTTAGGGATGAGCAGTAGAAATACTAAAACGCTCTAACCAGGGAATAACGGGGCACATTTTTTAAAGACCTTGGCTTAATTTTTAAGAATCATTTTAATTTACAGTGTCTCACTTTAACATAGTACATGGACACACCAGTAAACCAGAGAGCACCTGTCCACACTACTGAAGGATTTATTACCAAAAGAAACCATTACAGAGTTATCGAAAAAACAAGGACCCATGATGCCTTTTACAGGATTCTGTTTACCAAACCTAGAAATATTTTTTCATTACTATATCTACTAAAGAGAAAGCATTCAAAAAGAATAAATCTTAAAAATAACACTGCGATATATAAATGCAACTGTGTTTGGAACTAAATATTCTAAGGCTCCACGTAAACGATTAGTGTCTTTCAAAACTACACACACACAAATTTTTTATCAAATGAAAAATTACCTACTCTGAATAGAAACATTAAGAGATAAAGGCAGAACTCTAGCCCTAATGCTGCATGCCTCCACCCCATTCCAGCAACCCCACTCACACTGCACCTTGGGGGAGACCAGCACCCTGAAAACCCTAAGATTCTACTGCACCTATGGAGGTCATGCCCTTCCAACATAAATTTCTTTTAATGCTTATTTCAAAAACAAATCTTTTTTAATGATAAATCATGAAGACAGATGAGCAATCTTTCACTAATACCTTTTTCTTTCTTGACAGTTCAACCTAAAAAAAAAAACTACCAACCAAAACCACCTTTCTGAAATAAAAATCAGTGCAATCTTTGCTTCCTGATTACAGATAACAAATTATGGGTGACATTTCCTAAACTAACCTCCAATCTCTTTATTCATGTTTAGACAGTTCTCAGTTACAAAAAAGGATGAATGAACAGGACATCAATCACTGGAATATTAGCACCTTAAAGATGTCTTTAGCAGGTCAATAATCTTTTCACCTTAGAAGGACTTTATCAGATCTTGTCTAAAGCCTAGATAAAAGCCCTGCATTAAGTACTTCTAACAATTGACAGTGTATCTCCACCACACAAAGCTGTTTTCTTCCTCAAGGTCACGATTCTGTGCAGCCTTCCAGGATGACAAAGGAGCATTACCTCCGGCCAAACAAGCTGTCAACACAAACTTTGTCAGAGCACAGATAAAGAAACTGGCAGACAGTGATAATAAGGTCTAATTTCCCGCCCTCCCAGGGGAGGGAAACAGATTTCAAATCAGTCTAGAAACCTGTACCCAGGCAGCCATGCTCTCTTCGGCCATACAAAGGAGAAAGACTCACTGTGAACTCATCTAAAGGCTCGTTGATCTCGATGTCTAACACCTCATCGCTGTACAGCGGCTCCTCCTCCGGCTCCCCCGCGTACTCGATGTGGTCTTCTGCCAGCTCAGCACCGTGGCCTTCATACTGTCCTTCTTCCTGGTACTCAGGAGCATACAGTTCAGATCCATCAGACTTGTGATAAACGAGTTCATCCTCTCCTTGTTCATACTCGGATTCCTGTTCTCCAGACTGGTCATTAGTGTTGTCAGACAGTTCAAATGATGTGACCATGCCAGATGTGGTATTCAGACTAATTGTGACACCCTGAGAACTAGAGGGGACAAAAATACAAAGAAAGGCAGGCAACTGGAGTGAAGCTCAAAACTAAATCACTGCATAAGTTAACTGTTAGAAAGACCAGTGAAAAGTTACTCCAGTGGCTGCTCAATGCACACTGACAACAACGACTGCAAGCAAAACTCAATGTGCTCCCTACTAAGCCAGCACTACAAACCCTCCTGCACACCGCAGAGCTCAGTGCACTACACTGAGCCAGGGCCAGCACCAGACTCCTACTGCATAAGGCGCCCCCTCTATCATCAGCTGCAGCTTATGTGACCAGGAGAATCAGAGCAACCATGAGAAACAGGTCTACCTGGCAAAAGTCCAGGACTGAAAGCAAATAGACTATGTTTCATTCTAACTTCCAGAATGAAATGGGTGGTATCTATTTTCTAAAACACCCAGGTAAAACTAGGAGTATTACTCTATAAACAGAAAATCACAGATGGAATTTTAAGAACAACTTGTTTTCTTTTTTAAATCTATGACGCAAACTATAAACTCCTATTTAAGAAATCAAAATATTAAAAATCTGCATGAAAATACATTTCAATGTTCAACTAAAGTTTATACTAGCCACAAATTTTTTTTAAAAAGTTAATTTCTGAGTAAAATAAACGAGGGCAGTTTTAAAACTGCAAAAAAAGAAATCACATTCCACCTGTTAAATCACAACAGATAAATGTCAAACAATTAAAAATGCATAATAACACTTAAAACACCAAGGTTTTGTAGCTAAATCTAAGTTTACACTTATTAAGTATCCAATCCTAACAAAAGATTGAACATGCCACATACACTTGAAGACATATGGCTAAAAACATTCCAAAGGTTTATTTCAAGGGCAATTTAACTAACTCAAAAGATCAAAATATAATAATGATGTCACGGAATGGAACTGGGAAACAAATAACTGACAAAATAAATTAATTTAAAACTTGTTACCCATTATGTTAGAAAAACTATTACAAATCTATAGCTCAACAATGAATGGAATATATTTGTTAACTACATTTATAAGCAAGAAGCGTCTCTATATTTTCACAATAAATGTTTCCTCATAAAACTGAAAAAATTGTTCCACCTAACAGAGTATACTAAATGCCTCTTCCTCTTCTAATTGCGTTACTATGTCGGCAACAGAAAGATGTTCTTTATTGCCATGCACTGAGTATTTGTGCCCCGCCCCCTCCAAATTCATGTGTTGAATCCTAAAACCCAATGTGATGGTGTCTGGAGGTGAAGCCTTTGGGAGATGCCTAGGTCATGAGGGTGGAACCTCTGAATACGATCAGTGCCCTTATAAAAGGGACCCGAGAGAGCTCCCTCACACCTTCCAACCATGTGAGTACACAGTGAGAGGGCTGGGGGTCCTCACTAGAACCCAACCAGGCCAGCACCTCAACCTAGGACTTCCCGGCTCCCAGAACCGTGAGAAATAAGTTTCTGTTCTTTGTAAGCTACCCTTTTATGAAATTTTGTTATGGCAGCCCAAACAGACGAAAACAACTATATTCAGATAGTCAACTAGAGGCGAAGTACAGTCCAAAGGAGTTTTCAAAATGGCAATTCAGTTACTAGATATGTATAGATAAAAACTGTCTAAAATGAAAACAAAAGCAGTAACATCAAACTGTGACCAACAGTATTAAGAGTAGGGGGCCACTGCCCCCCGTCCAAATAAAAGAATTCTTTAAAAGAGCGGTGCATATACCTGTACTGAACTTTTATAACCAGCACTCAACAGAGCTCTCAGAGGTCATTAAATGCAAGACCAACACTGATTTTAAACAGTTGATCTATTTATAGAAAAATATATATGGCTTCCACATCAAAGAGTTATATTAATATCCTATTTACAATATAATCATGTTAAAGATACAGTACTACATTATCATTTATATCTCACTATAATTATAAATTAGTCACTAGAAATTTAGTTACATAAAGAACATTTTTAATGAGCTAATGTTGAGTACCTGAAATTTTCTTCGTCTTCGTTATCACTCTGCAGAAGATCATCATTTAGCTCCTCATCTGACAAATCTGACTGATTCTAATTAAAGTAAGAAATCTAATTAATGCATGTTACTTCCACAAAAAAAGACTTGTTACAAAAGTGCAAAATTACGTTGACTGGATTGTTTCTAACCTTGTTATTAAAACATCTACCATTCAGAAAGTTTTCTCAGTTTGATATAACCATTTGCCAGTCGAGATTCTACATATGGCATACTGGCTAACTACCCCAGACTAATTTTTATTTATTTATTTTTAATTAATTTATTTATTTATGGCTGTGTTGGGTCTTCATTGCTGTGCGTAGGTTTCTCTAGCTGCAGCGAGCAGGGGCTATTCTTCGTTGCAGTGCGCGGGCTTCCCACCGCAGTGGCTTCTCTTGTTGTGGAGCACGGGCTCTAGGGCGTGTGGGCTTCAGCAGTTGTGGAGCGCGGACTTAGTCACTCCGCAGCACGTGGGATCTTCCCAGACCAGGGCTCGAACCTGTGTCCCCTGTATTGACAGGCGAATTCCCAACCACTGTGCCACCAGGGAAACCCCAAACTAATTTTTAGATGCCCAGTCAAATAAGTATAGAAGCAGCAAGCATAATGATCATATTTACTATAACTCTTAATGAAAGAAAAAAAGGAACGAGTCCTTTGGCAGTATCCTATAAACAAGTAATTTTTTCTTACCACAAAAAAAAAAAATGGGGCTTCCCTGGTGGTGCAGTGGTTGAGAGTCCGCCTGCCGATGCAGGGGACACAGGTTTGAGCCCTGGTCCGGGAAGATCCCACATGCTGCAGAGCAACTAAGCTCGTGCGCCACGACTACTGAAGCCCGCGCACCTAGGGCCTGTGCTCCACAACAAGAGAAGCCACCACAATGAGAAGCCCGCGCACCACAACGAAGAGCAGCCCCTGCTCGCCACAACTAGAGAAAGCCCACGCGCAGCAACGAAGACCCAATGCAGCCAAAAAAAAAATATATATATATATATGTAGAGTTATGTATATACATATACACACGATATATAAATAGATATACACATCAACGATAACTGCTTTCAAGTTTTTACTTGATCAAGAGTTTAGAAAAACCTACATCAGGTTTTAGACTTTTATTCTTGTTTATCTGAAAATGTATCATATTTATGTTTATTTTTATGCTTATCTCTGAATATTCCCAAAAAGTAAATCCCAGCTCCAATATGCAAATACTAACCACTGAATGTTAAGGAAGGAGCTGCCGCTTCCTTTGGGCAAGTGGCAGCTTTGCTGCCGCCTTCAGAGATTCAGTGCCTGCTAGAGTGCCTTGTCGTAGCAGGAGCTAAAGTACTTGCTTCAAAGGGTTTAGGGCTTGAATTCTAAGTTATCAAAGAACTTACTAACAAATTAAACACTCAACTCTTTGTGCATTTAAAAAGTAATTCGATTCACAAAATTTTAATCTATACCCAACTTTCCAGTAACACATCCCATGCATAAGATGTATTCCTATATTTTAAATGCAATTAAATAACTATCATTTAGTTTCAGGAAGACCTGAATTTCTTACCTTTTTGCCAGAGAGCAAATCTTCTCCAAGTAAGTCATCTTCAAGTTCACTGTGGAAAAAAGAGACATGACAATGTATTATTCCTATTACACACTGCGAAGTTTGTAGACCACTGGGAAATTTATCCAGGACTTTAGGGTTTGGGTACTTTCACATTAAGTTTGCTACATTTTCCTTTATTAATAATGAAAACATATTTTCAAATACATAGGGAACATCTGGTCCTTTAAGTATGGGAAGCTTTGCTATAACTAGCGGCTCTCACTAGACTTCTAATCTTAGTTTTTTCACCTCAATATGAGATCTTAATTTCTCTGGACTTGTTCATTAATGAGCAAGAAGAAACTATAATACAATATCTATGCTTTCTCTTACCTACGATGAAATAGGAAAAGATAGATGCTCAACATCATTAACTAGGAAAATTAAAAACCAAAATCACTGAAAGACCATTTAACACTCAAACTGCGAAAACTGAGGAAGTTTAAAAATGAAAAATAAATGCTGATGAGGACATTCAAGTAAATCATAACTAAGAGAATTATCTTTATAACATGGGAGTCATGTCAGCTGGCCGCAATTTTTTGTCAGCATGTTTATGCTTTGAAGCAATCAGAAGGAGTTTTTCTCATAATTAAAATACAAACCCTTACCAGATGAAAAACCTGAAGACATTTCCCACTGTATGTTTCTCTAACTGATGAAGATGGCTACCACTAAATTACATCTTTTAAAAGCAGATGACTAAGGACCAACAACTAGAAAGGAGGAAACGCAATTAGGCTATGATTCTAGGTACAAATGCCAATGGAGATTTAACTGCACCAATGTTCTTACTATGATTTGCTACTTTTTCAATAAGGGCTCTGGTTACAAATATCTGTAAGTTCTATAGGTTTTGAGTGCTATTTTACCCAGAACCCATGTTTCCTTCTAGTGTGCTACTGTGCAGAATGCCAGAATATCCTGGAATGCACATAGGAAGTTACAACAGAAATTCTATATACTACTTTTTAGAACCAGAAACAACTCAACAAGTCATTTCATTCATGCACTGAACACCTCTTTCATTATTTTATGTTACCCTACATAAATCATATACCATCATTTTATAGATAAAGGAAATAAGGACAAGGTTAAATGATTTGCCCAAGGTCACACAGCAGAGACAGACTCAGGATGAGAACTTAGCTCATGGAAAAAAATCTTTCATGGATCTGTATAAGTAAAACAGTTATTAGAGACTAATGTATAACTTCTTCCAACATTTTCAATCCACAAATCACCTAATCATCTTTCAGATACAATTTTTGTATCTTCAGTGTTACAATCATTTTCCATGGACGAGGAAAAAGTGCTTTCTAGTCACAATATTTACAATAAGCGCATTTGAGAATCTGATTCCAGATAACCCCCCAAAAATACAAGCACCCCTTTGAGGACAAGCACCCCCTGAAGCATCCCTCCAAATAACTGAAAAGGGGAGGTAATCCCATTTGCCCCAGGGAAACTAACTGAGGAGAACTCTTAAAACCATAATATGAACAGGTGCTGGTAATCATATAAGCAAAAATCTAGAAAGTATTTGTTGCTGACAAATATATGGAAATAAGAAATCAGTCTTGGACTACCACCTATTTTTTCTAAACAAAAGCATTTTTTAAAAGAAGATAAATGAAAACTTTACCAGTTGTAAATGAGTGGAGTGTACAGAGGTGGAGAACAGTTGTTTCCATGACTAACAAAGGCAATAATAGCATGAAATAAGAAAGCAAGACGGGAGACAGAAGGATTAAGTGCACGCGACTACAATATGCATAAATTATAGCTCAAGAAATCACTAACGCCCATTCAGTGTGCTACATGCCAAGAACCACTCCACGCGTTTCACACGTACTCGCTCTTTTGTTGACATAACACAACCCCAGCAACCAGACACCTACATCATTCTCCATTTTTTTCAACGTGAAAACAAAGACGCCAAGATGTTAAAGAACTGGCCCAAGGTCACCCTGCTTCCAAGTCAGAAACCAGTAGATGAGTTGAGACAGTCTGGCTCCAGAGTCCAAATACTAACTACTATGCACACACCCCACAAAAGTTAAATGTAGTTAGTTCTCTATTGTTATCATAAAGTTGGATCCTTACAAAGAGGTACACAAAAGGGAAGAAACTTGTAAACTACGAAACACTACCAAAATTACACCAAGGGTCACCAAAAGCAACAATGAACCAATGGGACTGAATGGTCCAAATCGAGTCCTTTCAAAGGGGTGAGCAGTTATGCTCGTGGACAATAACGATAACTGTTCGGAAGCGAAAGGAGTACCAAAAGCACGAGGAGGCTTCCTGCATTCGCCTGCAGAGCTCCCACAAGATGTCACCAGTAAACACTACTGGAGGAAGAGCCACCTCTTTGGCAGGTATTTCTTATCAAAGATGAGGGGCAACGATCTCTTAGGGAGCAAGTACATTTTTACTAACAAACAGAATTATACTAAAAGACTTTTTCAGGAAACAGGTATTTTGCAGGCAGTCACCTGGCTGCAGCCTTTCAAAATGAGAAATCTAAGTGACAACAAAGACTGCACGTGAGCTCATCGTCTCTGTGCCTGCCTACTCCAGGCCACCCTCGTCTGGTCCCTGCCGGCTCCAGGCCCTGGATGGGGTCTCCAGGAATGGCTCCCACGGGCTCTCCGTTCCCCCGGTCTTTCTTCTGGATGGGCTCGGCCATGGGAGGTCCCAACGGAATGTCACAAAGTGAGAGGAGAGACTGCCCCCCCCACCTGCTCAGCTCCAGTTCCACCCCACACAAGCGCAGCCCTGGCTGGGCCCTCAGACAGCCCTCCCCCGCAGGCCTGCGGCTGCTCCCCCAGTGTCACACCTGCTTCTTTAGCCCTGCCCCTAAACATCCCCGTCATCAAATGACCTTCAGTGGAGACCTTCTCAACATGCTCTTTCCTACCGGGACGTACACTGATGTTTTCTGACTCACTCTTCTAAACTTTCAAACTTCTCCTCTACCATCCAGCACATGGAAGAGGCTATTTTATGCTTTAAAAATATCAAATAAAGAAATACATATGATACAGAATCTTCATATGCAAACATGCACTGAAGATGAGTGAAGAGAGGGCACTGGGACAAATGCTAGTCACACTGGAAAGAACAAGAAAAACTAGAGCCCTGTCTCACTGCAAACAAAACCCAATTCCTTCATAGCAGAAGACCAACTAATGTCATGACAACCAAAATAAATTCCCACTGAACAAATACTGGGACAATTCAAACATTAATAAGAATAATAACTACAATGGATTAAAAAAACACATGCAGTATTTAAATCTATGAATTTGAAATGACTCAAAAATAGAACTCACCTCTGGAGGATGCTAAGGAACTGACCCATTCTTTTGAAAACTGGTAAATAAAAGTAAAGAATCAAGCACTTATTCCGTACCTCAGAGGAACCAAGTAGTTTACAGAATTACCACAACTAACAGAAAAAGAAGGAATGACAGAATGAGAATATCACCACTTGGATCGTCTAATGGCTGGTTACACCACAAAAAGTTAACAAGATATTGTGAAGCTCCTGATGGAGGAACATACCACCAACTAAGACACTGCAGAGCCCCTACTCCTGCCCAAATTCAAACCTGAATCTGATCAACCTCCAGATCTAACTATGAATTTACAGAAAATGCAAGATGAAGGAACATACTAAAAACACTCCAAGAGATGCAATCACCAAAAGTAGAAATTCTCCAAGATAAACCCCTTGTTTCTTCAACAAAAACTGCAGGGAACTAACAAAAACCGTGGAGAGAACTTACAGATGAAACAATACTTAAAAGACCTACCAATAAATTATGATATATGGATCTTATTTGGACTCCAAGTCAAACTATAAAAGGACACATATCCACATTATATGTATGTGTATTTGTAATATACTTATATATACATGAGACAGTCAGGGAAATGTGAACATTAATAAGACATTCCTATTAAGGGACTTCTTTTTAGATATAACTATTATGGCTATATTTATAAATCCTTCATTTTTTAGAGAAATACAATCTGATATATTTTCAGATGAAATTATGTCTGTGATGTGAGGAGGGTTACAGAGATCACATATAAAACAAGAGTGCTTCCCACTGACACTGTTGAAGCTGAAGGATGGTATATTGCCTGCACTGTACTATTCTCATATACACTTGAAATTCTCAATAAGTAAAAAAAAAAAAAAAAAATTTAATCAATTTCAGGAGGAAGGACAGAACGAAGGAAGAAAAGGAAGGAGGGAAGGAGGGAGGGAGGGAGGGAGGGAGGGATGGAGACCAAAAAACACTTTAAAACTTTCATAAGAGCATACAGAATACAGGGTAGGGAAGAATTTCTTGAGGACAAAAGGCAGAAAGCAGCGTGACTGACATCACATGTCTCCTGAAGAGGTGGCCTCAGGAAGGCCACAGTGTCACCAAAGAGCGCACCTTACTTACCAAATGCACAACCTGAATCTAGGCTTGAGGAGACACTAGCAAAACCACACTTGAGGGCTGCTACAAGATAAACAGCGTGTCCTCTTCAAAAATGTCACGTCGTTAAAGACAAAGCCTTTATAGAAGCCTTTACAGAAGTCTTTAAAGACAGAATTCTTCCAGATGAACAAAGAGGAGGATAAGAAACTCATTTTTGGCTAGAAAGCACATTACTGGGACAACTGACAAACCTTGGATAACCACTGTAGATTCAGAAGAAAATGGCATGATACAAACTACTGCAAACTACTGTCAAAAGGTGCAGGAAAGAAAAATGTTCTATGTGTGTGTATGTGAGCATGTAAAGAGGGAGAGAATAACAGGAATATGACAAAAAGCAACTGTGAGTCTGAAAGAAGGGCTTATAAGAATTCCTGGGTTTTTCTTGCAACTTTCCCATAAGTCTGAAAATGATTTCCAAATACATTTTTCATATTTTAATTTAAAAAAATAAACAAAAACCATACAGGAAAAGATTATAATGATATTATTTATAGAAACCTACTTGAAGACTATTAAGTTTAAGACAATACATGCCACGGACTGGAAGGAGATATCTCTAAGTGCAAAAAAACAAATTTCAAAAAGTATAAAGAATCCCTAAAATCAATAAGGAAAAGACAAACAACCCAAAAGAAAAAGACATAAATACTACCAAATGACTAACAGAACAGAAGGTCCAAATGATGAGTAAACTATGAAAATACACAAGATTTGACTCAGCTCCCCATCACAGTCTTTTAAATAAAACTAGTGATCAGTACTTCCCAATAGGACCACTGCTTATATAGAAAACTTTGCTCTAAGCTCTCACTTTTTTATGGACTACATTAAGGGTCATTGAGGGTAATCAGCTTTATGTAGACTATAAGAATTACACAGTTTTTAATGTAGATTTTTCAGTAAAACTTCTGGGACATCACAGTTTTCAAACAGCAACCAGGTATTCTTTTCACAGCAGTATATCATTGTTGTTCCTTATTCAGCTCTATTGACCTTCATTATCAAACTTTCTGACTGCAACTCCAAGGTAATGTTCACATTTTCAACACAGTATTTAAGATAGTAAGAAATATGTAACGAATAGTCATCATTTGAGAACTCCCAACTCAAATGAAGGCCTCTGTGCACTTCTCCAGTGCACATCCCTCTAACCCCTACTAGAGCGCCTTCCCAGAAGTAATCACTCCATGGAACTGACATCTATCATAACTGTCGACATTTTTAATAGAGTGTGTGCGTGTGTGCGTGTGTGTGTGTGTGTGTGTGTATTCCTAAAGAGAGATTTCCATCTTCACTAGATATCAGAGAAATCCAAATTTAAACTATGAGATACCATTTTACACAAATTAAAATAGCAAAAATGTTAACGTCTAGCCAAATATTATGTAGGATGTGGAGGAATTCTGTTGCTATTGTTGCTGCAGGCATACAATTACTCCAATAATAGCTCTGGGTGCCCACCAACTCAATACCATCACTGTATAAAAACAGAGAGATAAGACCCCCCGTGCTCCGCTGGCAGTCCTGAGACAGCACAGGCCTGGGGTAGAAGCCCACTACAAAGCCTTCCACCTGGAGTGCTCACCCCTGCCCTACTTTAGCCCAGTAAGGACCAGCCTACCCAGGAAAGAGCATCACTAGCTAACACACTGCTCAGTAAAGATCTCTGTGTGGCCTAACGACAGGAGATAAATCAGCATGGATCCTGCACGTAACCAGGGGTTTCCGCACCTGTCCCAGTCCTCGTCTGCAGCTCTTCTCCTCCAGGACCGCTCTGCACCAGGCTTATCAAACTGGTCAAAGTCATCATCTGTGAGCGAGAGGCCACGAAAGTCAGTCTTACTAAATTAAAACAGACACACATTCAAATACTGAAACAACTTGTTTCATTTAAGGATTCCTGACACGACATTTTAAAATACTAAAATTTCATATACAACAATTATAAATGCTTTAGCCATTTTTAATAACTAAAAAATTTTAAAGCACATATCTACCTAAAGAAAATCAACTTACTAAACACTATTAGGCATGAAAACTGACAGAATAGTTTTTTAAAATCATAAATTTAAGTAAAACTGTTTTCTTTATAAAACAATGGTTTTTGAGTACATATTTTTTACTACAACTATATAAAAGGGGAAAATTGCCACCTTGCAAAAATTAAAGAGACTTTTCTAATACTTTTTGAAATTTTTACATTTTTCCAAATTAATCATGGAAAACAAAGACCCTATTTAAGGGCAGTAGAGATAATGTAGAGAATTAACAAACAATAGAAATACAATACAAGCTACATACACAATTTTAAATTTTACTACTGTTCACATTTTAAAAAGTGAAAAGAAAAAGACACAGAAAACAAACTTATGATTACCAAAGGGGACAGCGACGGAGGGAGGGAGGGACAAATTAAGAGTACACAAACTACCATACATAAGCAAAAAGGATTTACTGTACAGCACAGGGAATTATATTCAATACCTTATAATAATCTATAATGGAATATAACCTGAAAAAAAATAACTGAATCACTTTGCTGTACACCTGAAACTAACATAATATTATAAATCAACTATACTTCAATTTTTAAAAAAAGAATTAAAAAAATTTTTAAATAAAGACGAAATTTAAACAGGTTAAATGTTAACAACATTTTAACCTAGCGTATCAAAAACATCATTATAACATGTACTCGATACAGAAAAGATTAAGATATTTTACATTTTTTCCCCACACTGAGTGTATATTTCACATATACACCACATCTCCTACCTCATTTTCAAATTTATTTTTATTATTAGGAAAATCAAAAAACTGGAATTTAAGTTTTTCATCTTAGAACACATGCAAGCAAAGAGGCTTGAGAAGCAGCATCATGTCTCCCCAGAGAGCCTACCTAGGGGAGCGAGATGACATAAACATAAAACCCCAGGAATTTTTTCAGCCTGGGGCTAGAAATTAACCAATAAAGTTCTAGCAAGGTAATACATCAATTCCTACCATACACTACCAAACAGAATAGGTGCTTTAAAAAGAAGAAGAATGAGAGATATTAAAGAATTAGCATCCTTGGGGAATTCTGCTTCCAGTATAACATCAGGAGGAGCTCCACGAACCCACTCTCTGTGAAACTGGTGAAAATTATTTTTGATGAAATGACTAATGTCTCTGGAATTGATTCTAAATGCATACATTAAATGGAAAACACTCATTCAAGAAATCTACTCAAATTTGGTAAGAACGGCTACAGGATTCTGTGGGTTTTGAACCAGGACCCACTCACTCCTCCCCCTCGCAGCTCAGTGAGGCATCAACTCCATCCCCTCTAGACCAGTGCAGCCAAGAACACACACCTCCGCATTCCTCCCCCTACGCAACCTGCCTGGCACTGAGGCTAACTCCCGGGCGTGAGAAGGAGGCAGGGGTTCCCTTCTTTCACCCAGGCCCCAAGTGTGGTACAGACGCCTCTGGCGCCCAGATCACCCCTGCCCCAGCTCACGGGGTGGGGGTTTCATACCGAGAGGTAAGCAAGCAGATCCAGGGCTACTGCCAGCACCCGCCCCCCACCCTGCTGCCACCCAGGCACTCGGCTCCTAGAGCAAGGGTGTCACCCAAGAGATAAGTACATCACTGTCCCCACCCACAGCACAAGAGTTGGGGCTCAGAGTGAGCCCAAGGGGCAAAGCAAACCTTGTAACAACAGAGCTCCAAAACTCTCTAAGAGGAACTAACTTCGTTATGAACAGAGTACAGAAAAAGTCCTAAGCAAAAGGCGCTCTCAGAAACAGTGAAGGTTTTGGAGAGAGATTATTAAAAAGGTAAGAGTCACTGGAGATAAGGACTGAACTGCAGGATGCCTAGTGGACCAGCGAAATGAGGAGACAGGGGCCAGTGCCCTCACTTACTTAGAACAGATCTCAATCACTGACCTCAGACACTATCCAATCAAAGGAGTCTGAATTTGACTGGTCAGTCTGTAAAGGAAATTATGGCCCAGGGCACTGTGGAAGGTGTGGTCAGAGAAAAAGACAGAAGGAGCCCAGCCAAAGCACCACCATCCCAGGGTGCCTGTGGGCATGCCCAAGGCTGTGGCCCCCTTGAGGAGTGACATCAGAAGCTTCACACTGCCCAGAGTGGGGTGTGGGGTGGGAACAGACTTCACTTAAAACCTAGCTGGTCACCAAAAAGGTAAGCAAGCAAGTAAAAACAGGGCCAGGGTGGAGAAGTGGGAGACCAGCACTCAGACATGACACAATATATTATTTAAAATGATTTCCAACAAGAAATTACAAGACATGCAAAGAAGCAGGAAAGTACCACCCACAACCCATCAGAAAAAAGGCAGGCAACAGAAACTGCCTGTGAGGGACTTCCCAGGCAGTCCAGTGGTCAAGAATCTGCACTTCCAATGCAGGGGGCATGGGTCTGATCCCTGGTCAGGGAACTAAGATCCCACACGCCACGAACGTCAGCTTTAACAGACAAATTGGCCATTATAAGTATGCTCAAATAACTAAATGAAACCATGATTAAAGAACTAAAGGAAGGTATGATGACAATGTTGCACCAAATAAACAGTATGAATAAACAGTAACTATAAAAAAGAAGCAAAAAGAAATTCTATAATTGAAAAATAACTAAAATGAAAAATTCACTAGAGGGGCTCAACAACAGATTTGAACTGGCAAAAAAGAAAGAACTGGTAAACTTGAAAACAGATCAACAGAGATTATCCAATCCAAAGAACAGAAAGAAAAAAATGAAGGAAAATGAACATAACTTCAAAGCAACGTGAGATACCATTAAGCACACAAATATATGTGTAACAGGAGAAAAAGAGAAATAGAAGCAGGGAGAAATATCTGAAGAAGTAATAGCTGAAAACTTCTCGAATTTATTTGTAAATATTAATCTACACATTCAAAAAGTTCAACAAACTCAAAGTAAAATAAACACAGAGATCTACAAATACACACATCATAGTCAAAATGTTTCAGAGACAAAGAGAAAACCTCAGCAGCAGCAAGAGAAAAACAACTCATCACTTAACAAATGCGATAAAATTAACAGCTAATTCTCATCAGAAACAATGGAGGTCAGAGGCATACACCAAGTGCTCAAAGAATTCTATATCCAGCAAAACTATCAAAATAAAGGTGAAAAAAAGACATTCACAGCTAAACAAAAACAGAAGAAATCTGTTGCTAACTGACTCTGTAGTTGATTGAACTGTGTGCCCCAAAATGACACATTTAAGTCCTACCTCCCCATTCCCCCACCTGTGAATGTGACCTTATTTAGAAACACGGTCTCTGCAGACATAATCAAGATGAGAGTATTTGGAAGTTAAATAGAAATTTAAGACTTTGCAAAGCTCGTTTTAAAAATAAATGGTACAGTACTATCGTTTCTTTAAAAAGATGAAATTATACTGGATATCAGACCTAACAGGACACTCAACTCAGCAGCAGAATATACATTCTTCTCAGGTGTACACGGAACATTCTCTGGGATATATGTTAGGCCATAAAACAATTCTTAATTAATAGTTTCAAAAGGTCAAAATCATACAAAGCATACAAACCTGACTAAAGAATGGTTGACCCTTGAACAACACCGGATTGAACTGCATAGGTTTCACTTATGTGTGTATTTTTTGCCAATAAATATGTACTACAGTACTACACAATCCGTGATTGGTTGAATCCACAGATGCAGAACCATGGCTATGGAAAGCCACTTGCAAAGTTATGCGTGGATTTTCAACTGCATAGAGGGTTGCAGTTGACCCCTATATTGTTCAAGGGTCAACTGTATAATAAAACTAGAAACAAACAGAAGAAGGAAAACTGAAATATTCACAAATACATGGAAATTAACCAGTACACTTCATCAACCCATAGGTCAAAGAAGAGATAAGAAACAGGGAAATAAGAATGTACTTTGAGAAAAATGAACGCAAAAATACAACATACCAAAGTTTATGGGATGCAGCAAAAGCAGTACTTGGAGGAAAATTTATGGCTATAATTGCCTACATTAACAAAGAAGAAAAATCTCAAATCAACAACCTTAATTTAAATCTTGAGGAACTGGAGAAAGAAAAGGAAATTAAACCAAAAGATAGCAAAAGGAAGTAAATGATAAAGATTAGAGCAGAGGGACTTCCCTGTGATCCAGTGGGTAAGACTTCATGCTCCCAATGCAGGAAGCCTGGGTTTGATCCCTGGTCTGGGGACCAGATCCCACATGCATGCCACACCTAAGAGTCCACATGCCACAACTAAAAAGTCCGAGTGTGGCAACTAAGAAGCCCGCATGTGGACTTCCCTGGTGGCACGGTGGTTAAGAATCCACCTGCCCGGGCTTCCCTGGTGGCGCAGTGGTTGAGAGTCCGCCTGCTGATGCAGGGGACACGGGTTCATGCCCCGGTCCAGGAAGATCCCACATGCCACGGAGTGGCTGGGCCTGTGAGCCATGGCCGGAGCCTGTGCTCCACAACGGGAGAGGCCACAACAGTGAGAGGCCCGCATACCACAAAAAAAAAAAAAAAAGAATCTGCCTGCCAATGCAGGGGACATGGGTTCAAGATCTGGTCCAGAAAGATCCCACATTCCATCCACAGAGCAACTAAGCCTGCGCACCACAACTAATGAGCCCACGAGCCACAACTACTGAGCCCGCGTGCCGCAACTACTGAAGCCCCTGCACCTAGAGCCCATGCTCCGCACCAAGAGAAGCCACCGCAATGAGGAGACCCGCAATGAGAAGCCCACGGGCCGCAATGAAGAGTAGGCCACACTCACTGCAGCCAGAGAAAGCCCGCGCACAGCAACGAAGACCCAACACAGCAATCAATCAATCAATCAACCAATTTATTTATTAAAAAAAAAAGAGGCCCGCATGCCACAACTAAGAGCTGGTGCAGCAAAAATAAACAAATAAAAAATAAGTATTTAAAAGAGAAAACTGTGTCCATAAAATAAAGATTACAGCAGAGATACATGAAACAGACTAGTAAAACACTTTCAAATTCATTCCTGAGGCCACTATAAAACTAAACAAAGATATTAAAAAAAAAAATTTGACCATTATTCCTCATGACCATACATGCAAAAATTATTTTTAAAAAATTAGCATATAGGACTCAATAATACATTAAAAGGATAATACACATCATGACCACATGGGTTTATCCCAGGAATGAACGGTTCGTTTAACATCCAAAAATCAATACTTTTTAAAAATCAACGTAATGTGTCATAATAACAAACTAAAAGTAGAAAACCCAATTATCATCTCAATATAAGGAGAAAAAGCATTAATCAAAACCCAGTATCTGGGATTTCCCTGGTGGCACAGTGGTTAAGAATCCGTCTGCCAATGCAGGGGACACGGGTTCAAGACCTGGTCCGGGAAAATCCCACATGCCACAGAGCAACTAAGCCTGTGCGCCACAACTACTGAGCCTGCGCTCTAGAGACCACGTGTCACAATTACTGAAGCCTGCGCGCCTAGGGCCTGCGCTCTACAACAAGAGAAGCCACCGCAATGAGAAGCCCGCACACCACAACCAGAGAAAGCCCGTGTGCAGCAACAAAGACCCAACGCAGCCAAAAATAAATACATACATAAATACATAAATAAATTTATTTTTTTAAAAAACCCAATATCCACATTCCTTATACAAACTCTCATCAAATTTAAGTATAGAATGGTATTTCCCTAACCTGATCAAAGGGCATCTGTAAGAAAAACCTATAGCAAACATCACAGGTAAAGGCAAAGACTCGGTGCTTTCAGCTGGAATCAGGAACAAGACTGGGATTGGGCTTCCATTACACTGCAATTCGGCACTGTAATGGAAGTTCTACCTAGTGCAACCAGACAAGAAAAAGAAATAAAAGGAATTCAGATAGAAAAGGAAGAAGTAAAACTGTCATCATTCACAGCAAACATGATCAACTATGGAGAAAATCATATGGAATCTATGAAAAAAAGGCACTGAAACTATTCAGTGAATGAAATAAGGTCACAGAATATAAGAACAATATTTAAAAAATCAAGTTTTTCTACATACAAGGAATGAGCAGTTGGAAATTTAAAAAATCCTTGCACTAGCTTAAAAATATGAAATACATACTAGGGATAATCATAATAAAATTTGTGAAAGACCTATACATTAAGAACTATGAAACACTGCCGAGAGAAACTAAATACCTAAAGGAAGCGGAAAATAACTAGAATTCCCAAAAGGAGACACAAAAGGTTGTAAATGTGGGTAACCTTGTGCTTGGACAAAACCACATTAAGCAAAGGAAAAACCACACCTGATAAAGCAGAAAACAAAAACATACTTTCTTTCCACCTGGAATATGGAATGTAAAAATGGATATGAAAAGAACTCTAACTCAAAATCCTAAGAAACAAACTAAGACAAGAACTCTGTACGCCTATTTTTATTCTTCTTACATTTTCTGCATCACTTCCCTTCTGTTCTCCCTTTAGAATATAAACAAATCCTTTTTTTTTTAAAGTTCTAGTTTATATCTGTCATACTGAGCAGAACCAAGAGAACAAAACATGTCCACACTAATCCAGAGTTTTAAAGGAAGAACAGCGCATCCCTGAAGACCAAGGGGAAGATTAACTCGGCAGGACAAGAGTGGTCAAGGCCTTTACCTAGAAACTCTCCTTCTAAGGCTAAACATTATACCAGACATGCTATGTTATTAAGGGAATCAACTTTCCTCATCTGCAAGACTTAAAAACAGCTACTGGAATTTTTACAATCTTCAATTACACAGCAATTAGATATCTATAACGAACACAACTCTTTTACTTATCATTCTTATTTCCTCATCCTTTCCAGGAACCTGGAGCTTAGATTAGAAATTTTATAGAATATTAGCTTGGAACAGGATTCTAGCAACTGTCTAGTCCAAGGGTCAGCAAACTACAGGCCACAGGCCACGTAGGGTCTACCACCTCTTTTTGTCCAAATTTGGCTACTGCCTGACTTACGTAAATAAGCTTTTATTGGAACACTGTATGCTAATTCAGTTACATATTCTCTATAGGTCTTTCAAGCTACAAGGCACAGCAGAGGATTGCAAGAGAAGCCCTGTGATCTGCAGAGCCTAAAATATTTACCATTTGGCCCTTTACGAAGTTTGCCAATCTTTGCTCTAGTCCAAAGGTTCTAACCTTCTTTCTTTTGCCTCAACACCATTCTCATGTATACATGCTCATATTCTGAATCACTAACTGAGTCAAAATTCCATATTTTATAAGTGAGGAAATCCAGACCCTTTATTTAAACAGCAACTAGAGGAAGGAATTGGACTAATATTTAAGAACATTCAAAGTGAGCATCTTTGCCCTATAGTATAACTACCAAATTTTGAGTAACCAAGCAAAATTTTCAGAAAGTACCCCTACAACATGTACTTGAAAAATTATTTGTAGTCTTGTTCTAAAACTCTCTTACTTTCATGGGACCCTGGAGAGGTTTCCCTAAAGTGAACTTTGTATTTCGCTTATGAAGTGCAGTGCACACTGACAATTTGTTTTGCGGGTCTTACAACTGAATTTCCTCTTCCTGTGTTGGAAATTAATCACAGTATGAGTCCTGAAGGAAGACAGAGCAGGGCTCTGCCTCCCAATTACGGAAGCCATAAAAGCTAGACCCTTGAGTTCTCTACTGGCCCGGGCAGGCTGGGAGAGGACAAGAAGTCAGAGCTCAGCCAACTGAATGTTCCCATCATGACTTAGAATCTAGAGAAAATGACACCCCATTTCTTTTCCCAAGAATCCACACCTTCTTTTTAAAAAGTGAAACCTTCTCAACTGCTAAAGATTAGTTGCTAAATTGGTGAAGTGTAAGGGAAGAAATGTCAAAGAAAGGGACAATTTCCTTCTACCCATCTGTCTTTCCTTCCACAGACAGAAGTAACAGCTCTGCTGAGACTGTGGTCCCCACCGCTCTATGCAATGGTGCAGAGAATGGGAGGAGTAGACTTCCCAGAGCCTCCTTCCCTGTGTGGTTCTGAGTTGGAGTATGCAAGGTAAGGCAGTCACAGGAGCTCTGAGTCACAATTATCATCAGTTACTCTGATGAGGCAGACGCAGGACAGATGACGGACGGACACACACACTGCAGATAGGAGGTTCTCAGAGGTCAGAATGTGCTCTTGAAAACCATGTGTGGCATCCGGGCTTGTAGGTGCTGTGATGGTCAGTGGGAGCTTCTTGAGACTCGATACCATCAGAAGTCAACACCTCCAGTACTGCAGACTTGAGACAGTCCACTGGAGCCTCCGCAATAGTCTTCAGTTACAAGGGCTTCCGGGCAAGCTCCCAACCATCAGTATCAGATAACCAGACTAAGTTTTCCTGACCATCACACCCCCAGCCTTTCCAAGGATTGTACAAGCCTCTAATTCCTGTGTTAAAACCCTTCATACTTGGAATGCAAGGCATGGCCTCTGTCCTAACTAAAACAAGACTGACAAAGCTCAAATAAGCCTAGCACTACTGAAGAGCTGAAGAGAGGTTTCATTTTACTTCAACAAGCTAGCATTTTTATATTTGTTTTCTCATTTAATCCACCCCCAAATTCTCCTTTTACAGATGTGAAAAGTAAGACTAATCAAAGTTAGTTAACAGCAAAATCAGATTTAAACTCTGGTCTACCAAACACGAAGTACAACGCTCTTGAACTTATTCAGGAAGCAACTGCAGTAACAAACCCTGATTTCCTATGTAAAAATATTAAAGGGTAACCATAACTTCCTGAATGTTTAGGTAGGAAGACCACTAATTCATGGAACCTACAAAATCATGAAGGCAGAATCACTCTAAAGCACAGGATGCAATCTGCTGGCCTAGAAGACACACACTCTCTTTGAATTATGTTGTCTTTTTTTAATCAACTTGGTTGCCAATATTTTAAAAATATAATTATATATAAGTACCGGAGTTACAGCTTCTTCCAAAAAAATAAAAATATCAAAAGATCTAGAACAGTGGACCCACATTTTGCTGTAGCTAAATCAGCTAAAGGTGAACAGCACCTGGCCAAACAGGAACAAAATCCCTGTGTCTATAAGAAGAGTAAGTGACGAGGAAGTGGCAGCCACAGAGCCTAGCTGGAGAAGCCCCATCAGCAGCTGCAAGCCCGCCCAAGGCCCACACCGCCCTGACTTCCGTTGTTCTGCAGTCTTAGTTGTCCAACTCCTTTATGTGACTCTATGAACTACCAAAATATCTATCCTTCCAAAAGAATCTTAATGAACTGTCTCATCATGCTTATCTTTTGTATACAAATGAAGTAGCAAAATCCAATAATAAGAATTTCAGAAAGTGAGAACAGAGGAATTGAAAGGAGAAAAACAGTACCATGAGAAAATTTCCCAGAACTGAAGGATGCGTATTTCCAGACTAAGGTATCCACCAAATGCAGCACAAGAAATAGAAAAAGACCTATGCTAATGGATCTTATAACAATAAGGAGGAACTGTTAAAACCTTCCAGGAAGAGAAAAAGGGTCACATACAAATGACAGGGAATCAGAATGTCATCAGACTTCTCAAGAGCAGAACTGGAAGCCAGAAAACAACACAGCAGTACTACCAAAAATCTAAGGAAAATGAATCTAAGTCAAATCTAGAGTTCGAGACCCTACCAAATCATCAATCAAGCATGAAAATAAAGTAAGAATTTACTCAGACATGCATGGGTCTCAAAAATTTACCTACCTTCAACACACCCACTCTTAGGAAACTGAAGCCTGTAACTCCATATTTGTTCATTTGAAAATATAAACATAAAGAATAATTTTCCCAGAAAAATTTATCAAAATTGACCCATGGATTTAAAAAAGCTAAATAGACCAATAATATCAGAAGAAACTGAAAAATAAACAGGCAACAGATCCAAATGGTTTTGCAGACAACAGCTCTTCTGACATTTAATAAAAAGATTTTTACAATGTCCAGAAAATCTCACAACTCATTCTAGGAAGTCAGCCTATCTTACAAAAAACAGGATAGCACCATGTGCACACACAAATACAAAACTATAAGCCTATCTCTCTTATGATCACAGATAAACCCTAAAATGAAAAGCAACAGAACAATGAAAAGGACTTACAGAATCAGAAGGTGAACACAAGATTGCATGATTGATTCAGCATTGGAAATCTATCAATACATCACAGTAAGATATTAAAGAAGGGGCCTCATGATCACCTCAATGATGCAGAAAAGGCTTTGATAAAATTAAAACCCCAACTCAAAAAATAAACTTTCTGAGCTAAACAAACAGTAACTACCAGAAAACTACAGCAAACACTATACTCACTGGTAAAACATTAAAAGAACGCTCATTAAACTCATGACAGGATGACAAGACAAAGATGCCTGTCATCACCCCTACTACCCAACATTATATTGGAGGACTTGACAAGGCATGGTTCTAGAACGAGAAGTACAAGAAAAAGAAATGAGACATAAATACTGAAATAGAAGAGACTGCAGATATGACAGTCTGACTAGAAAATCTAAAGCATCAAACTCTTAAAAAAAGATTCCAATAAGCCAGTTATACACAATAACCAAAAAAAAAAGTTTTTCTATAGTAGATCAGCAACAAATTTCAGAATATAATAGGATGAAAAACTATACCATCCACAACAACAACAAATACAAGATATCTAGGAATAAAACTAACAAGAAATGTATGAAAACTATATAAAGAAAATTTTACTAAGGTTAAGTTCCATAGAAGACAGAGATCCCTTCTCCTATGGAACTTAAGTAAAATTTTCTTCGTATCTGCAATCTCTTCTATTCCAATATTTATGTATCCCAACCTCTTAGATCAGTGCCCAGCACAGAGCAGGTACTCAGAAATGTGGTAGATAACTGACGGGCAAAAAAGAGCTTGACAGCAAGACATTCTTGTTGCCGAATGAAAGAACCCATATTGTAAAAGTAACCATCATCCCAAAGTTATATTAATAAACTCAATGCAATCCCAGTAAGAATTTCAGCAGAATTCTTTATAGAATGTGATGATTCTGAAGTTTATCTTTTTTTTAAATGCAGAGCTCATTGAAATTTCTGAAAAACATGCTATAATATATATAGATACACACCATGGAGCAGTAATCTTTTAAAACTATGAATGAGAATTTAATATGTTCTAAAGTTGGAAAAGATAGAGAATTCAATAAATCATATTAGAACTGTTAGAAGCCCCAAATTCACACCACACCCAAAATAAAATTCCATATGCAATAAAAGCTAAACATAAAAAAGTACAGAAGCATAAGGTATTAAAAGCACAGAGGAACTCTTGGCATGGAGACACCATTACGAAAAAAATTTATGAAAACAAATGACAAAAAAAAAAAAATCTGAAAAAGAAAATATATATATGTGTAATTATATATAAACGAATCACTCTGCTGTACACTTGAAACTAACACAACTTTGTAAATCAACTACACTTCAATAAAAAAAAAAAAATTGGGTGGGAGCGGTAGTTCCCTGGTGGCCTAGTGGTTAGGATTCCGGGCTTTCACTGGTGTGGACCCGGGTTCAATCCCTGATCAGTTCAATCCCTAATCGGGGAACTAAGATCCCACGTGCCGAGAGGCAAGGCTGAAAAACAAAAAAACACACACACACAAAAAGTTTTTAATATATGTAGCCTACAACACCGTATTTCCACTTCTAGAGTTATCAATCCTCCAGAAATATTTGCTTAAGCACACCAAGATGTGCCTGTAGACGTTTAGTGCAGAATTTTCCACAGCAGTGGAAAAGGACATATAACTGAAATGTCCATCAATACAAAAATGGTTAATCAATAAATGGTGGATCCATGTAACTCTCACCTACTAACACAGGAGAGATCATCAAGACCTACTACTAAGTGAACAAAGCAAACTGGGGCGCACTACGGGATTCCATTCATACCATAAAAAGCCACACAGCTGTAAATGTGCAACTTACATGTGCACAGAAAAGGGTGCAAAGGGATTCATGAAGAAAATACTTTATTCTTTAATCACTAATTTGTCAAGTGTTTGTTGAACATACACTACATGCCAGGAACTTGGAATAAACGGCAGGTAAAACAGGCAGCATTCCTGTCCTCAAGGGGCTTACAGGCTCCTGGGGAAGGGAGATTTTAAAAAAGTAAATAAATAACCAAATAAAATCACAGACTCAGATAAATGCTCTGAAGAAAGAAGGGTGCCACAGAATTTAGGTGAGGGAGGCACACAAGCACGAGATGGACATATCTGAGACAGAAGAAAGAACGCTCAAGGAAGGCCTCCCAAGGAGCCTGAGGCCTGGGGGATGAAGAGCCAGAGGGAGGGCAGGGGCGGTTCTCCTGGAGGGAAGCAGGCTGACCCAAGAGCTTGGGGAGGCTGGGGGACCGAGTCACGCAGAACTCACAAGTCTTGGTAAGGAGTTTGCCTTTAGTCTAAAAGCAATGGGAAACCAGGCACCTGTGACAAAATGGAAGGAAAAACTCCAAATCATCAAGGACAAAACCTACTTAATCCTCTAAAATAGCCATTCTCAAAAACTTTCTGGACTCAAATGTATTGAAGACACGAAAAAGCTTTTGTTTATGTGAATTACACTCACTGACATTTGCTTATTTTTGAAATTAAAAATGAGAAACTCAAAACGCTATGCAAGCACACATTCCATTGGCCACCTGTACAACGCTGCCTTCACGTGTCACGCAGCCTTTGGAAAACTCCACTATGCTCCAGTGAAAGAGCGAAACATGCAAGTGACACTAGTACTATTAACGGAAACACTTCTGACCCAGGAGTTCCCAGACTACACTTTGAAAATGATACAGAACCATGATTTTGAACCCCAGAAAGTAACCAAGTAAGGAAGGTAAGCCAAGTATTTTCAAAATTTAACTAGAAAGCCTCAGGAAAAAAATCACGTGACAGAAAAATGGCATACACCAAATCATACTGCCAGAAGCGACATTTCTTGCATTTAGTGTCTGTGGGTTTTTCCAGTGCACCATATGAGCGCTTCAATACTTAGACCAAAATACTTAGACCTAGACAGGATTATTGCAATGTACTCATAAATAAGCATTCCTAAAGAACACGCAGTAGGATGGTTTCAATAATGAGAACCAAGCCCAAACACTGCTGTTGTTCATACTTTACCAGTTAAGAGTCTCCTTTATCAAAGTTTTCGAACTATCGTAAAAGTCACTTTCAAGTGTTTTTCTCACGTTAAAAAAAAAAAAAACCTCAATCAACAAAATGTGATTTCAACCAGAAAGTGATTTGACCTGAAATCTGTTTTGAGTTAGGTCCCCTATCGAACTCATCTACGCTAGGAAAACAAGACAAACTACCCAGAGGAACTGCATCAGTACCTGACCCTTTTCGGCCCCGTTTCTATCTCTTAGGACGCTGATCACGAAGCCCTAATGGGTCGGTATCAGACCACTAAGGAGTTCATGGAAAACGAGACCAGCTCGGGGAGGTTATTTTTTTCAGACTCCTTGCTCTCCGAAACTCCGCACAAACACATCCCCTCACGTAGATGAGTCTAATGCAGGGCTGTCAACCACCCGGAGCCCAACAGGACAACACCTCCTGGGCCGCGACCCTCCCGCAAAGGGCCCGGGGGCGGGCGCTGTCACCCCGCCCCCGCGCAGGCCGCCCGCCGCCTCCGGTGAGCCTGAGCCCTCACCGCCGTGAAGGCAGGGACACGAGAGCACAAAGACGGCCAGGAGCGGCCCGCTGCCCCCCCGCCGCCGCCTCCCTCGCGGGGCCGCTCACTTACCTCCAGCGCCGGTTCCTCCGCCCGCTCCCAGGGCGGCCGCCATAGTGCTCGCTGGGCCCGGCCTTCAGCCTCGCCCCACCAAGCCAGCTGTGGGGGCCGCCGGGCCAGCCGGGGCCTGGAGACGCACGGCGGGGGACGAGACACGGGGGGCAGCGGGCCGGGCCTGGGGGTGGATGGCTGCGCGGCCGGCGGGTTGCTGGCCCTACCGCCTGCTCCTCTTCAGGAAGAAAACAACAAACTATCGCAACATGGCGGCCGGCTCGGCCCGCCGCCGCGGTGCACGCCGGGATGATGGCGGCCGGGAGGCGCCGGCGCGGGCCCTCCCCTCCTGGCCGCGGCGGCTCCGAGCCACCTCCGGGGAACGCAGGCCGAGCGCGGAAATCAAACACGCGAGCGGCCGCCTTCCTCGGCTCCTGATAGCCTACTGTTTAACGCGGGGGCGGTTACCGGCTGTAGTTCGGCCCCGGGCTCTGTCGCAAGGCGCTTTGCAGCAGTTGGCGCCGAGCTTTACGGCCGGCGGAAGTCTCGTTGGAAAGGGGAGGGAGCGGACCCGCGCCCCGCAGTGGGAGCTGAGCCTGGTTTCTGTGTTCAGACTGTGCGGCGCGCGGTGGGGGCGGAGTAACTGAGCGGTGGACCGACGCGGGGAGCGAGCGCGCCTGGGGCGGGCCGGGAGGTGCCGGGCATGCGGACTGCGGGCAGAGGCGGGTGCGCTGAGCCGGTACGGCCCTAAGACAGACGTCGCGGAAAGAGTGTGGGAGAATTTGCGTTTGAGCAGCGACAAAGGTGGAGAGCAAGATGCTAATGAGTAACAGAAAGGGGACCAGACAGTAATGCTGAGAAGAGTGAGGGCTTCTCAGGATAAGGCGTCCGAAGACGACTTATGACTTGTTGGCCTTTGGGGGGGAGGGGGGGTGAATGTAATTAGGCCTTTACGTACCCACAAGCTACAGACGTTGGTTCCAAAACAAGGAGTGTGGGGGTTATGGGGAGAGAAAAGGGTCGTTTTAGGTAGAAAGAGAAGGCTGAGCAAAGGCGCAGAGGTGTCCAATGACTTCATATGATTCCAGATCTGCAAGCAGTATACGTGGGCGCTGGCGTATTAGTAGAAAAGAATAATTTCTCGTGGAAGAGCCTACAAAACTCCACCTAAACTGATGATAGTAAACATTTTCAGTAATGGGATAAATCAAAATTGTGTGCCACCTGAAAAGATGCAATAGGGAGAAACAGCATCACTTACGTGCTGATCCTGTCACAGATACCTAACTGAACCTAATCCTGAAGAAGTAAGGACAAAAAAAGTGAGGGACATACTACAAGACAATTGTCCTTTAGTCTTCCAAAGTGTTAAAGTTATGAAAGTCAAGGAAAGACTGAGGAACTGTTTCAGACTGAAGGAAAAAAACGGCATGACAGAATGCAATGCATGGTTCTGAACTGGACCATTTCACTGTAATGAGTATTATTGGGACAAGTTGCAAAAATTGATGAAGTCTGAAGATAAGATGGGAGTTATATAGCAGAATTAACTTCCTTATTTTGATGATTGTAGGTGATATGCAGGAAGAAAGTCTTTGTAGAAAATACTAAGTGTTACGGAATCCAAGTTCATACTGCTCACTGCAGGACAGGCCGATAAATTGAGAGATGAGGTGTTGAGACAAGGAATAGTGAATTTACTCAGAAAGCCAGATGACCAAGAAGATGATGGACTAGCGTCCCAAAGAGCCATCTTACCTGAGTTAGAATTCAGGCTTCTTTTATATTAAAGGGGTGGGGGTGTGGTTGATTACTGCAACCTTCTTGGGCCAGAATCCTTTTTTCTTGCAGCTGTCCACAGAGGTCTGGTCACAATGTCCGTATAAACCTCCAACAAGACAAATGTTATTCTCTCTTCTGCAACTTTTTATCTCGTTTTCATTCTAGATGAATGGAAAATTGTTATACCTTTAAAGGTCAGAGCCCTGAGAATGGGCTACCCTGTATAGTTCAGGCTATAGGCAACATTCTTAATGTGTAGCAAAAGCAATAGAATACAAAGGTTAAAGTAAAAGAAACAGATCCAATATGGAGTCAGATTTGTTCTTCCCTCTTACAAAGGTACTTGGGGGTGATGGGGCTTCAAGTCAGGAACTTATTCTCAAATGGATCGTAATAAAAGGGTTTTAATTTTACTCTATATTAAATGTTTCTATAAAATCAAAAATTGTTTTCCACTGCTTCACAACAAAAAAGAACCAAAGAGAACATTGTTTAAAAGTGCAACTTTAGGGCTTCCCTGGTGGTACAGTGGTTAAGAATCCGCCTGCCAATGCAGGGGACACGGGTTCGAGCCCTGGTCCAGGAAGATCCCACATGCTGTGGAGCAACTAAGCCCGTGTGCCACAACTACTGAGCCTGCGAGCCACAACTACTGAAGCCCGTGCGCCTAGAGCCCGTGCTCCGCAACGAGAAGCCACCGCAATGGGAAGCCTGCGCACCACAACGAAGAGTAGCCTCTGCTCACTGCAACCAGAGAAAGCCCACGTGCAGCAATGAAGACCAAACGCAGCCAAAAATAAATAAATTAAATAAATAATTTTTTTAAATGCCACTTTAATTGTGGCATCACTGGTATATACCCATATCCAAACACATCAAATTGTGTACATTGAATATGTGCAGTTTTTTGTACATCAATTATGCCTCAATAAAACTAAAAAAATTCATTGTTGAAGTAAAATGCAAAAGAAAAGTTAAACAGATAAGAGACAGTTGAGAGAATTTTAGAATTACGGGCAGGTAGGAAAAGATTTCCCAAAATATGCCACAAAAGTGGGGGAGCAGAGGGACAATATGACTGAGAGATTTCAAAATTGGGAGGTTGGAATGAGAATGTCAAATTGCAGTTCCAAAAAGTAGGTAAAAAAGAGGATGGAAAAGAGACAATGTTTGAAAAGATAATTCCTGAGAACTTCTAAGAACTGGTGAAAGATATAAACCCACAAATACAGGAGGCATAACAAATATCAAGCAAGAAAAATAAGTTCACACCTATACATATGTGGTGAAACTGAACCGCATCCACAAAGGAGATCTTGAAACAACCATAAAGAAACTGCCACCTCTGGTCATGATGAAGATGCTGGGACAGACTGCCCTTATATCGTAACTTGAAAAGTAGACAAATTTGAGAAAACAAAACTGCTTTCCAATGTTGGGCCACAGGCAGTACAGGCCTGTGGTCACTGAGAGAAAGGAAACCAATGAAGCGGGCCTCAACAATCATCCAGCTTTCTGCCTGGGAACACTTTCTGGATCATGAGGCAGGAGGGGAAACACACATGAAACGCAGTTGTCTTAAAGACTTGAGGAGACAGACCAGAATTTAGAGGGCCTAACATGGGGCATTGTGGGGAGGTGGTAGTGGAAATGATGGAGCTATGCTGAAGAAGAGCTCCAGAAATCCACACAGGGACACCTTGAATGTGCTGCTGCAGGGCAGAATCCCATGAGGATAAACAGAGGACCAGAACAACCAGAAAGCTGTAAGTGGAACCATTCCCGGAGCTCACACAGAGCCTGGGAGATGTTTGACCTTCAACCACCCAGAGTGGATGATCCTGGCTGACCACCCAGGACATTCAGGAGAGACCCAAGAAGGGCCAATGCATTAGGACTAGGACAAACCAGTGCTAGAATCTCCTAACAAAGCTTTAAAACAACTCTCGAAATAGTTTATGCTAATCAGCAAGTAATTTAATGGCCTACCGGAACAAACTTCATTTTTCTTTAAAGAAAAACAAACCCAGCACTCAATAAAGTAAAATTCACATAGTCGCATTTAATTTAAAAAAAAAAAAAACTACTAGTGAAGGGAAGAAGCAGGAATATATGACCAATACCAGAGAAAAATTAATCAATAGAAACACAGGTGACCGAATTAGCAGGCCAGGGATTTCTAACAATTATAAACGTGCTCAGGGATTTAAGGAAAAATGGGCCCATGATGAGGAAGGAAATGGAAGATATAAGTGGAACTTCTAGAGCTGAAAAATGCAATATTTGAAATTAAATATTCTGTGGATAGGAATAAAAGCAGATTAGAAATTTCCAGTTTCATCTGAGAGACAGAGAGAGCTGGAAAGAGCATCACTCCCAAGCTCACAACAAGGAAAAATTACAACCACCTTCAATGTCCTCGAGCCTTTAATGAGAGAATTAAAAGATTTCAGAGCGGGCTTCCCTGGTGGCGCAGTGGTTGAGAGTCCGCCTGCCGATGCAGGGGACACTGGTTCGTGCCCTGGTCCGGGAAGGTCCCACGTGCCATGGAGCAGCTGGGCCCCTGAGCCATGGCCGCTGAGCCTGTGCGTTCGGAGCCTGTGCTCCGCAACGGGAGAGGCCACAACAGTGAGAGACCTGCGTACCACAAAAAAAAAAAGATTTCAGAGCAACCAACTGGAAATCAAGAGAAAGACAGACGTCTGCAAAGAAAAGCAGGACCTGAGCCTTTGCTTACCTGGGACAGACAAGGCCGGATGCCATAGAAGCTGGAACTAAGATTCAGCTAAAAATGTTCAGTGACATCTAAAGGCCACGTGCGGGCTAGCATGAGAGCGTGAAGCCCCTTAGGGCTGCACAGGCAGAGAGACCTGCACCGTCTTGCAAGCTTCTTCTCCATGAACCCCACCAGGCACTGACTGGGAAGATGGGCAGAGTCCCGAGCACACCCCTCCTCATCTTCCCTCTGAAAGTAAGCCATAGGGCTTCCCTGGTGGCGCAGTGGTTGAGAGTCCGCCTGCCGATGCAGGGGACACGGGTTCGTGCCCCGGTCCGGGAAGATCCCACATGCCGCGGAGCGGCTGGGCCCGTGAGCCATGGCCGCTGAGCCTGCGCGTCCAGAGCCTGTGCTCCGCAACGGGAGAGGCCACAGCAGTGAAAGGCCCGCGTACTGCAAAATAATAATAATAATAAAAAATAATAAAAATAAGCTGTCATCTTCACAGGGAAAAGCAACAAAAACGGTGGCCTGGGGACAATGGGGAAGCCATTTCTACTCTGAGAAGGGGACAGCTCACAGGGGAGCCCAGACGACAGGTGGAAGCAGGGATACTGGAGTCCACACCCTGAGACCCGGGGCAGGACGCTGTGCCGGCCCAAAGAGGCTGACAGAGAACATCGGATTTCCCCTCTCGCACCTCCTGCCACCAGCCCAACAGACGTCAAATAAAACTAACAGTGGAATACAGTTGGGAGAGCTGCAAAGACATTCTCCAGGGAGTGCAGTGCAAAGAGAAGACCCCAACCCAGGGGACAAACAGACACATCTCGGCACCCCAGCCCTCATTCCAGCACGAGGCATCACTGGAGGACTTGGGAGCTTTGGGTGCAAAGAAGGTAGCTGTGGCTACAACAAATAACCTGCTGTATGATCCTTTCGAGGGATGCATTACTGTTGCTTACAAAGAAAGAAACTTCATAATCATATATCCTATATTTTACTTCTCAGTTATTACTTTCAACGTAGTTAATTTTCTTTTTATGGTGTTTTTTTTTCTTAGCCTATTTTTTTCTTTTGTTATTAGGAACATTTTCTTTATAAAGATGTTCAAAGGATATCACCGTAATGCATATTGATAAGACTAAAATATCCCATATGAATTGAATGATTTTCAATTTAAGATGTCAAATAATGCATTTAGTAATGGCAACTGGAATATGAAGAGATGTTAAATACACACCTGAACAAGCAACTGTGCAGTAGTATGCAAATCCAAGCTCTTGAGTTTCACTGTTTGCTTGAATTTCAGTTGCATTTAAGTATAAGCCTAAATGGTAACTGATAATTGATTACAGAGCAACGGTAAGCCTGATTCTCAATTCTAGCATAAGGTCCTCACCAAAAAGTATCCCACTTCTTAAGTATAAATCTGCTAATGAAACTACACTCGCACCAGGATGGTTTCTGAAACACGATTTCATCCTTTTTGCGAATGGTGACTTGTGTGACACACACACATCGTTGGTGTTTTCTGTCGTGTTTCAGAAGCATGTTTAAAGTGTTACTCTGGACAGTGCTCGTGGGAGTCACAGATGGCAGTGGCTGGTCCCCCAACCTTGTTGCCACCTTCCTTCACTGTTTTAACAGAGAATAAGACCAAGCCCACAAGATTTCCTCACTACCTCAGCGGTCTACCCAGGAGAGATTCCAGTCTGATCCTCCCCCATGTTGTGGAGAGCTGTGTGAAGTCACTGCATAATGTGAATAACGAAACTGAGAGTTGTGTAAAAACAAAAAGAAAAATAGTGCTCCTGAAAGTGGGAATATTAACTTTCTAAATTAATTCTCCTCGCCGCTTAGGAACATAGCTCATCTTTCACCACTTGTCCATGCTACACATTCTGCTTCCGATGTGAGTTCAGGCTCCCATCTTTTTCTTGCTAACGTTGTTTTACCTTTCCAAGTCCAAATGATTTGTCCTGTCCGAATGCTCGTCATTCTTCCGTTCCCTCCCCCATTATACCAACTGATAAGTAGTTGCTTGTGTGCGCTCTCCTCACTTCGGGGTTACCTTCCAGAGGGCAAAGGACCCAAGTTTCTGGCTTATTCGTTTCCCATTAACATTAGCTACCCACCCAGCCACCACGTGCGCAGGTGTGCCAGGCTGGGGCTGGGCAGTGGAGGCGCCAAAATGACCAAGATCCTGCCCTGCCCCAGGGTGTCCCCGTCTGGCATGAGCCAACAGCTCTGTGTGGTTGACGCGAGGACAGCCCGGTCCCGGAGTGAAGCTCCAAGACCAAATCATTAAAACACATTCTTACTGAAGGAAATTAGAGATCCCCGCGTTCCATAGCTGGCGCTGTCGTTCTGATACGCATAAATTTAGTTCCTCGAGTACTGACTGTAGATTGGAAAAAGAAATATGGTTGTTGATTATTGCAACTAAAAATTAAAACTGCTGTTCATCATTGTGACTAGTGAGAAATCTCACGAAGCCACACCTCCGTGGGAGCCCTGAGCATTTTGGGGTGACTTTTATGGTGTCTAACCTGACGGCAGCCACTTACATGTCTGCACCTTCATTTCCTCATTTATGCATAAAAGGCATCTAGTGCCGTACCATGAGCACAGAAAGTGCGCTATGAAGTTCCTGTAGCTTCTGTATAATAGAACTGAAGTCACTCTCCCCCTCCTACCACCTTCGAGACTGTCCGCGGGGGTGGGTATGTAACCCAAGCCGGGGCCCTCAGGACGCTGCACACAGTGGCTGGTGGCGGGGGGGGATAGTTTTTCACGCAATGACGTTGGGACAGTGTGGCCTGAAAGATGTCAGTGGCCATGGCCTTCCCACGGCAGGAGCCCCGGGCTCAGAAGAGGGGAAGGAAGAGGCAGGAATGACAGAGTCCAAAAATAATTTCTCGCGACTTCAAAGTCAAGCTAACATATTGTACTACGCAAAGGATGGAATCTTCACCAGCAGAAAATGAAGAGAATGTGGATCGCTGCTTTCTGAGCTGTAGATAGATATTTACCAGCTGTATGAAATCTAAACAATCCTGTCCAAGTGGCGTACACCAAATGTTTGTTCAATTTTTCATTTACCACCTTCCGTTTATAAACTACTACACTAAGTGCTGGGAGTGAAAACAACAGCAGGCAATTGGAGGAGTAGCTGGAAGAAAGGGAGGCATTCAGGGAATAGCAGCCTGGGCGGATCTAGGGGAGCAGTGCCCGGATTTATGGGTAATCCGAGAGCATATGCTAAGCCATTGTTACTTTTCAGGTCCTCAGTATTGAATTAGATACCTAAGCACTTAAAAGATCTTCTTTTTAAAAAAGATCACTTCCAGATAGGATATCTTGTTTTAACTGAAAAACACTTATAAAAAGATTTTGCTGCTAGAAAGTGTTAGTGTTAACATTTAGACAATTATAGGACTGATTATGAAGATAATCTAAGTGCAAGCATTGGAAAAGCCACTAATAAATCTCTCATTGACCAGGACTTCACTGGTGATGCAGCGGTTAAGAATCCACCTGCCAATGCAAGGGACACAGTTTCGATACCTGGTCCGGGAAGAGCCCACATGCCGCGGAGCAGCTAAGCCCGTGCGCCACAACTACTGAGCCTGCGCTCTAGAGCCCACGAGCCGCAACTACTGAAGCCTGCGCGCCTAGAGCCCGTGCTCCGCAACAAGAGAAGCCACCGCAATGAGAAGCCCGCTCACCACAACAAAGAGTAGCCCCCGCTCTCCACAACTAGAGAAAGCCCACGCACAGCAACGAAGACCCAATGCAGCCAAAAACAAAAAACTCTCATTGACCTACATTGGAACTTAAGGAAAAATAATAATGCTTTGATAAATGTTTGCCTCATAGAATTATATCAATTCAGTGGGTAAATGAGGATTTTTTTTAAAGAATTTAAAAAAACGTAATATAAAACAAAAACAGGCAGACACTGGTAAATTGGAGCTCAATAAAATTTGAAACTGCTCCGTTGTTTAAAAATGTCACTTAAATGTGAAGACACACTATAAACTAGGAAAAAATATTTGCAACATGTATGACTAACAAAGTACTAGTACCCAGAGTACACATATATACACACTAATTGGTAACGATAATAAAAACAAATAGCCCAATAGAAAAATAGGCAAAGGATATAAACACACAGATGACAGATGAGGACTCTCAAATGGCTAATGACAATACGAGAAGCTGGGAAGCCTCGCTCTGTGTAAGGGAGTATAAGAATTGAAACAAATTCACACCCATCAGATTGGCAGAAATTTAAAAGCTGGACAATACCAAGTGCTGGTGAGGCCGCGGGTGCCGACAGAAGCATAATGTAGAGCAACCATTCTGCAGAGTGACTGGTAATATCTAGTAAAGTTATTAATTAGTGAAGAACAGAGCATGCTCTCCTATCCAGCAATCTCCCTGCTGGTACACACCCTAAAGAAATGCTCACACGTGTGCATTAAGAACCAGAACATGCTTGCAGCATTGTTGATTATAGCAAAACCAAACAAAGCTCCCAAACGAATAAAAACACAAAACAAACACCGTATCCAAACGCACATTTTGAAAAAGAATAGAAAAATAGATTGTGATATACTCACAAAGTGAAAATGGTGAACCAGAGCTATGCATGCCAAAATGGAAAGACCTCAGATCAGAGTGTCGAACAAAAAATGAATAAAGATGAAAATACGTATACAGAGAAAACTTTCATATAAAGCCAAGGTATAAAGATGTGCCCATGCAAGATAAATATTCCTGGTAGGGCACAGGGGAAAGGACTGCACAGTCACAGGGTCCATGTATTTTATGCTAGGTGTGTCTCAAACTTCAGTCTCTACAAGGTATTGTATGTCTGAAAGATTACATCATGATAAACCAGGTTTTTGTTCCATATCTGTATGGTAGTAGAATCCTCTGAATTCTGTGACTTCTTTCCTATTACAATATTTTATTTTCCATTGAACAGTTTTATTTGTAAGCATTTGTCATTATAAATATCAAAAAGCATCAGATTTATTAGTCTGAAATTTTTAACACTCGAAAATCAAAAAGTAATATTCTATTAGAAATTGTTTTTTGAGTTCAATATAGAAAGAGAATGAAGACAACTCATCACACTGTTGATTTATCAACTGTTTGCTGATTTTTAAGGCTAGTTTGAGATGCAACTGATCAAAAAAGAGAGATTCTATTGAATCAAAACTGCCTAAGAACTTTCTCTAGGTTGGTTTCAGTTTTGCAGGAAAGTTGTATTGTTCCATCTCACTTTTTAAACTAAAGATTTGTTAAATCTCCTTCCAACTCAAAAGTAATCCCAAAATAGGGCATTCAGGTTTTTCTCTGGGGAAAACTGATAAAAAAAATTAAGGTCCAAATTTTGTCCATCGGAAGAAAAAACAAAAGAGTTTGCACACCTGCACATCTGCTAGCACGTGCTTACGTGACAAGCACCTGGATAGGTGTGAAAATGGGAAGTCAACTAAGAATTTGTCCTGCTGTCAAGAATCTCCACACACATATCTATTCTTTTTCACTATCTTTTTCAATATAGGTTATTTTACAAGATATTGAATATAGTTCCCTGTGCTGTACAGTAGGTGTGACCCAATATTTTTAATGCTTAAAAATAATATATTGAAAGAAGGAACAGAGGTCTGCACGGTGGAGATGTGAAAGCGGCCAGTCGGCTTCTCCTCTGGTGTTTACAGCCACCCCTGCCCCACTTCCCGTCAGGGGCTGCCTTTCCTAGTCTTCTGGGTTGGGGAGGGAGAAGCTTGGAGTATATTTCTATCCACAAATAGTATTGTTCTTCAGTGGAATTCTAGTAAACATACTTTTTGCCACCCTTCTACATTTCTAGTGGGTCTCTCTGTGTGTAGATTGACACCTCAGGAAACCGCCCAGCTGGTCCACCCCTAGAGATGCCTACCAGTTTTCTCCACTGTACCATTCTTCTTCCCTTTGCGATTGGTAAGTGTCTCATAAGGAGTTACTTTGAGACTATGTAAATATTCTGTTTCTATTCAAACATCGCCCACTAGTTTACATTCATTGATTATTCTTGCCCGAATTGATTCTGATGATGTTGGGTGGTAACTGATGCTTTTCTAAGTCCACAATTCTGCATTCATCACTTGTAATACTACTGTAAGAAGAGCTTTCACTATTTCCTATTCATTTATTTATTCAATTATTTATTTATATCAGTATGGACTCATGAATTTATATTCTATTCTACAGATTATAATCTATTATTATCATTACTTATTATGTTCAAATTGTCATAGATTTGGCCATAAGAAAAGCTTTCAAGTTGGATCCGTATCCTCTTGCCTTTAGCTTTCGAGTATGTTATAGAGCTAATGTTTGTGTCTGCCCCCAAATTCCTATGTGGAAACCCTACCCCCCAGTGTGATGGTGTTAGGAGATGGAATTTTAGGGAGTGATCAGGTTTAGATGAGGTCATGAATGTGGATCCCTCATGACGGATCAGCGCTCTTACAAGAAGAGACTGCAGAGCACATGACATGTGTTCTCTGCCATGTGAACACACAGCAAGAAGGCGGCCGTTTGAAAGGCGGAAGAGGGTCCTCGCCAAGAACCCATTCTGCCGACATTTCGATCTCGGACATCCAGTCTCCAGAACTGAGAGAAATAAATGTCTATTGTTCAAGATGCCCAGGTTGGAGGTTCTTTATTATAGCAGCCAGATCTGACAAGACAGAGAGATGAGAGAAAGAATGTAGTTGTAGTTCTTTCCTTGCCCACCCTCCTCTGTGCTGCTATGTTATTTATGTGTAACACACTATTTGGTTCTTCTGTTTCTGTGTGTATCTCATTGGAGTTCTCCCTCCCTCCTTACTGATCGAATAATGTGAAACATTAACTTGGTTCTAACCCGTCAGAACCATACAAAGGGTATATTCAGAGAGGTGTGTCCCTGACACCCGCTTTGCATTCCCCCGTCTTTTGCACTCCATGCTCACCATCCTCTATAATGTTTCCTGATTCCCCTTCTCTGGGTGTCTTTTTTGCAACAGACAATTCGTATGTTTTCTTATTCTCCTTACTTCTTAGATAAGAGGAGCTCCCTGTGTAGACACACACACACACAGTTTCCCTCTTTCCTGTGCACTGGTGCCCTGTGTTATTTAGTGTCCGGGACCTGTCAGCGATGCCATCCCTCCTCCTTGGGTAGGTGATGGTCTGCAGTCTGCTCCTTCGGCTGTTTTCATTGGAAACTCACCTCTACCTTTGTAGCTGTCAGCTCACGTTGGGAGCACAAAGAACTCTCTGAGACGTGAAAGCTGTAATGGGCAGTGCCCTGGCTGGACCATTTACATATCACTGTCCCAAACAGTGGAGTAAATACTCCAGAATAAATGCCATTATCTTTGAAGCTCTCCTGCAGAATGGTAGAAACAGATGGCAATTAGGCAGTGCCAGGGATGTCCTCCTTCTAAGCCCGATCTGGACACACGCTTTCACAATTCCATGCTGTTAACACAGCACTCAGCCCACAGGCCATGTGCCCTATTTAAACATAAAACCGCAAGCGTGGATATGAAGACTTCAAAGGGAGGTTGAAGGGACATGTTTATTGAAATTGTCCCGAGCACTTTTAAGGTGTCCCTCAGCGAAGTCCAGGGCCACAGGGGTGGGGTCTGGAGAGCAGGGGGAGACAGGAAGCACACGTGCAGCGGGGGTGCTCCTCTGTCACCCCAGACGGAGAGCTTGCCCTTGGGAAGTTTAAAGCAGCTGCGCCTGAGGGGCCGAGCCAGTGCTGGCCTGTGCTCCCAGGTGACCCTGAGGTGTGAAGATGAGCAGGGGTGTCCGGGCAGGGTCTGTTCAGGCTTGAGGCCCAGGTGTCGGCTCACATAATGGCGGGGAGCTGAAGCAGCCTGCGGTCTCCCCGGAAAGGCACAGGCGGCCTGGCCGCAGGGCTCCTCCCCGGGCCCCAAGGATGGCCCAGCAGGGCCCAGGGCGCACGAGGCATCTTTCCTGCCTGCCTGCGGTGCCACAGACAAGGGGAGGGAGACCCAGGAGGCGCAGACCACCTCTTGTGGGTTCAGTGGGAATTTACAAAAACTGACCTTCTTTGAGCAATTCCTGCTTGATTTTATTTGACCTACTTGTAGATTTCTTCTTTTTGGCCTACTAGATGAGAAAAATAAGGTTTCTTTATTTGCATTTTAAAGAAATAGCAGTTTGAACCACACTGTAGGCAGTGAAATAGTACAGTCAGGAAACCAGACCAGCTACAACTGGGTTTCCTTTCACCAGCCCATAACCCCAAGCAAATCACCTACACCCCTCCTCTCTGCACCCCTGTCCTCAGATTTCTGGTGGGTAATAATGGTGCTGACCTCTGGCTTATGGACAGGATGAAATGAGCTAATGCACTTAGGTGGTGCTTGACATTGGGTAGGTATCGACCAACCTGCAGCCTGATTATTCCCACCATTGCCAACACCACCACCACTGCCAACACCAACACCACCAGCTCCACCGCCACCATCACCATCACCACCATCACCACCACCACCATCACCACCAGCACCACCACCAGCACCACCTTCACCACCATCACCACCTTCACCAGCACCACCAGCACCATCACCACCACCAGCACCATCACCACCACCAGCACCAGCACCATCACCACCAGCACCACCACCATCACCACCACCATCACCACCAGCACCACCACCAGCAGCAGCAGCACCACCACCACCACGACCACCAGCACGACCACCAGCACCACCTTCACCACCAGCACCACCTTCACCAGCACCGCCATCGCCATCAGCGTCTAGCTATTGCTAGCAGAGTGTACACGGTCCGGGCTGGTCTGGCAGCATGCTGATAACCTCCAAGTCCAAACAGCTAGCTAGTGGGGGTTGGGACTTATTTAAAATACAACTGCTGGTCCTGCCATCAGATAGTCGAAGTCAGCAGGTCTGGGTGGGGTCTAGGAATCTGTATGTTCAGTAAGCATGATGACTGATTCTGCTGCAGGTGCCTCTGAGGCTTACACTCTGGGAATCATCATATCAGCCTGGGTCTGCGGGTGGGGGGTATGGGTGGGACCCAGGACCATGCGCCCAGCTCCTCTTCACCAGACCAGACACAATGAAAAGCTTGCCATCAATTCATTCTAATTTGTAGAAAATATTTGAGAGATTCCATCAGCCGGTGTTAAACATCGGCCAGACGCTGCTCCGTTCCGGGTGAAATGTGTTCGCGAAGAAAAGGCAGAGATCCCTGCCTTTCTGGAGTTATAGTCTAACTGGGAGAAACAGACAATAAGCAATACATAAATTTACTAAATAATGAAGGTGAACATGCATGAATAGGACCAAAACAGCAAGGCAAGGCTAACTGAGAATGTGGCTGCTGTTTCAAACTGGTGGTCAGGGAGGGACTTACTGAGAAGGTGACTTGGAGGAGGTGAGGGCCTAGTCACGGGATATCTGGGGGAAGATGCTTCAGGCAGAAGGAAGAGCCTGTGCAAAGGCCCTGAGGCAGGATGGTGGGTGGAGGCGTGAGAAACAGCAAGGTCATTATATGGTTGGAGTAGCCGCAGTGCTGGTCACAGGAGTAGGAAACGACGATCTAAAAGGTAAGGACTTCTTTTCAATAGTTTTTAACTTTTAAAGTATATTCAGTTCACAAATAGATGAACAGGGTCCTTCGTGTAAACATCAGTCTTTCCCCTGCAAAAGCTGTTAATGAGGCACTAAAGCGTGTGTCACCAGGCTCACTACAGATGTTTTTCAAACCATGGTCACTACTCATTGGTGGATGATAAAGTCAATTTAGTGGGTCGTGATCAGCACCTAAAAAAAACCCCCAAATAGTATAGAACAGAATACACACCATCAGGGTCATTGCACCTAGCTAAAGCATTACATCGTGAAACTTTTGTTTCCTGTGTAACAGAAAACCAAGGGAACAGAGGCAGTTGTTAAAAGTGAGCTTTGAATCTTGTGGACTCAGATCTCTGCTCGGGCTACTGAATAAAATTAATTAGTAACCGAATTGGCCTTCTTTCCAAAAATCCGCACGGAGCTTCAGGAAACACCTCTGCTGTCACTCAGCAAAGGAAAAGCAAGGAGCACTTATCTTTCTGGAGGTGAAATGGCCAGATGGATGCTGATAACACGAGGGCAAGGGCGCCACCGCAGGCTGCTCGCCGTACGTCATCAGACCACCTACATGGACCTCTTTCCTGACTTTAAAAATGGGGTCACTTGAAGCCCAGTGGGCTTCATTAGGATGGTGTAGGACTGGTAATGTGACGGAGATGAATGTGCTTCAAATACTGTCACCTACAGATTGGCACTTGCCATCTGCCTTTACGAGGATTAAATCATGTGCTGCTGTAGCTGCTAACCTTCAACACCCCCTGGAAAGGGGTTCAGGTGGAGATCAGGAATGAGGTGCTCTGTGCTCTGGGAAAAACTGTCAGGACAGGTCTTCAGATGGTTAGATATTTTCAAGAGGAGATTTTATGAGCCCAATTCTTGCATCTCCTCCTATCTAGAAAAGCACAAAATCCTTCATGGTGACGTCTGCTCCTCGTGACCAGCAGTAACCTTCTGCAAAAAAATATGTGCTTGAGTGCATGTACTCCCCCTTCACAAAAATCACATGTATACTGACCTCCCCCTACCTCTTTGGAGCAGTTTCTCAGAGCTATCTGAAATGCTGTCTCCCAGGCTATAGTCGTCATTTTGCCCCAAATAAAACTGAGTTAGAACTCTCATGTTGTGTATTTTTTCAGTTGACAATACAATTGCTACCAAAAGGTAAAATAGGATATTAAAAAATCAATGACTAGCAATTATGAAACTTTTTAAAATATTATTTATTTTTATGTTACTTTTGGCCGCGCTGGGTCTTCGTTGCTGCGTGTGGGCTTTCTCTAGTTGCGGCTAGCAGGGGCTACTCTTCGTTGGTGCACGGTCTTCTCATTGCCGTGGCTTCTCTTGTTGGGGAGCATGGGCTCTCTGCACGCGGGCTTCAGTAGTTGTGGCACGTGGGCTTCAGTAGTTGTGGCTCGTGGGCCCTAGAGCGCAAGCTCAGTAGTTGTGGTGCACAGGCTTAGTTGCTCCACGGCAGGTGGGACCTTCCTGGACCAGGGCTTGAACCCGTGTCCCCTGCATTGGCAGGCGGATTCTTAATGACAGCACCACCAGGGAAGTCCGAAACTTTATTTTTATAGGGGTAGAATATACAAAACATAATTTTCCATTTTAACCATTTTAAAATGTACAGTTCAGTAGCATTAAGTACATTCATATTGTTGTGCGACCATCACCACCATCTATGTCCAGAACCTTTTCATCTTCTCCCAAATTATGAGACTTTATTCATAAAAATAAAGAGAAAAATTCACTGTTTAGTCTACAAGTTACGAGTTCTGAAAAATGCATAGAATTATATAACCACCACCTCCATCAGATATAGAATAGTTTCAAATCTTCCCCAATTCCTTCCTGTCCCTTTTTGGTCACCCGTCCCCCAGTCCTTGGCAACCACTGATCTGCTTTTTGACTTTATTTTGCCTTTTCCAGAATGTTATATAAATGCAATCACATACATGGAATCATACAATACGTAGTCTCTTAGGTCTGCCCTTTTACGTAGCCCAGGGCAGGGAGAAGCATGTGCTCTGTGGAATGGACCAGTGTAGGGTAGGATTCCACTGTAAAGACGGCCCCACTTCCTCATGCATCTCCCACCTGATTTGGGTTGTTTCCAGTTGTGGGTGATTAGGAATAAAGCACTGTCACTATTCACAGACAGGTTTTCGAGGGAACGTAAGTTTCATTTCCCTTGGGTAAGTAGGAGTGACATTTCTGAGTAATACGAGGAGGATACATTTAACTACTGCCAAGCTGGCTTCCGAAGCGGCCGTGCCACTTGGCATTTCATCAGCAGGTTGCAAGAGAAGAAGTCGCTTCGAATCCTTGCCGGCACTTGGCACTGTAGGTTAAAAAAAAAAAAGTCTTTAACCGTTCTAGTGGACGTACAGTGGTGTTTCATTATGGTTTTATTTGCATTTCCCTGCTATGACTAAGGACATTGAGCATCTTTTCATGTGCTTGTTTGTCACCCCTATATCTTGGTTCAAACTTTGTGCCTATTTTGAGTTTGGGTTGTTTCATATTATCAAGTTTTGAGAATTCTTTTCATGTCATGGAAGCAAGACTCTATCACATATGTGTTTTGCACATACTGTCTCCAAGTCAGTGGCTTGTCTGTCCATAATCATTAGTATCTTTCAAAGATCAGAAGTTTTAAATTCTGATGAAGTCTAATTTATCAATCATTTTTCTTTTATGGGTTATGGTTTTTGGGTCTTACATAATCTTTGCCTAGCCAAAGTTGCAAAGATTTTCTCCTATGTTTTCTTCTAGAAAGATGTTTTATGATTTTAGGTCTTCCATTTAAGTCTGTGATCCATTTTGAGTTCATTTTTATTATGGTGCAAGTTATGGTTCATTTTTCTTTCTCTCTCATGAGATTTTTTTAAATTTTTTTTTACAAATTTATTTATTTATCTATTTTTGGCTGTGTTGGGTCTTCGTTGCTGTGGGTGGGCTTTCTCTAGTTGCAGCGAGCGGGGCCTACTCTTCATTGCAGTGTGTGGGCTTCTCATTGTGGTGGCTTCTCTTTTTGCGGAGCACAGGCTCTAGGTGTGCGGGTTTCAGTAGTTGTGGCACACGGACTCAGTAGTTGTGGCTCACGGGCTCTAGAGTACAGGCTCAGTAGTTGTGGCGCATGGGCGTAGTTGCTCTGCAGCATGTGGGATCTTCCCGGACCAGAGCTCAAACCCGTGTCCCCTGCATTAGCAGGTGGATTCTTAACCACTGCGCCACCAGGGAAGTCCTCTCATGAGATTTTTATTTACTTTTTTTTATTGAGGTACAGTTGATTCACAATATGTTATGTTTCAGGTGTACAACATAGTGATTCATGATTTTTTAAATTATATTCCATTTATAGTTATTGTAAAATATTCCCTGTGCTGTACAATATATCCTTGTAGCTTATTTAATTTATACATAGTAGTTTGTACCTCTTATTCTGATGTTTATCTCTGAAAGTATGTATAGACATTATATTATTGACTAAATCTATATAATCACGTGGCTATTTTATAATTTAGTTATCTGTTCTGTTGGTGATATTTAGAATGTGTCCTGTGTTCTCCTATTATGTGTACTGCTGGAATGAACAACTTCGTTCATGTATCTTTGGATTTGAGATTCTTTTCTTGGGTTGGATTCCCGGAAAGATTTGATCAGTTTTTCCTCTCTCATATAGTACTTGTGATTAATACATTTTCTGTGTGTGATAATTTGATTGGTGAATCATGACATCTCAGGTTGGGCTTTCATTTGTATTTGATTGCCGTTCCAATGTTCACATTCCTTCGTATGACCTCTTTCATGATTTGTCTGTTAGTCTTTTTACCTATAAGGCAGTATCTCTATTAGTAGGCATTCTAAGACATATTCACCGTTAGGTGGGAAACATCACAAAGTCCTGACAGCCTGACACCTTTTTCCACTTAGTATAACGTGCGAAAGAGACAAGGAAAATGTATTTCTATCAATCTCTGTGTTGTTGCCCTCTTGATTTCTTGAAAAACAAGAAAAACACAGTAGCATTTTTGACCTTTG
The DNA here is from genome assembly GCF_963455315.2 of Globicephala melas. Lineage (NCBI taxonomy): Eukaryota > Metazoa > Chordata > Mammalia > Artiodactyla > Delphinidae > Globicephala > Globicephala melas. The sequence continues at coordinate 2,516,949 of NC_083322.1, forward strand.
AATTTTCAATTACTATGCCAAGCTTTCGAGACAATTCAGACATAATAAATATTCTTTATACAGGACCTTGTCCTTAATCCATGATTGATACCTTGTGCTGAAGTAGCATAGATGGTGTACAGAAGAATCATCTCAGAGAACACAAATGTTAATACGAGATCGGTTGTCAAATATGTTTAGAAAGAAAAAACAAAGAGAGAACATAATTTGCCTTTCTCAGATGTCCTGACAATATCACAGCAGGCACCTAACACCGCCCGGATTTCCCTCTCCGTGACTCGACTTTTGTGTGTGAGCCTTGGGGATGGTACCCACTGGTGGCTATCAGCACTGCACGTGGACAGCTTCCCGAGAAACGACCTGTTTTTAGAACATGGACTGAATTATGTTTGAAGATTTAAGCCTGTTTCATATGTCTGGGTAATAGGTAACGCATTTTATAAACATAAGTTGTTAAAGATGGCCAGTTAATTGGATTGACGGTTGAATACATTCTCCAAAACCAACCAGATCCACAATTTGCTTCTCTTCTCTCATTTCTAAACATTGTAACCACTTTGATGATGACGAAGAGGAGGAGAAGATCTGCAGGTCTTGTTGATGTTTTATAGAGGGTCCTTGGATAGTCCTTTAGGGAATGTTGAGAAATTTGAACTCCTAAAGGAGTCATCGCATTACATGCTGTGTACTTTCTCTTTTCCACTTATTCAAAGGGAAAACGGGCGTGGAGTAGGTGAGTTCAAACCATGCCATGTAGGACACTCTGCTTTAAGAAAACACGGTTTCCAAAACTCCAAATGCCTGAAGTGGATAATTTAAAGTTAGAACGTGATTGACTGCGTTACCAAGGAATTTTTTCAGCTGGGAGAAATATGCTTTGTAATTTTTGTTTTAAGTATCAGCTCTGTTTGTTCATTTAAAATAACGAAGGGATTCCCTGGCAGTCCAGTGGTTAAGGCCCCTGAGCTTCCACTGCAGGGGGTGCGGGTTTGAACCGTGGTCGGGGAACTAAGATCCCGCTTGCCACGCAGTGCAGCCAAATAAAATAAAATAAAATAAAATAAAATAACGGAGTTGATGCATTTTTCATATCATTCATATTTTTCCAGTGCACCCACACCAGTATCTTAAAAGTACTTAGAAATACAAAATTGTTTCAACCCCGTATTCTCTTTTATTCTCACACAAGTTTTGCGTAGGTGTCCTAGTGACGACACTAGAGCAAACGCAGACACACTTTGCAGTCACTCGCAACTGGAACTGTGACTCCTCAGATATTTACCTTTTAGTATATGGTGAAAGATGCAGTTTTCTTTTCCTCTCCAGTCAGAAAGATGTTTTTTTTCTTTTGGCAATAGATTTCCTGCTGGGAGAGCATTGGGGCTGGTCTATGAGAGCAACACAAACCCATTTAGGCCACTTAAACAATGCGTTATGCTTGTCACAGCTAAAGTCTGTGAACCAGCTACTAATTTGCAATTTAGAAAGATATGCCTGTTTGGACACCCAAGTTCTCAACCTAATAGTTTATTTCGTCTAAGGCTGCATTTCTCATTAGGAGCACCCAGTCCATCAGATGGCTGTTAAAACAAAACAGAAATGAGCCCTGGGAACCAAAGAATCAACGTAAGACCGTGCGTTGCAACGTTTATGTGTTTTCAGTGCACGAGGAGCCCCTGTCCTAGGACCCGGCCACCAGTTAAATCGGTGGGACCCCGAGGTCCAGGTGTTCCCAGCAGCTCAGTGGTGACGGGCATTCGCGGGTTTGCCGTCACGGTTCTGAAGAAGTCCCAAAGCTGGACGTGTCTCCGTGACTGTTTTGTGACGTAGCTACCCGGGTGGGGACTGAGAGACGAAGGTGACACTGGTGGACTTTAAGGGACAGCTTTGCAATGGAGCAGTGCTCACGACAGATGAGTCAGTCTCAGGACTCTTGCCTGCTCTGTGCCGCGGCGAGAGAGGCTCCCACCTTCTGGAGAGAGGAGCTGACTGGCATCTCGACAAAGAGAAACTGTGATCGCTTCAGACACCGTCGCTTCGGAACTTCGAGGGTAGAGGGTGCACATGTTTCTACTTGCAAAGCGTGTCTCAGTGATTCCAGAAAAGTCTCGCATCTCCCTTGCTTTTTGAGGCTCCCACAGATACAGAATGCAGTGCTTTCCCAGGCAGCCAGTTTGCTTATTGATCTCGTTGGAGAAAAGAACAGAACTATGAAAACTTACTCCGACAAACGCTGCTTTCATCTTCAGGCAGTAAAGCGTCTTTACAATCTGATTAAAACACTTGGAGACAAATAAAATCGCTTTTGGATTAACAGTAGCGCTGGATGTGGGAGTCCTGCTGGACGGGTTCCCTCCCCGTCGCCCCCCCACCGTGTTCCTCAGATCCTGAACTCAGGTTTGAAAGTCAGAAGACTGGGGTTTTAAAATCTCAAGCCTGAATTCTTGACGATGTTTCCTTCATTACCCTTTTGCAACCCTTGTTTTAATGTATGTGATTTATTTCTGGTGACTAACTGTCTCTCCCGTCTCTCTTAGGTTCTATGCAGTTTGGAATCCAGGCACAGGTTGTTCCAAAGGTCCCAGCCTCCCGCAGTCAAGGAAAGGGACTCCGATTGCGTGCTTGACCCGGGCAGAGGGGGCAGGGACTGCGTGAGGGGGGAAGGGTGAGGGAAGGCAGAGCACAGAGGGGGTCCCAGCTGTGAGAAGGGAACCAGGAGCTGGAGCCAACGGTGACCAGGCAAATGCAGATGCTCAACGCCTTCCTCCTGCCTCTCCTACCTCTGTGTGACTTGTGCCCCCTTTGAGGCCGTGCCGGGTATTAATTAACCTGATGTCACTTACTGAGGGGCATATGCCCTGTGACTCATTCCGGTGGTTAGAAGGCAGAGAGACAGCCAGTGACCCTGCCCGTACTTCCTGCTGGGAACTGAGTCCGAATATCTTTGAAGAGCTCTCTGCTCCAAGTTGCCTGGCCTGCCCTGTTTTGGGGAGGGAAGAGGGAGGCTCAGGCTTCCAGATTCTGCAAAGGCTGCAACAGTGTTCAGCGTCCCGACCTGAGGACCAGTGATGTCGTTCTTTGAATTTACAAAGCTGTTTGCAGACATCTGTGGTCTCTAGCTCTTCCCGTTGCGTGGGGAGAAGGGGCGTGCCACGCCAGCAGTTTAGAACCCCAGGCTCTTGGGGAAACGTGAGCTCAAGTCACGTGTGCAGCAGGAGAAAAACACTCCCCGTGCCCAGCTTCCCGATAAGGGCGGTAAATGAGTTAGAAAAGATCATTTGTGAGGAAAGGCCAAATAATGGGTTGAAATAAAAATGAATAGTCGTGTCTTTTACTTCCCATAGTTGAGATTCACGGAGCATTTATAATAAAATGGCAAATCCTGGAGCACGGGAACTCTCACAAGTAGGAATAATTTGTTTCTTGCAAAATTAACACTTTTTCTCATTAGATGTTGGGATTCTGTACTTTTAAAAAATCCCTCTGAGGTTGTTCACTGAAATATCTGATTTTAGGAGGAGTTTGAATTTAGCATTGTGAGTAATACTATTTCCTTAAAACTTTTAAAATGGGATACATTGTAGACCTAGGGAAATTTTACTGTAAAAATGATGTCAGGTTTCTAAATCAATCTGACTTGATAGGGTGTGAACTGCATTTTAAATTGTCCTTGTGCACAGTGCCTGAAAAAAACATTCAAACAAGCTACCACTTGGTTGCATACAAATTCAGGCCTCCTCACACCTGAGGGCACCCAACCAGGACACAAAAATACGCCCTAGGCATCTGAGCCTCCACTGGGGATCGGGCCACCGCCCCAGTGATGGGCACTGGGGGAGGGAAAGGGCCCGTCAGCTTCAGAGAAGCATTGCAAAGTAACCTGTGCCCCCAGGGGAGAGATGTGACCCCAAACACAAACACGGGTGAATATGGGTTACTTGCAGTCTGGAAATGCCGAAGTCATTAAAAAATAATTCTCAACAGGTTTCATTGTATGTTGATTGTTTGGAGCTTAGAATGAGTGCTCCCAGGGAACGCAATTTGAAATGCTGGTCGGGCTCCCAGCAGCCCTGGGAAGGCGGGCTAACCTTACGGTAACTGGCAACCAGTGGCCGAGACTTACTTGGGAAAAACCACTCATGTTTTGTTTCTGGACAGTGAGACTCTGGGGAGAGAGCTCGGGGAGGGACCTGGAGGCCCGGCAGCTAAGTCCAGTCCTCTGCTGTGGAATTAATGAAGGGGCCACATGAGAGCAAGCAGAGCCTGCTTCGTCAGAGCTGGGGCAGTTTCCTCGTGGCAAAGGGGGCTCAGGGGTGCCCTGGTGGAGGCTGGCGGCACAGGGAGCTGGGCTCAGGGGTGCCCTGGTGGAGGCTGGCGGCACAGGGAGCTGGGGCAGGGCTGGAAACAGGGCTCTTACGCAGCCGCTGCGGGGAGCATATCAGGCTTTCCCCAGCTGGCCCTACATGGGAAGTGGGGACAGAAGCTGGGGATCGAGATATTGATGTCAGATATTGATCACGGCCCAGCTGTGTTGCGGGGGTTCCTGAGCTGGTTGCTGGAGACAGAGGCTGACTTCCTGGAAGCCGGGCTGGCTCCCCAGGCTGGTCACCAAGGAGGAGCCGCTGCGCGTGTGGTCAGGGCTCTGTGTTTATATGCGGTCTGGCTGTTGTCCATGTGTCTATCCAGTCTATCCAGTCTCACTTCTCAGGCCTTTTACAAGCCACGTGGCTGACTTTCATATATGAAAACCAAGTGTTTAGAATGCATGATCCCTGAGATATTGGCCATTTCTCACATTCTATAAAAAAATAAAATCGTAAGAATAGCAACTTCATATCCATTTAGGGCCTGGGTGGACTCCTGCCCGGAAGCAAACTGTAGCAGACTTTCCATGTGAGTTTAGAGCGTCCTTCGATAAATCACAGATGGCCAGGGGCAAAGAACGTGGCTCAGAGGACCTCAGCCTGGTACAGTCCGCCTACCCCTGGCCTCCCAAGGCAGGAAAACAAGGTCCAGGGCAGGAGGGCCTTTGCCAGCCGCACGACTCCAGGCCCAGCGTCCCCAGAACCCCCCATGAGGCCATCCCAGCCCTCCCCAGGCTGGCGTGTCTGTGCAGAAACACTTCCTGTAGGCATTTGGTGCCGAGCCACCCAAGCTCCACTGCCCCGAGCAGCTGAGGCTTCTGGGCTGTGCTCTCGGGATGAGCGCGGCTCTCGTCACGCACAGCCAGCGGGAGACACGGGGTCTGCGGCCGCAAGGAGCGGGTCTGATATTCAGGGAGATAAACACCTGAAGTAAAGAGACCAACTGCCTAACTAGGAAGTGCTGGGAGCCCATCAGGTCCTGTGCGAGGATTATAGACACAGGGTCCTCCTGCAGGAAGCGCCCAGGGCTGCTCCCACCTCCTGTGACAAGGACACCTCAGGAATAAGAAGGGGAAAGGCCACTGGCCTGAGTCCGCAGCACAGGCCTGTGTTTCCCTGCGGAGGGTTGACTCCCCGGAGGTCTCCTCTTCCTGCCGTCCTTCATCCCCAGGTGCCAGGCGCTGGCCAGGCTGCAGACACCACCCTTCCCACGGCCCCCCGAACCCCGCTACAGCACCCAGAATTTTCAGTCCCTCATCTTTCCCTCGCCCCACTGAAGTGTTTCTGCTGTGCACCCACCACTTCAGGGTCTTCTGCCCCTGTAGCGCGTTCCTGCTTTATTTCTGAAGCCCCCAGTCCAGCAGCAGCTGTGGCTAGTACCCCGCTCCCGTGAGCTCTGCTTCCCGCCCTGGGGACCCTGACGCACAGGAGCTGCTTCCAAAGCGATGACATCAGACTCCAGCAGGTAGGGTCAATGGCAAATATTCTTTACTTTGAAAATGTTATTAACTCAACTCTAATGACCGGCAACCGACCCACTGAGCAGCGTCATCGCCTTCCTGGCATCGTTGCATTCGGGGTGACGTGCCCACATCCTGACCCACTGCAGACCCTGGACCCCCGACCCCTTTCTATTCTCACTCGGGAGAGGAGCCCCGGGTCTCCCCACTAGGCCAATTTGATTCATGGGGTCAAACTAACGCTGCAATGATAGGGTTTCCAGTAAACGGGGTTGACGGCAGGAGTTATCTCCACTCCTACTCAAAATTCCACTAGAACAATGGAGTGAAAATTTGAAAAAGGTATAAACATGTAAAGATGAAGAGAAGAGGAAGAGAAAAGAACAATGGTGGCTGCAGACAGACCTACAGCACAAGGATTTCACAGGGGCGTCGCCAGGTGAGCTAGAGCTGGGGCAGCCAGAGAGGCTGGGCTGCAGGCAGAGGAGGGCGGACGGAGGACTGGAAAGCTGTGTGGCCAAGGACAGTTCCCAGGGTCGGGGGTCCTCACACCAGCCGGCCATCGGAGGGGCCCGTGTCTCCCACGGACTATCTTGCCTTAGCTGCCCTCTCCCGCTCAGCCCCGGGGCGGGGAGCAGCCCCTGGGTGGCCCAGCGGCACAAGTGTGGTCGTGGATCTCAGAGCAGAGTAGCTGGGACCCGGGTCAGCTGTGCTCCCTGTGGATGAGGCATGGGGGGTGATGAGGGCGGGTGGAGGAGGGGCGACAGGTGAGGATGCATTCCCGTGACCCCACGATTCTCAACAACAAAGACGAAGGTGAAACTCAGTGGGAAAAGCCTTAGGAAGCCAGAGGGAAAATGACTTCCCACCTGGAGCCCCGGTCACATCATCAGTTGGATGTGAGGGTGGAATAAAGGTATTCTTAGTTTTACGTGGTCTCAGATAGGGTCTCCACAGCACGCTCTCTCGGGAGCTACTGGGGAGTATGTTACATGTAAAGTGGGACGGCGACAGGGACGGGAGCCCAGAGCCCAGGGCCCCACGGACAGGTTCCCTGGCAGTGGTGTGACTGTGTCGGGGAGTGAAGTTCCGTCGGGGACTCTGGGTGTGCGTTCCAGATGGGTATAGAAAACGGAGTGAATGGAAAGCAAGTCAGCCGTCGACAAGGTAGGAGAACCGTGCAGGAAATGGGACATGATGTCACGAGCTGGGGCTCGGCCGCGAGAAGGGTGTCCACAGTCACAACGTGAGCACTGAACACAGACTTAAAAAAATGCCATCAAGCTGCCCATCACTGCGCCAGGAGGGCGCGCGCAGCCATGGGGTCCCCATCGTCTAGAACAGCCGGTCCGGAGAGCCTCACACCGGCACATCAAGCGATAGTGGTACCAGCTGTTATGTAGAAGCGTGGCATCGATGTAAACTCTCTACATGGACTGCTTTGATAGGCATTAAAGGAATACGTAATATCCAACCCCACGCTTACACACACAGAATAATGCAATATGAACTCACACACCCGGGTGCAGTCTGGAAAATCAAAGACTGGACCCGGGAAGGCGGCCCCTGCAGCGGACGCTGTGGGTCCCGGGGAAAGAGGACGCCGGCTTCTCCCCTCCCTGCTGGCGCGCGGTGGCGAATCTCAGCGACACTCCTATTAACACCACCCCTGTTTTTCCCCATGTGCTCCAGTGACACTGTGTTTCTGGAAAGGACCATCCCAAGGCATGCAGCTTTGATTGTTTCCAGAGGAAACAGGGAAAACGTGCAAAATGCAAATACAACACTGTGTACGATGGGTTCGCACGTTATTTCCCTAGTGTGAGCGTTACACATGCCCTCCGTGCCTCGGGCCCGAGCCGCATATGGTCCCCGACTCCTGCTACAGCTGAGACCAGAACTGAGGCCTGAGGGTCGTGGCCTGCTGCAGGGGTGGGGGGTGATGGTGGGGGAGATGCCTAGTGGGTCGCTGGTGCGGTCAGCCTTGCCTTCCCCGGGTCACGGATCCCGCGGTCCCGTGGCACACAGGACGGTGATGAATGCTGAAAGCGGCCAGCAGTCCGTGCAAATGGGACCTTTATGCCAAGCTTTGTTTTCGTGGCTCTTGGTTCAAGGGCAATTGATGGAATGTGAGAGCTGGAAATGCTCTCGGAGTCCCTTTAATAATATCCCCTCCTCCATGGTGGGGAAGTTGGGTCCCTCGGACTTGTGAACTGCTCCGGACATCGGTTACTTCTCTGTTCAGAAACTCTCTTTCCTGAGCAAGTGTTTGGTGCCGGCGTTCAGTCCTGGGACACGCAGCACGGGGCCGGCGTGGCCCTGGGGGCTCCACTGTCATAGCGCGAGGAGGGAGGGGTGCCGCCCTGGGGGAACCAAAGCTGGGCTCAGACTCAGACCAGAGGGCAGGCGAATGCTCAGGGAAGACTTCCTGGAGGAGGTGACGCTTGAATCAAGTCCTGAAGGACCAGGAGCAGCTGTGAAGGAGGATCGGCCTCTCTGACCGAGGGGCAGAGGTGCAGAGGTCTGAGGAAATACGAAGCATCTGGGAGACTTGAGGTAAGGCACCTGGAGGAAACGGCACAGAGAGAGGCAGGTGGGGCCCGTCCTGTAGGAGATTGGGTTTTATCCTCAAGGAAATTCAGGCATCACTGGTGCTATTGGGGTATTTGGTCTTTGAGTCACCATTAGTTTGGTGGTGTTGACCGCAAAAAAATCCCCACAGAATGTGAGAGCCATGCGTTCGGTTTTATCTGGGGGCCCACGGAGGACCATAGCCTGGGAGACAGCATCTCAGAGAGCTCTGAGGACTGCTCTGAAGCGGGGGTGTCCGTATATATGCGATTTTGGAGAAGGGGTGCATGCAATCAAACACACATCTCTGTAGAAGGTTACGGTTAGTCACAAGGAACAGAAACCTCAGTTACTGATTTTAGTGCTTTTCTAAGTATGGGAAGAGGCCAGAATCTTGGTTCATGAAATTTTCTCCTGAAAAGTGTCCAGCGATCTGAGGGCCTGATCTGCCGGTTTTCCCAGAGCACAGAGGACCTCATCCTGATCTCCGCCCTGAACTCCTTTCAGGGTGTGTGGAAGGTCAGCAACTGCAGTGGCTAATGGCTTGACTTTTGTGGCACTGGATGGCAGACCACATTGTTTAGTCGGCAGTGTCTTTAGAAAGATCCAGCTGGAGCACTTTGGGGACGGACTGGAGCGGCGGAGGGAGAGCCTGGCAGATGTGCCGTAACGGAGGAGGCAGAGCAAGGACCAGAGCGAGAGGGGGGCTGGGGAGGGTGTGGCCTGCGTCCCCCAAGGAGGACATCTCAGCCCTCCCCACTCTCTCCATCCATCCCCGAGCCTCGGAGGCTCAGTGCTGGTGAACGGCGTGGGATGGGCATTTGTACGGCGCCTCCCATCGTCGCTGGCTGGTACAGGTCACAGGCATCTCTCCACTGAAGATCGAGCTCAACGTGTTGAAGGTCGCTTTCAACAGCTGTGTTCCCTGCGGCTGTCCTCTCCGAGTTCCAGCTGCCCCTTTGGGCTCAGGGCTGGTCACTTTGCTTTGCTTCAGCCTGGCCAGCCCTTTGATAGGCCCTCCTTGAGCCACCCAGGTGACACCTGCTGTTTGTTTACTGTAGGGACCCTGAGTTACGTGGGTGCAGCTCTGGTGCGGGAGAGACAGGAGCTCAGCACGCTGCCCGCACACTCGCTCCCCTGCGACCGCCTCACTCAGCCCGCGGGCACTGCCCCCCTGAGGCCTGAGTTTCCAGTTGCATCTCCACTTTCTAGTCCACTCCTGGCCCCGTCTGGACAGGTTCCAGAGTCAACAGGATTTCACCCAGAAAATGCAGCCTCAGATTCTCAGTCTCTGGGGTGAATGCATTTCAGAAAGAAAGGAGATGGGGAAGGAGGGGCTGAGGGGAGAGAACCTGGAGGGAAAGCCCCTTCCTGCCGGTCTCTCCTACCCAGAGGGCAAGCTCGCTCCTTGGCTTCTCAGCTGAGGTCATTTTCCAGAACTGTTGCTCCCCGGGGTCCTGCCGAAGTTAAGGACCGTGCTTTCTAGTGGCCAAAGCTTGTGCAGGGGCGGGTGCAGAGGACGGGTCCCCAGGACACCCCGAGGGGGCTCCCTTCCTGTCCGCACAGGGAGGGGGTCCTGCCGGGAAGCTGCATGCACCGCCTTCCTCTCTCCTGCCTGAATCTGACTCACGGCCCTGCGGCGCGTGGGCAGGGGGTCGAGCAGGCCCGCCCAGAAGGTTCCCAGTCTATGTAAAAGAGACAAAACCATTCAGCGAAGGCCAAATACCTGTCCCAGGAAATGAGATGGTGCCTTAAACCTCAGAGAGGGGAGGCCGTTAGCTTTTTCTCTTACTCATTCTTTCTTGCCTTGAGGGTCAAATCTCAACACTATCTCGCCACAAAGTGGCCAGGTAAATGTGAAATGCTATCTTGATACAAGTTGACAGGTTCCAGTTAAGAGGGAATGTATTGATTTTAAATGGAAATGGCCGCTTGGCCTTGACCCTGGTTTGGACACAGCATGGTGCGGGCTCACAGTGGCTTTCAGGGCGGCGAGGGGGAGTGGGGCAGACCCGGCTTTTCGGGCATCAGCCATCGCCCCTGCTGCCCAGAGCTCATGCCCTGTGCCTCAGAGAACTCCCACACTCCCTCTGCGCTGCCTACTCCAGCAGCACTTAGGGCAGCACAAGGAGGTTTTAGCCCCAGCAAAGGTGTCCCCTACAGGATAACACAGGAGGTCCTCTTCCTGGCAGGTGTTACGTGAGAGGGCAGGGGGAGGACCGCCTCTCCAGCTCCAGACACATCCAGGCAGCACAAGTCCACCCCCTTCCAGCACATACCACAGCCCAGGGCAACAAGGGAGCCTCCTCTTCCCATCACCTGTTCATCTGCAGGGTGGTGTGAGTACGTCCCGCTCGGCAGGTGGCATTGGACAAGACAGGGATTGAGGTCTCAAGGAGAGGTCGGTGGATGGGCAGCCTGTGAGCTGTGCCTTTTCATCCAGGCATCCCCAGGACCCAGCACGCAGAAGGGGTCCATCAGTCCCTGTTGAAAGGTTGAAAGGTGGAAGCACCTTGGATATAGACACTCCATCCTGGAATGCTAGGACGGGGCCGTTGCTCTGGAGGCTCCGGTTAACGCCATGGCATCCTTGAAAGCCATTTATGAAGTTCAGAAGAAGGGACTCACCTCGCATCTAACCCGAACGCTGTGCTGCTGTTCAAACACAGCCAGGACCCTCCAGCCTCGCAGCAGCAGATCCAAGATGGGGCTCAGGCTCTTCTGGCTCCTGCGGCAGATCGAGGAGACAGGACAGTGCTTCTCCCAGGCCTCGGTCCCCACCTAGTCCCATGAACTGAGTCCTCAGGCCCCTACTTTGGAAACAGAAGGGGCAACAGCTGTTTAAATGCTGGCATATCCCTGGCACAAATGATGCTCTGATGTCCAGGTAGATAGTCTGAGATGAAGAGGAGAAGAGAGCAGCCCGCTCGGGACACTGGTCTCTCACCCGTCCTCAGAGCTGTCCCTAACCTGCAGCGGAGGACGCAGTAGCAACACACGGAGAAGGGCAGCTCTGGGGATGCTCAGACAGGCCTGTCCTCGTGTGGAGGCCACCTGTGGCCTTCCTGCTGCTCCTCTGAGAACTTGCCCAGGCTGCTGAAGCAGGATATAACCACAGTGGACCCTGCACAGGACGGCGGGTGAGCCACCCTCTGTGAAGGACAACCGACCAGGGGATGGGAAGGGGGCGGCGGGCGGAAGTGCATCAGCAGGTGGGCACAGTCGGCCACACGAGTCTCACCTGCAGGGAGGATAACTGTGACGCCCATTTGACACAGGTGATGGCCTCAGAACGCGCCAGTTTTAACCCGGTGAGTCAGGAACTGAAACGCAAGGCCAGCCCAGCACGGTCGTCTCTACACTGCTCTGCGGTCATCCCCAAGCTCCGTCCAGCTTTAACTCCCTCTGATTCCCTAGGGTCACAGAGAAACAACCTGCTAAGTGCTTTCCTTCTCTTGCTCTGTTTTGTGCGGCAGAAAAGCCCAGAGGAGAGATGAGGATGCAGAGAGAAGCCCCATGAGCAGAAGAGTCCAGAGACCGAGTGGGGAGGCTTTTCCGAAGGGCCCGCTTCTCGCCGCCTGCCCGACCGTGCTGCCGTTTCCCCAGCTCCCATGTTGCACCAGGCTTTTCTTTCTGTGGTGAAATCAAACAAGCCCAAGGCTGGGGTCTCCAGGGTGGGAAATGCAGCTTCTAAAACATGGAAATCCCCTCCCGACCTGAGCGGCTCTGCCCGGACACCCGTGTCTCGCCTGGTGGTTGCAGTGTTTCTGACTTGGAGGGTTGGAGGTCTGTGTGCTCCAGGCTAGTCGGTGAGATCAGACAGAGGATGAAAGAAAAGGGCTGCGAAGGAGAACAGCGGAAGGCTCAGCCTCTCTCCTCTCCAAGGGGACCCGTCCTCCATGAAGCAACGGCAAAAGATCTTTTTTCTTAAGGTCCATCAGGTGCTCTAAATTCTGCCTCATTTTGGTTTCCTTCAGGTTTAGACCATGCTTTCATGTACAACTATTGTTTTTTCTCCCAGAGTTAAAAGTATCTTTCTTTTAATTTCACGTATTTGGCTGTAAATAGGAAGCGTACTTTTTAAAAAGGGGCAAATGGTTACAGCAAAAACTCATCCCCCTTTTCTTGTCCCCATCATGACACCAACTTCAATTCTGACAGCAGCCACAGGGGGTTAGGTGCAGACCCCACAGGTTAAGGGCTCCATCCCCCCGAAAGACAGCCCCACTTCAGACACCAGCCACCAGTGGGGTCCCCAGGCCACCCACACTTCTGACAAACTGTCTACAAGTCTGGAGGTTCCCGTGATGCCCCTCAGGTATAGAACTCAGGAAAGTGCCATGTTTGTCATCACAGTTTTATCATAAAGGACACAACTCAGGACCAGCCACGTAGAGAGACAAACAGGGTGAGGTCTGGATGGGTCCCAAACACAGAGCTCCGGGCCCTCTCTAGGTGGAAACGGGGGGCATCACCCTCCCTGCACATCAGAGTGCATCAGCTGGGAAGCACCACTGAGCTTCCGCGTCCGGAGTTCTTATTGGCGTTCCATCACATAGCAGAACTGACGGCTCACTGGCTACATCACTGAGCTCCATCTCCAGCCCCTTCCCCTCCCTGAGGGTCAGAGAAGGAGCTGAGAGCACCTGGCCCCAAGCCCCCACCCTCTAATCAATCTAATGGTTAGTTTTCCAGTGGTCAGCTCCATCTTGAAGCTCTGGTTGGCATAAACTCTCAGGGCCCACCTTGAGTCACAAACACACTCCTGTCACTTGGGAAGTCCCAAGGATGGAGAGGTTGTGTTCTTTATTATTTGAGTCTCCAGCCACCAGTTTTCTTATCCAGAGGAGACAGATATTAAGAATATCTTAGTATCCTTCCAGAAATATTGTATTTTTCCCAAGGGTAGCATTCTATGTTATACACATGGTTTGGAACTTTTTTTAAAACTTAAATGTATATTTTGATTATCCCATAGTTATACTTGAGGAATTTCTCTTTTTCCTGACATAGCAGTTCATTGTACCTGTGCTATAACTGCTTCTTATTGATGGATAGATTGTTTCCAGCCATGGCTGCTACAATAATGCTGCAATGGATGACTTTATACATGAGTCATTTTGCACCTGTATGCGTGTATGTGTGGTCCGAACTCCTGGACTTGGAGTCACTGGGTCACCCCATGTGTGTACTTGTGATTTAAGTGACTATTCGGACATTAGCAGATGCCCTCCGCTGAGTCCTGTTTCCACTCCCACCAGTGATGCACGAGGCTGAGGTTTCATCACACCATTACCAACCCAGCCCTTTTATTTTGCTAGCCTTTTTGTTCAAATACTTATTCAGTTTTTAAAAATTTATTTATTTATTCATTTATTTAATTTTTGGCTGCATTGGGTCTTCACTGCTGCACGTGGGTTTTCTCTAGTTCCTGAGAGTGTGAGCTACTCTTTGTTGCGGTGCGCAGGCTTCTCATTGTGGTGTCTTCTCTTGTTGCAGAGCACGGGCTCTAGACGTGTGGGCTTCAGTAGTTGTGGCACATGGGCTTCAGTAGTTGTGGCTCGCAGGCTCTAGAGCGCAGGCTCAGTAGTTGTGGCACACGGGCTTAGCTGCTCCGCAGCATGTGGGATCTTCTGGGACCAGGGATCGAACCCATGTCCCCTGCATTGGCAGGCAGATTCCCAACCACTGTGCCACCAGGGAAGCCCCCTTACTCAGTTTTCAATGAGGTTGTTAGATTTAATTTTTTGGTTTCATTTTTAGTAGGTTTTCTTTCTTACAGCAGTTTTAGGTTCGCAGCAATACTGAGAGAATTACATAGATTTCCTGTGTCTCCTCTGCCCCTGCAAATGCACAGGCTTCCCCTTATCAACATCCCCACATTTGTGAGTTTAGGATATTGTTACAGCTGATGAAAACACATCACACGTCACCATCACCCAAAGTCCACAGTTTGCATCAAGTTTCACTCCTGCTGCTGTACATTCCATGGGTTTGGACAAATGTGTAATGACGTCATTATAGTGTCATCCAGAGTGGTTTTATGGCCTTAAAAACCCTCTGCTTTCTGCCGATTGATTTTAGTTTTTTTAATGATTATAAAGGTGCTTTCTCTCTTGTTTTATGATTTATTTATTTTTGGTAATAATTAGAAAGGCCTGTCCCATTCTGTAATTATATAATAAATAGTCTCCCATAAGTTATTCTAGTATTTTTATGGTTTTGTTTTATAATCCATCTGGAGCTTCCCCTGGTGTCACATACATCCCGAGACCATTTACTGAACAGTCCCTTACTGGAAACATCACCTTCATCATATCCTAAGTCTGGTTTGTGAAAAGCTCTCTCTGGACACAGGCAAAGAACAGGTGGATTGTCCGAAGGGTGCAGGCATACCTGTCAGGACTTTCTGTAGCTGGGTGGCTGGAAGGATGTAGCTTGGAGCAGCATGACTTTAAAAATAAAGTCCTGGGGCTTCCCCGGTGGCGCAGTGGTTGGGAGTCCGCCTGCCGATGAGGGGGACGTGGGTTCGTGCCCCGGTCCGGGAAGATCCCACATGCCGCGGGGCGGCTGGGCCCGTGAGCCATGGCCGCTGAACCTGTGCGTCCGGAGCCTGTGCTCCGCAACGGGAGAGGCCACAGCAGTGAGAGGCCCGCGTACCACAAAAATAATAATAATAATAAAGTAAAATGAAAATAAAGTCATGGTCCTAAGCACGCAGACAAGTGCACGTGAGGAAATGGCTATAAATCTCCCTGAGGCTCAGTTCTGTATCTACAGAATGGCGATACCACGTGAGTGAAAGGTGAACATAATACTAGGCTATTATTTATCAAAACCAAGCCTCATTCCTTGAGCCTAGAGTGCATGACAGAGCTGGGGGCCGGGTGGTGGGCAGCAGGGCCATGGACGCTTCGGGAGACATGCAGGGGATTGAGCAGCAAAGAAACCCTTCAAGGGAACCGGGAGCCAAGCTTCTTGCTGTCAGAGGAGGGATTTACTAATACCAGAAAGGGAGAAGGTTAGAAGAACCTGAAGGGCTGGATTGGGTTGAAGGTATCAGTGTCAACTCACCCATCTAGACATAGCCATGGAAATGTAAGTGTGTCTGTAGAGCACTATATACATAGATTTCCTGGTCTTTCTCCCAGAGAACCAGGGAGAAGTGACACCCCAGCAGCACTAAACAGTGAGTACCCCAAACTTGGTTTCCAAATTGTCTTCTCTACTAAAGGGTCCCAGGGCTCCCTAGAGGAACGGCTAATTGGGGATGTGACAGTGGTCCCTCCCCCCTTCCTTCTTTCTCTCTTTCATCTCTCCCCTTTCCCCCTATTTCCCTAGAAATACTCCCCACTTTCACCTTCAATGGGCCGGCATTGTTTTAGAGACAAAGTGCTCAGAATCAAACTACAGAGTTGGTATTTTCTGTGCACTCGTGATGCCGAAAGCTCAGCTTCTCCGGACACCGGTGCCAAATCAAATCTCGGAGACAGAGTTCTGGGTGCAGTAGAAAAGGATAGCTTTATTATTTTGCCAGGCAAAGGGGGACGCAGCGGACTGCTGCCTCAAAAAACTATGTGTCCCCTCCCTTGGAGTGGATAGAGAGAAGTTTTATAGTAATTGTTAAAAGAGGGCGTGGTCAGCTCATGGACATTCTTCTGATGGATTGGTGGTGACGTTAAGAGTCAGCAGCTCAACCTTCAGGTCCAACTGATCTGGGGTCTACAAGCTTATGGGCAGCATACCATCGTTAATCCTTAACTTCTCCCACCTGGAGGGGGTTTCAGTACCGGCAAAATAGCTCAAAGATATTGTTGTAGGCACGCCTTGATGGGGAGCCGGGACCTTGCCCCAGCCTGCTCTCCACTGTTTGTGTCTCCCCGGTCTGGCATCCCCTCCCTTCCCTAATTAACACCGGCTGAAATCTGCCCATTGGAACTCTGGGAAGGTCGTGGAGGCTGAATGAAGGCTGTTTCCTGTAATCAAAGAAATGGGGGGCACAGAAAGGCTTTGTGCCCAGGAGCCCACAGGGCCTGCTTGGTATCACTCAGAGAGAACAGAGATCAGGTGACTATGGAGGAAATTATTCAGGTTATTTGGAGGAAATTTACAAAAGCATTTCTCTCACTGAACCAAAATGGCCACCTTTCTCTGTCCACCCTCACGCTGCCCAGCAGCCTGCACCTGGGTGGACGGGGCTGGAGGGAGGGTAGGGCATGAGTGAAGGAGACCAGGCTCAAGGGGACCACACCCGCTGCTTTTCCTGTTGGGATTTTCATGGGACTCCTTTGCAAGAAAATGATGCCCTGCTGATTTTTAAGGCAGTTCCTGTTAAAATGTAAATGTGACACTTAATTCACCGGCCCCCTTCACAGCCCAGAGCTTGTGGGGAGGGTGGGGATAAGGCGGGAAGAAACAGGACTGATGGAAGGGGACAGGGGACAGTGGCGAGTGGTCTGGGCGATGGGGCCAGCATCCTCACAGAGCCTGGGAAGCGGGGAGTGACACTGCCAGGGCTTCTCAGGACCCCTGGGAGGACGTTCTTATGCCTGTCGTAGCTAGCAGCGTTGGGAACAGAACCACTGGGGCCCAGTGACCCCACAGGGTGAGGGTCTGCGTGCAGGTGCGTGGGCACCAAGCAGCTCTGGCTCCCAGGGCCGTCTGTGCGGGAAAGCTGAACCAGAAGATGCCCCTGACGTAGAGACCTGGGGACGGGACCCGGCACCGGGGTGGGGGTGGGTATGGGACCCAGCACCGCGGTGGAGGTGGGGGACCTGGGAAGGAGGTTGGACATCTGGGGTGGGATGGGGACCCGGGATGGGGGTGGGGACAGGGCGGGAGTGGGGACGGGGCCGTGGCCAGCCCGGTGGAGGCAGCTGCGGCAAGAGGGCACTGGTCTCCTGGGCGACGCGGGGCGGCCGGGCCTCTGCAGCCACTCCCTGCGGGTCGCCCAGAGGCTGGAGGGCTCCGGGAGGAGGCGGCTGCAGGCATGGAGCCCGCGCTAATGCCCGTGGCCCCGCTGGCCCTGCTGGCGTGGTCACCCTTGGTGACCTCGCCCCTCTGCCGTTTCGACCCCACCTCCCAGACCTCTGCTCCAAGGCCCTGCCCTGTCTGGCTGCTGCCCAGCTCATGCCCGTAGCTGCCTTTGCTCTGGTCCTCTTCTAGAATGTTCTCTCGGGGCCCACTCTCATCCTTTGGGTCTTTGTTCAAACGTCACCTCCTCAGATAGGCTTTTGCAGCAGAGGCTCCTGATGGCCGGTCACTCTTCTCGTCATCATTTGAACAGCCCAGGTGAGCCAGGATGCATGGCCATCCTGCCGAAGGCTGCTCTCCCCAGCTTCCCGTGTGTTCGTGCTGTGTGGCTGCCATGGGAAATGATATCTGCTCGCCTTCCTTCCCGGTCCTCCCCCCGCCCCCTGCCCAGGAGCCTCCTTGGACCCAGAGAGGAAAGCCCCGTGTCGAATGGCAGAGCCCCCTGCCAGCCCTGAACCTCTAGCCTCTGAACTCCAAGCCCCCGGAACACGCTTCATCTCATCTAAGTCGTTCCGTTTGGGGTCTTTTTGTTGCTGCTGCTTAGCAGTACCTTTGGTAATAGAAATGTACCTTCCACAATCTCTAAGAGAAATTTCCCCAGCCACTTCCTATCTCAAAACCTGGTTCGTGCAGAGCAGTGGCTGTGATGTGCGACTTCTTCCCGTGCTAGTCAGCTGTCACCTCCCCACTTGAACAAAAGTTCTGTGTGCACATGAACGTTGTCGTGCTCACCTTGAAGGCAGAGCAGGTGGAAGGCTCCAGGTAAGTCCTGCTGGATGGATGAACAAGGGAAATGACCCAAGGAGGCTGTGAGGCTGCAGCCCCCAGCCTGGAGCTCCACAAGACTCCTTTGTTAGAGTCCAGCAGATCAGAATGGCTCCTCCCGTAGGTGTTGTGAATTTTCTTTTAGCTTTTCTTTATCATGAATTTGTCCGTGACTTTTTTCCCACAAATTTTAATGTAGTCAAATTGATTAATATTTTTCCTTATGACGTTTTGCTTTCATCCCATGCTTATAAGGTCTTAGCCCACTTGAAGACTATTTTCAAAAATCATACTGAGGGCTTCCCTGGTGGCACAGTGGTTAAGAATCCGCCTGCCAATGCGGGGGGACACGGGTTCAAGCCCTGGTCCGGGAAGATCCCACATGCCGTGGAGCAACTAAGGCCGTGCGCCACAACTACTGAGCCTGCACTCTAGAGCCCATGAGCCGCAACTACTCAGTTCACGTGCCACAACTACTGAAGCCCACGCGCCTAGAGCCTGCGCACCACAATGAAGAGTAGCCCCCACTCGCCGCAACTAGAGAAAGCCCGCACGCAACAATGAAGACCCGACGCAGCCAAAAATAAATACATTAAAAAAAATCATATTGAATCCACTTAAAATTAATTTTGGTGTAAAGAGTTAGTAAAGATCAAGGCTAGTGAGCTGACCTTTGGCCCATAACATGCTCAGTAAGTGTTGCTATTCTCATTATTTTAAATATTATCTTCTAATCAATTCCCATATGTATTAGGGTCTATTTCCAGACTGCTGGGTTTTTTAAAAAAATAATTTATCTATTTCTGTACTAGTATCATTTTATTTTACTTATCATAGCTTTATATATATTTCAACATCCCATATTACTCGTATTTTCTAGCAGCTTTTCAATTATTTTAGAAAAGGTCAGGGAAGATCCTGTTCTTGTTTTGATAGCAATCTCATTGAATATATGTAGATCAGCTTACAGAGAATTTACATCTTTACAACACTAACCTTTAGCCAAGAACAAGCTCCTTTATTCAAGTCTTTTTACTATCTCCCAGTCAAGTTAAAAGTTTTCTTGATATAGATCAGGCACGTTTTGGGGGCATAGACTTTACTTTGTAGAGCGGTTTTCGGTTCACGGCACGATTGTGGGGAAGGCACAGACCTTTCCCATTTACGCTCAGCCCCCGACGTGCACGGCCTTCCCCACTATCAACCTCCCCACCGGCGAGGGATGTCTGTTACACTGATGAACCTGCACTGCCACGTCACCATCACCAGCGTCCAGAGATGACCTTGGAGCTCGCGCTTGGTGTCCTACGTGCTGTGGGTTTTGGGCAAGTGTATGAGGTCACGGATCCACCCCTGTAGACAGTACAGAGTAGTTTCACTGCCTTAAAACACCCTTGCTTTTAGATTTATTTCTAGCTACTTTGTCTCTTTTATTATTGCTAGTGTTAATGAGAATTTTTCCTCCTTTGTGTTTTCTATTGGTTATATTTGTATATAAGACGTTTATTATTTTTGCATATAAATTTTGTAAGCCAGACTTTGCTGAACTCTGAAGTGTTCCGGTATTCTTTCAGTGGATTTGTTTGTATTTTCCAGGCATCATCTACACATAATTACCAATTTGCCTATGTCTTGCCAATAGTTACACCTTTCTAGTTCATTCTGCTTCTCCAACGGACCCTCTCCCACTCTGTCACGGACCCTAGACCTTCATACCCTTATCTACCCCTTCCTACTGGGCCTGGAGCTACTGGTTCCCTGGGTCACCCACAGACACCCTCCTGGCCACGCTCTGGCCCAACAGTGTCACACAGTGGACTTGCTCTGCCCAGATACTGCCCATGGGGGTGTGTGCGTGTGCGTGTGTGTGTGCCTGTGCGTGTGCACGCTTTTACGGTATAGTTATGGTTACAGCTCTCCTGGATACATCGTTGAACTGAGTAACCTATTCTTGTCTTCCTAGACCAATTCCCCTTTCTCTTAGTCACGGACCCCTCTTAGAAAGCTGAAAAATGTGCTGCTTCTGGACCCAGTCTGAGCGTTCCTAACCCCATTCTCCCCAGTGATGTGTTAGCTGTTGCCGGGAGCCCTGCCCCTGGAGAGCAGACCCCACAACCCCCGGCTTTCCATCAGTGCTACTCCCAGGGCTTGCCTTGGGCTCCTGACACAGGATCTATTTCTGCCTTCTCTCTCACTGACCCTTTCTCTGCTCTGTGGGCTCATTTGGAGAAGAGATAAAGGTGGAACAAGATGGGAGACTCCTGCAGGGTGTGCACGCTGCTCTGGTCCAGCTGCGCAAGAATCCGTGCAGAGCGCTGGCCCTGACCTCTCTGCACGGCTCTGCCTGCGGCATCCGGACCACTGCCTCTTTCCCCTCCTCTTGTGCTTCGACCTGCAGACGGAGAAGACTTTTCCTCTCCTGACCCTCCTTCCCCCTCCGTCTTCCTACTATGCGAGGGCGCTCTGCAGCCCCACAGTTCTTCACAGACCTTCACGCGTGTGTGTCAGCCGTCAGTGTGATACGCCAAACGGGCTATTGATTTAGTGACAACCATTGCTGCGAGGAATTGATCTAATGTTTTCATTACGCTAAAAATGCTTTAACAAGTTCATTCGGAATTAGGCGATGGCAAGGAGCTGCTTGGTTCCCATCATGTTCCCAGGAGGAGGTGACTTGTAGGGGACCTTGAGGGACAAAAGCCACCCCTCTACCCAGCAGCGCCCAGCCCGGTGCTGTGGGACTGCCTTCCCCAAAGAGACCAGAGCCCTTGGTGTCCCCACCAGGCCTTCGGCTTGGAAATACTCAGCGTGGCTTGCTTGGCTTCCCCGAGTCCCTGACCTCGGCGCTCCGGCCCTTTCTCCATACCCGCCCCCCCCCCCAGCAAGTGGCCCTGAGGGTCCTCGTCCTCCGAAGCCATCAGCATCCTGTCTGCACGGGGGAGGTAGTATGTTCCACCCGGCTTCCCCGCCCTTCCTGCCCAGGCTTTTCCTGCGTGTCGACCTCAGTTTGAGCCCTCGCTGCTTCCCGCTCGTGGGACCCTGTGCCTCGAGTGTCCACACGTAACTGTGGGCAACACCACTAGTTCTCAGGGAGGTGGTGGGTCTTCAGTGCAGTGACGGGAGCCCAGCGCAGGTGGGGGGGGAGGCGGAGGGTACTCAGGGGCGCAATCTCCCCACAGGGCTCATTGTCCAGGGTGCTGGGGCCGTCCCCTGGCCAGTGGGCTCCAGCTCTCTGACAGCAGAGCCTTGGGTCCCGTCTCAGCCCGGCCTCGGTGCCCACCTCCTCCCGAGTCCAGGTCCCAGCCTGGCACGGAGGGCTGGCCTTCCACTCTGGCCCCTATTCTGAGACAGCAGTCCGCTGTTGGTCACTTGGTTCCCCCAGGACGGGACCGGCTGTAATTTGTGAGGCCCAGCAGAAACGCCGATGCAGAGCCCCTGTTCACAAATCAGGGTTTCAGGACGGTGATGGCAGAGCACAGGCGGCCCTGCCCCATCAGGCTGCGTCCCAGGAACCAGGGTCAGAGATGCAGACGGTCTGCGCATCTGGACTTGAGGGGGCCACCTGCCCACAAGCCCAAACGATACGCCGCTTCTCGGGTGCCTTATGGCTCCCAGTGGGGTCCCTTCTGGGAGGCAGGCCTGAAGCCAGCCCCGTAGGCCCGTGCTGGCTGAACCCATGCAGTTGTCATGGCCGAGGGCAGAGAGCCCTGGAGGGTCCCGGCCAGAACTCAGATGCGTGGACACAGCCGTGATTCCAGCGCTTCTGCCCGCTTGGCTTCACGTGAAGCTGGGGGAGCCCGAGTGCTGCCTCCCGTACGCCTGGGAGATGAGCAGCTGGTGCTGTTTACCTCGCGGCATTGCTGGTGCCACGTTTCTGAAGCTAAGCCAGGCCTGAGCACAGCTCCGCGACGCCACTGTGATTAATGACGCTGCTGCGGGCATCACCCTAGATGCACCCTCACTTATTCAAAGCAAATAAAACCGTCTCGGGGCTTTTCTGCACGTGTGTCTTCCCTGTGTTGTTATATAGGCTACTTGATCTGAAAAAAACAAAAACACCCAAGCTGGCATCTAGCATCCACCCCCAGCCTCTAAGTTCTAAATTCTTAATTGATTTGGACGTGCACTGTCAGCCAGCTACTGCTGCATAACAAAGCAAGACTTAGGGGCATTTTCCCTGCAAGTCTGCTGGTCGATGGGCGGCCAGCTGTCTAGACCAGGCTCAGCAGGCAGCTCTACAGGGTAGGATGGGTCCAGGTCTGTCCCTTATGTGACTCCTCCCCCTCTGACCCGGGAGCTGGTTGGGACGTGCGCTTCTCTGGCCAGGTTATGGGCACAAGAGGGTGAGAGGAACTGTGTGACACCACAGGAGGTCTGCGCTGAGAACTGGCCACTTCCACCTCAGTCCACTGGGGTCAGACGGCTGAGCCCCACGTCCGGGGTGGGCCGGGAGGAACTGCACATTGATGCTGCAGAGCCAGTGTCACCACCAAAGCGGGGTTTTCTCCCTTCTGCAGGTGGGTCTGTGTCTGCAGAGGGAACTGAGCTCGTGCCTTCTCAGCGCGGTTTATATCTCTGCTCTGGAAATGCCGGCTTCTTAACCAGCCAGGTAACTGTGCTCCCTCACCGCTGAGTGGGATTAGCTGACGAGATGCTCCCCGGCTTCCTCGGTGGGAACCAGAGCCCCCCTGCCGCGCACACGCTGGAGGCGGGAGAGCCGTGGTCTTGCTGGAACCGACGTGGGCATCTTTGGACACTTTACTGGGAAAGTGTTTTCTTTCTTCCTGCGAGGTGCAGGTGTCTACGTCCACTGTGGGGCAAGTGTCCTTTGGTGGGACTGGAGGGGCCCTTGGGGATGGCAGCGCGCAGCAACTCGGGCTGGGCGCACGCGCTCAGGATGAAGCCAGCCTGCGCTATTTCTTAATCGGCTTGTTAGAATTCATGAGAGTTTTGCATTTAAGAGTCTTCCTGTGACCAAACCTCTTAGGATGGAGATAACGGGGCCCGTGACAGTCTCTACAGAGCCCGCACAAGATGATTTGGTTGTGTGAGCCGCTCTCCCCACTGTCCTTGACAGCCCTACCTGCCAGCTCTCACCATCACTGGATTGCTTTAACGCCTCTCTACGCGGAGGGCATTTGGGTGGAACCATGGTGGGTTCTGGAGATGCACCTGCTTTTGAATCTCGGCCCTGCACCCCTGTGTGCTTACCTGCTCAAGTCTCAGTGTCCCCATCTGTGAAATGGGACGATGACCACAGCAGCTGCTCCAGAGTCTGTGTTGGGTCTTCAGTGTGATGGCGTGTAGAGGGCTCAGCACAGACTGCACACAGTGGGCCTCAACGGGTGGAAGCTACCGCCCCTGCGTGTGGGTCCCCAGCTCCCCACGGACAGGCCTAGATTCAGTTCCCAGACGGTCTGTTTTTTAATTGAAGTATAGTTGATTTACAATGTTGTGTTAATTTCTGCTGCACAGCAAAGTGACTCAGTTATCCATATATATATACATTTTTTCATATTCTTTTCCACTGTGGTTTATCCCAGGTCATTGAATATAGTTCCCTGTGCTATACAGTGGGACCTTGTTGTTCACCCATCCTACATATAATAGTTTGCAACCCTGATGATCTTCAATCACGTCAAGGTGGTTTTAACAGACAGGGACCTGAGAGCTGGAAGCCCCACTCAAATAGCTCTGACTATGCCTTGTGAAAATAGAACATGACAAATAGCCTGTTTTATGCTTTTCCCAGACTTTTCTTAATATTACCAAGTCTCAGAGAAATTCAGTACTCAAGACATGCAGAATGAAAACTTTCAAAGAGTAGTCAAGCGCGGGCCTTCCCTGGAGGTGCAGTGGTTAAGAATCCGCCTGCCAATGCAGAGGACACTGGTTCAAGCCCTGGTCTGGGAAGATCCCACATGCCGCGGAGCAACTAAGGCTGTGTGCCACAACTACTGAAGCACGCGCCCCACAACTGCTGAGCCTGTGCACCTAGAGCCTGTGCTCTGCAACAAGAGAAGTCACCGCAGTGAGAAGCCTGCACACCACAACAAAGAATAGCCCCCGCTCGCCACAACTAGAGAAAGCCCGTGTGCAGCAACGAAGACCCAACGCAGCCAAAAATGAACAAATAAATAAATAATTAATTAATTTTTTTAAAAAAAGAGTAATCAAGTGAGAATGCCCTGAATGAAAGATACAAATTTTAAGCGGTGTTTTGGTTGGTTGCATTTCTGGTCTCCTGAAGGCCAACAGAGACCCTTGTATTGTTAGAACCGGAAATCTTCCAACTCTGTATCTGCCCACATCCTCCCAAAGTAAACAGCATCTTCTGATCATAATCACCTCTTCCCTTGGTGACTGAAGGCCGTTATCCTGAACATCAAGGATGATTAAGATGGGAGGTAAATAGAATTATAGTGAAACTAGAATGTTCCCTGGAAAACAAACACTACCACTGATGAATCCTAATATAGCTTCTTTTTCTTAAAAGAACGTAGGAGGAAAATGCCTGTCGTTTGGGTTCTGAGTAACCAGGGTTTGCCTGTTTGATTAAAAAATATTGTTTACCAGATTTTCCTTTTCTGCCACCCATCTCTATCTTTGAGCATCTTCAAGTTGTTAAAATGACTTCTTCTCACAGTGTCTCTGTGTTTAGATCTGGAAAATATAATTTGGGTTAAAACTCGATGGGGAGTCGCTCAGGCGGATGGGTTGCCGTGGTAACGTGCGGGGAGGGGAGATGTATGGCCGGAGGTATTTGCAAGAGCCTCTGGGTTGGGCTTTGTCTTTGCACAGGCTGGTGGGTCTCCTCTTTCCAGGCCTTGCCTCCACCTGCTGCCTTCCTGAATCACTGCCCGGTACTGAGAAGACTGTGGGGTCCCGGGGCCGGGCGCATCCTTGCTGGCAGAACCCTGATTTTGTTCAGCTACGGAGAGGCCAAGTGCCTCCTAGGACAGGTTGCACTCTTTCTAGCCCCAGAGGGTGGATCTCAGTTGGTCTAAATTAAACATCATAATTTTATTTCCATGCCAGTGACCGGGTTGGGCCAGGTCACAGGACAGTTCTGGCCAATGACAGTGAGAGTGTGCCAGGGGTGTCTGGGAGCTTTCCTTACAAATAGAAGTTCACAGGTGAGGAAACACCTGTCTAGGACTCTAGATGTCAGGTCTGAGGATTTGAAGCTTAGAACCACAGGTGACATCTCTCACCTGTGAAGGAAAGTCAAGAGGGTTGCAAAGAAGCAGAACCAGAGTCGGGGCGTCACTGAGGCGGAGTTAATCAACCTGCGGACGTCCTGATGTCCCAAAATAAACTTTTTATTCCTGAATCGTGTTCCCCCAAATTCATATGTTGAAGCCCTACTCCCCTCGTACCTCTGGATGTAGTCGTATTTGTAGGTAAGGTCTTTAAAGAGATAATTAAACTAAAATGAGGTCTTTATGGACCCTAACTCTAGTGGGGATTCGGGTTATAATCAAATAACCAGTGAATTATAATCGGTAACTGTTGGAGGATGGAGGGAACGAAAAGTGTCCACTGAACAAAAACATGAGGT
Source organism: Globicephala melas (assembly GCF_963455315.2). Classification (NCBI taxonomy): domain Eukaryota; kingdom Metazoa; phylum Chordata; class Mammalia; order Artiodactyla; family Delphinidae; genus Globicephala; species Globicephala melas. The sequence continues at coordinate 2,542,703 of NC_083322.1, forward strand.
GGGCAGCTCTGTTATACTCGGTGGGTCAGTTTATTATAGAGTGGGGTCTGGTGGGCAACAGTCTGGAAGCGTTCGAAGCTGTATGCCCTGTTGCCGGGGGCAACTTTATAGTCAATTTCGGGTATGGGTGTATGTGTTTGGAAACAGGATGAGCCTTCCTAAGTCGAGATTTATGAACGGGTAACTAGTCTCTTGGGCGCCAGGAAGACGTCAGCGAAGGTCTTTGTGATTGTTCAGAGGCTAACGGCGCATGGAGGCCACCTGGACCTAACAATCACTGCACAGTACCTCCCAACCACAACAGAGAAGAGATTCACTGCACAGTACAGGCCTGGGTGGGGTCAGCAGGACAGGTGGGACCATACGGGCCCAAGATTGCGCCAGTTATGCTAACAGCCTTACAGTAACTCATTATCCAACTTGACTGGTCTGTTACAGGAAGAGGGATTTTGATGCAGACATATGCATACACGGCGGAAAGGCCATGTGAAGACACAGGGAGAAGACAGCCACGTACATGCCACGGAGAGAGGCCTCAGGATGAAACCAACATTCCGGCACCTTCATCTTGGACGACTGCCCTCCAGAATTGTAAGAAAATAAATCTCTGTTGTTTCATCTCTGTTTGCCCCCTCCTTGGTACTTTGTCATGGCAGCCCTAGGACACTAAAACATCACCGAGGCCAACACGGGCTTTGGAAGCAAGTGGCATCACCCCCAACCCCAAATGGCTTCAGTAACAAGGAGAAAATGGACGAAACCACATCCAAGAAGTCAGGCAGGAAAGCAGCCCATGGTGGCCTCAGCAATGCCGTCAGAGGCCCGGGTTCCTCCATCTTCCTGCCCACTGGCATGTTGGCCTGACCCTTAGGCGGGCTCCTCGAGGTGCCAGGACGGCCACCATGTATCCAGCTGCCTCCTGCAGGTGACGCTGTGCAGGGGCAGGAATGAGGTGCTGGAAGGTTCCTACATGTCTGTTTTGTGAAGGGAAGAAAGCCCTCTCCTCCTGTCACATTGGCCAGAACTACAACCCTTGCCCATGGCTGGCCACGGGCACAGAATTACTGTGGTGGGAATGAACCGGGAAGAAGGCAGTTGTCTGTCACATGTGGCTGCCAGTGATGGGATGTGAGTCGTGCTTTACGAATACATTAGAAGAAACTGGAACAGAAATGGTGGTTGGGGTGCAGCCAGCAGGGTCTTCTCCCCACCTGCGCAACCAGTCATCACCAATCCTGTTGATTTATCTCCCAAAGAGCTCTTGAATTCATTGGCTTTTCTGCATCCCCTCTTCCATCACTGTAATCCAAGCTCCAATGATCTCTTACTGGGACTATTGCAGTAGCCTATCAGCCTGCCTGAACACACCCTGATCCCCTCCCATCTCTTCTAACCGCAGCCTAATGACCTCTGAAAAATGTAGATGTCATCAAGTCTCACCCTACTTGAAATACTGCAGTGGTTCCATGCAGCTTAGAATAAGACGTACTTCCTTACCTCTGCCTGCAAGGCTCTGCCTAGCCTGGCCTCTCCCCACCCCACAGCCTCATCGAACGCCACACTCTTCCCACCCACTCCTCCTCGGGCACGTGGGCTGTTGTTTTTACTGTCCCTCAAACACATTGTGATTTCACTCTTGTGTTTAGCATGTGCGGGTCCCTCTCTCCAGGACCTCGTACACTCCTCACCTGGTAGATACCTCACCTGGCCTTATCCCTCAGGGCTTACACATCTCTTCCTAGGGAAACCTGCTGTCTTTCCTGACAAGGTCCAGCCCACCTGCACCCACCTGTGTGTAACCCTCCCACTCTCAGAAGCCTGCACGTGAACCAATCATCCTCCCAGGTCGGGAGCGGGCTGGTGCGCTCCTGGTCCCACCTGTGCTTGCTTGCGCAGCCTGAGGCCTGCGGCTCCCCTGGCTGGAGGGTCTGGGGCCTGTGTGCTGGCTCTCAGCTTGTGCCCTTTCCCACGTGACCTCTCAGTCAGCCGTCCTCCTGGGCTCTGAACGTGGTGGCCAGACCATTCCAAGAGGGCAACGGCGAAAGCTGCAAGGCCCCTGGAGGCCCGGCCCTAGGACTTGCACACGTCACTCACATCACTTCTACCGGTCAAAGCGGTCCATGGGCCTGCCCAGCAGTGTGGGGAGACGGAAGGATGGCGAAATACTGCCTTTTCTAATCTCCACTCGTCACGTGGGTCTCAGAGCACACGAGGCTCTTCTTTCTGGATATGATCAACACTCCTCTGTCCTCTGCGAACCCCTGAGCGGCTGTGGCCAGGACGGTGGGCTTCTCACCCCCATTATAACTCCTGCGCCCTGTACAGCGCCCAGAAGAGAGTTGGGGCTTTAATACTTATTGGATGACTGGATGAATGAGATACAATTACGCACCAGGTTAATTCAAAAAGGCCACTATATTGCCATTGAGGATCATTTGTGGGCCTAAATTATCCATTAAACATTTAAACATCTGAAACAACTTAACATGCACAGATAGAAGAGTTAAGGAGATTACGGCACATCTACCTGATGGGATATTATACACAACTTTTATGATAGTCGCCATTATGCCACAAGTTGAGAATATACTTATGATATAAAATTGAATAAGAAAAATGACAGAGGGACTTCCCTGGCGGTCCGGTGGTTAAGAATCCGCCTTCCAATGCAGGGGACGCGGGTTCAATCCCTGGTCGGGGAACTAGATCCCACATGCCGTGGGGCGGCTAAGCCTCCTGCGACAACTACTGAGCCCCCGCACCCTAGAGCCTCCGTGCCACAACTAGAGAGAAGCCCGTGCGCTGCAACGAAGACCCCACACAGCCAAATAAATAAATAAATAGTTTTTTTAAAAAAGGAAAAAATGAGACAAAGAAGACAAGACTTTATAATAATGTCTCTCCATCCGTCGAGCACTTCGTCCCCTGGCTCACCTCCTGCTGGTGGACACGCCTCTTCCTGGCACCAGTCTCCGTGGGTCCCAGCGTGGCCGTCTCCTGGAGCTTCAGTTCACATGTCAGTGCTCAGGGAGGCTCTCTGAGGCCCCAACCAGGTACATCCCTGTAAATCTCCCGGCCCCTCCCCCGTCGTCTGCCTTACTTGGGGCTGTGTCACCTGGCACAACGTCGGCACAGGTGAGATGTGGTACCTCGGGGTGCCTGGAGGGCTTAAACAATAGAAATTTTTTTGTGTGTGTGTGGTATACGGACCTCTCACTGTTGTGGCGTCTCCCGCTGCGGAGCACAGGCTCTGGACGCGCAGGCTCAGCGGCCATGGCTCACGGGCCCAGCCACTCCGCGGCATGTGGGATCTTCCCGGACCAGGGCACGAACCCATGTCCCCTGCGTCGGCAGGCGGATTCTCAACCACTGCGCCACCAGGGAAGCCCAAACAATAGAAATTTATTTCCTCATGGTTCTTGAGGCCAGAAGTCTGAAATCGAGGTGTCAGCAGGGCCACATTCCTTCTGAACCTCTAGAGGAGGGTCCTCTCTTGCCCCTTCCGATGTAGAGTGGCGGCTGGCGACCCTTGGCTTGTGGACGCGTTGCCTGATCTCTGCATCTGCTGTCCTGTGGCTCTCCACCACCCCCGAGTCTGTACATGCTCTTCCTCTCCGGGTTTCTCCTCTCCTTATATAGACTCTACTCAGATTGGATCAGGGTCCACCCTAGTGACCTCATCTTAACTTGACCGTCTGCCAAGACCCTGTCTCTAGACAAGGTCACCTTCACGGGGACCAGGGGTGAGGACAGGCACGTAACCTTGGGGATACTGTTCCAGCCACAGCAACGGGGGAGGGAGGGAGGAAGTGACGAGATGTGGGTGCTGTGAAGCTGAGATTTGCTCCCCAAGCCCGGGAGGCTTCCTGCACTGGCTGGCACTCACATCTCCACTGGGGGCTCTGGGCTACAGCACCACAGGCCCTGGAGGGGACGCCAGGCCCCGGTTCTCAGTTCCAACCCGGTAGCTCGTCTCTGGGCCTCTTGGCTCGTGGCCCACCCGCCCCTCCTAGCACCGTGTGGCGCCCACCACACGCCCACCATGCTTTCTGGTGTCTCGTGGACAAAATTTTCAAGCAAGACTCGAGCATTGGCCGCTTCCGCTTGCGGGAGACTGAGAGTTCTTTGATGGGTGGGGTGTGGGGTCGTGTTGCCCTCTCCAGGACACCCCCTACCACGGGGTCAGGGCTTTGTCTTCCCCCAAGGGAGTTTCGGTCCCACTAAGCCGGGACAGGTACTCTGGTGGCGGGAAGAGTGTGGGCCTCTGAGCGGCCATCCCAGTCACAGGTGCAAAGCGACTTTGTCGTGAGTTACGGACACAGGCGGAACCCAGGTCTCACCCCGAGTGCTGACCAGGATCCTCCCAGGCTGGGACCTGGATCCGTGTCTTAGCATCTGCCCAGGTGTGTCTGCTGGTCACCTGCACTGGCACCCGGGACCGACTGCTGCGGGTGGCTCTGCGTGGCTCAGGTGTGCTCGCCCGCCCCTCTGGTCCAGGCGAGGTGTCTGCAGGTGTCCCCTCCACCCCCAACCCACTGCACCGGTTCCTGTGCCATCGGCCAGCTCGCTGACCTCCAGGCAAATGCGGGCTCCTTGAGGGCCTGTCTGTGACCTGCTCCCCACGACTCCCTTGTACCTTGTGCCACCTTGAAGACAGCAGGTACGAAAACGCTGGTTGAAAACACCTCTAGGGCGTGTGCCGAGCAGGGTGTAGGTGGGAGGGGAGTCGGCCGCAGCGTGAGGCTTGCTCCCCATGGAAGTGCTTTCCCCACGACAGGGCTGGCAGGTGTCAGGCTTCCTGTGTGCTGTCCCCACCCACAGGGCTGGGACGAGCTGTGCCCGCACCCTGCCCTCTGCAGCCCACCCAGGCGCTCCAGCGCCCTGCCCCCAGGGACCAACTGCCCTGACATCCGCTGCCACCTCCTTCCGAAACTCACTCCCAGAAAGAGCGAAAGGGTGGGAGAGGGGAGGAAGCCGGCAGCGGGCGGGGGCTGGTGGGCCCAGCTGGGGGGAGGGCTCGCCCTCTGGCAGGCAACGTGACCCCCCAGGAGGCCCCATGGCCCCGCCTGCTCTAATAAACTCGAAACTCCAGTGACTTAAGTGAAGATTTCAGATTAACATTTAAATTAACACCGGACTAGAAATCTGGAGGCCCAGGTCGCTGGTGTGACTGTGTTAACTTGTTCTGTGACCTGGGGCGAAAATTTAAAATGATCTTTTCTGATCGAGCCGCCCCTTCCCTCCGTGGGGAGGTCAGGACGTGGGCCTGGAGGACCCCTCCGCCCCTCCCAGGCTGTCCCGGAAGCCCGGCCTTCTGTGTGGGTGGAGCTCACCTTTGCCCCTGAGTCGCTCTGCTTGACCAGTAAGTGTGGACCCTCCTGGCCCCTGGAGGCTGGGATCCAGGCAGCTGGTGCCAGAGAAGAGAAGGGCAGGGCCGTGGGCTTGGGGACCATCAGTGACACTGCCATCAACTCAGCCACTGCAGGGGGACCTCTGTTAGGAGCTTTCCTGTACACGACCTGTCTTGGTGCTCCCCAAACCTGGGGCCCGAGCTGAAAGGAACAGGGCATTAACACGACCAATAGCCCCGGGGGTGGGCACGCCTACCAGATCCAGCCCAGCGGGCTCCAGAGAGCCAAGAACATCCCAGATCTGCCAGAGTCTGAAGCCCCGGTCTGCAGACACAGAGCAGAGAGCAGAGCGGGATCCAGGATCCCAGGAGGGCAACCAGGTCCAGCTGGGGGGTTCCAAGAATCTGGACTCTTCCAGAGGGGCGGGGAAGGCACCATCCCTGGCTGAGGGGATGCGTGTGCTACGTGCCTTATAGATGAGTCCCCGTCCTCCGACGAAGAGAGAACTAAAGTGAAGCAGGCCCAGGTGGGCAGGATCTGAAGCCAGGTGCTGTTAACAGGGCCCCTGCTGCCCTCCGGATGGGCAGCTGTATCAGGAAGGGCCGGGGGCACTGCCAGAGCGCAGAGCCACCCGGACCCCCGGGGCCCTGCCCCACTCGCCCGGCTCTGCGGGACCCTGCACACCAGCCTGTCGTATCCGTCTCAGACAGGGGTGCTGCACCCCCAGGAAGCTGCCGCGTGGCCCGGGGCCAGACCAGCCACTGCTCCTTCACACTGGCCGTCTCCTTCTCTGCCGCCAAGAGACTGCCTCCCCCTGTCTTCCCTCTCCTGGGAGCAAGGAGTAAAGGATGTCAGGAGCCTCTAGGAAATCCCTTCTTCTCCACTCTTGTCTGTCCGCAGGGATCCTGATGGCCCTCGGCCTGCAATGGTCGCCCTCGCTTTCTTCCCAAGAGGCCTCCCGGCAGAGCCTGCCGGGCCATCTGTCACGTAGAGTCCTGGGAGGTGTGGCCCTGTGCCCTCCCAATCAGCCGCTGCGCCCACCGGCGTGTTCCCACGGCTGGTCAGGGTCCCCGCTGGAGCACCCTGCCCTGGAGGCGTAGGGTCTCATTCGTTGGGAGAGCAGTGAACTCGGAATAGCAGTGGCTGAGGCACCTCACAGAGGATGGATATCATCATCCAGGTGGGCGGGAGATCTGTCCTGCAGTGCGCAGGGCCCTGGTCCTGATGGCCCGAGCTCCGTCCAGGCTCCAGTGGGACGGGAGGGCAACACCGGGCCGAGGGCCTTCAGGAAGGTTCTGGAATGCATGGTTCTGGAGGCAGGTTACATGGCCACAGGAGCTGGAAAGAACACCTGTGGCTACAGGTTCCTTTCCTGGGAAGAAGGAACACACTGCAGGAAGTGCTGGGTCCTCCCGGCCTCTGGTGTTGGGCCCACAGACCTTCCAGCCCTTGCTGTCACCTTGGACAGACAGGCTGTTCCTGGGGAAGGAGAAGGACTGGGTGCCACTCAGTGGGCTTGTAGTTCCATAATTGGCAACCATAATGATCAAGGACAGCTCACACTGCCCGAGGGTCACCTGGCCAGTAAGGGGCGGGGTCAGCAGCCGGGCTGTGCGATCCCACGGCCTGGCTCTCAAACAGCTGACCTGCCCGGACACGCTCACAGATGTGCACCGGGTGACCCGGGAAGTGGAACTGGGGAAAGTTCCCCAATCTCTCTAAGCCTCGCCGTGAGATGGGGATACGGTAGTCCTCGGGTCGCGCTCATAGGCTGAGACGAGCGTCGAGCACGTGGCACGTGGAGCACGACACGTGGAAGGTGGGAAGCGTCCGTAGCAATGGCACCGTCGTGGCCGTGGTTGGTCTTTGCCACCGTGGATGCAGGCTGAGCCCTCGGCCATCCCATCCTGACGTACAGCCAGGAAACAGCACAAAAATCGGGGTCGGGTAGGCCGTGCCAGCATTCAGATTTAAAGGTTATGCTGTTCTCCCAAAGACACCCCGAAATGCAGTGCTCGACTAGTACAGAGAACGTCTTCACGCCTCGTTTAACGCCAGGCGAGTGGTCATGACCGACCGAGGCTTTGCCAGGCTCCTCCAGCATCCTCGGTCACAGCTGGGGCAAAGACAGCACGGTCAAAACCAGTTTCCTGTTGAGCAAATGAGGCTGACGTTAGAGGCACTGCCTCATTTACTTTTTCTTGGTGAGAATTCTCAGCTGGGCAGCCCTGCCTGAGAAGAAGGGGCAGAATCGCTGTGTAGCCCATTAGAGGTGAGTTGCAGAGTCTCCCTGAGGTTTTAAATCCAGCCAACATGTGTCTTTGGGAGCAGGGCCCAGTTTGGGACAAACCTTTTCCATTTGCAAAGGCTCCTTGGGTGTAATTAATGCGACCCAGTGGGGCTTGAGGTCTCTGATGGACTCAGAGCATGGGTCTCCTTATTCTTTAAAAAAGCATGTTTTAAATGGAAAAAGTAAAATGTATGTGGTTTATAAAAACACGAGTACAAAAGGGCATGCAAAGAAAACTAGTCTCAGTTTGACTGTCTTTGAAAACTCTGTACATTCCTGCCTTGGATGAAGCAGCCAAAGGACAGGAGCGCATCCCAGCCCCCAGGGACTGTGGGTTTGCTGACTCTCCAGCTGGAGGACGGCTCACAGGAGCCTCACTCCCCTTCCAGAGATAACACATGCCTTGTGCCTGTTTGTTTAGCGTGCAGGGCCCTGACGGACGAGGTAGAGTACGACGTCACCAAGGCTCAGCAGAAGAAGACCAAGGTGGGCTCCCTCCGAATAAATCCTGACGGGACGCAGGAGAGGAGAAAGGTAGCGGAAAAGAAATTATGTGTCAGTGTATAATTGCGGATATGGGCAATTACCAGCCATTTATCCAAACAGCAGTTGGTCTTAATCTTCTAACCTTTCTCTTGTTCAGGGTATCAGCTCTAAATTGCTTCTGAGTCCTGGGGGACCCAAAGTAATCTTTAAGCTTGAAATTGAAGTCTCTCTCCCAGCACCTAAATTTTGTGTCTTGTCAAGTCGGAAGACATTTCTGCACTATTGCTCATCAGGATAAAAATAGTGCTTCCATGGTTCTTGGGCAAGGCCAGCAGGGGACCCAGAACAGCTGCAGGGGCTGCCCAGAGACCTCAAAGGCTGGGCACCCTCCCCCAGGCTCCCCACCCCTGCCTCTGAGATCCACAGAAGTTTCCAGTGTGGGTAAGGGTGCAAGACCCATCTCCGGGACAGACTCAGCACCTGCCTGAGCAGAAAGATGGATGTCCTTCCACCACGGAGACCATGCGGAGAGGGGCCCAGCCCTCGGCATCTGACGGCAGGGGTCTGAGAAGTCAGGAGGGACGGGGCCACGGCGAGCTCAGGCTCCCGTGTCCTCCCCCAACCCCGCACTCAGGTGGTAAGCGCTCAGAACAATAAGGCAATTTCATTGTCATCCTAAGCGCGCCGTCCGGCTCCCTCGGAGCTGAACAGAAGCTGGTTTGGGATTTCCTGTTGGTTTGGCCGAGCACACGGCGCCCTGTTTTAGAGCAAATGACCGAGGTGGGCCGTCTGCTTTTTCCATCTCTTTCTGGAATTGTGTGCCCGCCCAAGAGCCTGGGAGTAGGGCCACCGGGGAGCTCTGTAGGGTGTTGAGGACGCCTTTACGGGAGGCCTAAGTGAGTGTTGAGCTGGGAGGCCCCCTCTAAGAGGGGCGGGACAATCTTCCCCACAAAAGCCCATCTCCCATCATGTCACCAGGTAATTCACCAGAATTATCAGATAATTCTGATAACTCAGGTACTTGCCCAGGAAGAACCGTGATGATTTGCACCACTGCTCATCCACAGGCCTCGTTCCCTGCGACCAGGTGGCCCCGTTGGCCCCAGAGGCCTGCAGGGGAGGAGCAACCCTGGTCCCTGGCACCGGCTGCAGAGGATTCTCACGGTCAGGCAGCGCCAGGAAAGACGTGTGTGCCTGGGGCCGTGGCCGCTTCGAAAATAGATAGAGGGTCGCTACTGTAAGAGGTTAAAATGTGGGTTACCTGACCCACTGTTGGTGCACCTGGGCCAGGAAACACTGGCCCGTGGGCTGCGTCCTCCAAGCTGAGGGTCCGGGAGAGCCCGGCCTTCCTCAGAGGGAGGTGGGGAGTGCCCCCGAGGGCCCACGTGCTGAGGGGCAGGGGCCCGAGTCGGCCTTCCAGGTGCCGTGTGGACACTTGGCGCACAGACGGGCTGCTGCCGACGCAGCCTGGTGCTGGGGCAGCTCCGCGGAGGGCGGGGTGGCGGGAGGGCCGTGGACAGCTGCTCTGGGCTGGGTCGCGCCGGGTGAGAAGGTGCCAGGTGGCTACTGTGGCGCATTCTGACCCTGGACAACAGCCGGGGAGGGAGCTGGCCCGTGTGACCGCTGCGGACAGCCACTGCCCCGGCACGCTCTGTCCCTGTGGAGGTGGTAGTGGAGGACACAGTGAGGGCGGGGCAGGCGCCCAAGGGACCACGTGTCCTCCAAACAGCAGGTTCTGCTGCCCGTTGCTGAAGCAGCCCCGAGGACCTGGGGCCCTCGCACCGCCGCGACCCGCCCAGGAGCGCCAGCCGCGCTCTCGCTGCCTGTCCTGGTGACATTCTCTGTCCGGCCTTTTCTCCAGCCTCCACTCTGCATTGCTGCCCTGTGGCCTGCGCCCTCTTCTGTCCTAGGACTCCTTCCACGTGCATCCCAGCTGTGAAGTCCCAGCCGCCGGTCCAGAAGCCAGGGTGGCCCAGCCAGGGCACTCGGGGACCCTGGGAAGCGCTGGCCTCGGGCTATGCCCGGACTGCGGGAGTCTGGCCCAGGCCACAGTCAGTGAGGCCCCCCGGCCCCTGCCCACCTGCTGCTCCACTTTGCTCTGGCTTGGCCACGGGGTCGCGGGTCCCCCCGGGTCCCAAGCCGGCCGTGCCTTGAGCCCTGTTCCCCTCTTTCCTCCCTCGGCTCCGTACACACATGAGCAGGGCTGCCTGCCCCTGAGGCCGTTTACGGGGCCACAGACTCCCAGACGTGGCCCCACACGTGGCTACCTGGGGGATGCTGGCCCTCAGAGGACGGGGTGGGACTTGGGTGGGGTGGGGTCAGGGTTGGGGGTCAAGGTTGGGCTCAAGATTGGCATCAGGGTTGGGTGAGGGGTAGGGTCGAGGTCGGATGGGGTGGGGTCAGGGTTGGGGTCAGGGTTAGCTGAGGTCAGGGTTGGGGTCAGGGTTAGGTGGGGTCAGGTTTGAGGTCAGGATCGGGGTCAGGGTTGGGGTCGGGGGTAGCTTTGGCAGACACAGAGGCTCCATTTCTCCCATTGCCTCTGGGAGACGTGTTCTCTCCGTCTGACAGTTTTCCCCGGTGAGCAGGAAGGGGATAGATTGAGGGTGGAGCAGCGCAGGGAAAGGGGTCTAATACTCCTCGGTGGGGGGACCTCTGAGGTGTCCTCTGCCTGGCTCTGGAATGTCCCCAGTGGAATGGGGCCCCAGCCGCCCCCCCGAGGATACACTTTACCGTCTGCCCCCTCTTCTGCCAGCACTGCCCCCTCCCCTCCCATGTTTGGAGAACCTCCCAAGGAAAACCCAGCCGAGATAGTTGCCGTAAAGCCCCCCGACGCAAACTGCCCCTCTGGCACCCCTCCTCCCCTGGAGGGACACGGGAACCACCACCAGCTCCCCACCTGGCAGCGGTGGGCGGGGAGACCGTCAGGGAGAAGCGCTGTTTTCTTGCAGTTGTCACCCAGCAAGGCCTACAACAGGTTCTCCACAGCCTCAGTGGACGGCGGGGCTTAGGGCCTCAAAGCCAGGCTTGGGCTCCTGACCTGGGTGGGCTAGAGGGAGGGACATGCGGTGCGGGGCTGTGAGAAAGTAAGTCTTGTTTGCTTGAATTGACCCCATCCTCGAGGCATCGTGCAGGCCTGCTATGAGCGTCAAGTTCAAATAGAGAAAGTATCGTCAATAATAGTGACAATGAGACCAGTATCTCCTTACACTAGACTCTAATGCTGTTTTTGTTAAATTCTTTCAACAACTTTGGGGGGTAAATGAGGCCACTTTAATTAGCTTCGTGTTAGAAATACAGAAGATGACGCTCAGAGAGCTTCGGTGACTCGATTTTGACAAATTGGTATTAACTTAATTTGCTGATAAGTCAATTTAGCTCTAGATAAAGCTGCCCCATCCCGTTGCATACCACACAACATCAGGTTCCTGTGGTGTCCTGGGGCCGTGCAGTACACAACCTGCACAACTGTACATGGGACCCTGTTTGCTAACAAGATGAGAGAGGTGGGCTGTTGTAACAGGACAGCTAAGAGGCAGAGGGGAATTCAGTCGGTCCGCAACCTTCAGACTGCAGGCTGCCACCCACTAGTGGGCCATAAATCAGTACAGTGGGGTGAAACTAGCATAGAAAAATATACATAACATATCAGAGTGCATCTTATAGGAAAGGAAACCGTTATCTCGTGACGCTTTATGTCATGAGTTGCAACGTAAAAAGTGGGTCATGTCCAAAAAACTGAAAGCCACCATAGCAGATGGCTGTTCTCAGCATGGGACAGTAGCCTAAAGATATTTCATTTGGGAAGATTATTCATACCCAAACAATGCCACAGTAATGCCTGATTCCCCATGCGGAGACAATGAGAACTCCTCCTCCGAGACCAGGTATTACCGTAGAAATAGCACTGGGTTTGGTGATCTCTAGTCTGTAGACCAGGGAACCAGGGCGCCATGAGCACCACTGATGTCTTCCCAGCCCGGCGGTGGCCCCGGCGGCCTGGCTCCTGGCTCACGGCCGCTGAAGCTCCGGAGTCGTGCTCTGGCACCGTGACTGCCCTGAGTCAACACAGCACGTATGTGTTCAGCCCACGCTGAGTATGGTGTAGAGAAGGAATCCTCACCCCGAAGGAGGCAGCGCTCTGACCCAGAGCTCTCAGAAGGAACCACCGTGAACACCGCATGCAGCGACAGAGAGGAACGGCTTTGGTTTTTGTCCCAGCTCCTGGCACTAGAGCTTTATAACGTGACCACTGCTCCTTTCAAGCATGTCGCCGTGGGAAGCTCTCAGCCTCAAAGAACAGACAAACCAGCTAAAAGCAGTTTGGCCATAAGAGCATTTCCTATCCTACACACTAAAAAGTCTGAGTACAGGTGGTTCCGCGGTGGCGGAGGTGAGTTCAGTGGCCCAGGGGCACCGCGAGTGACCTCATTCCTTTCTGGCTTTCTTTTCTGCCGCTCTTGGCAGTAAGAGAGAGCTCGGCCTCACAGGCTGGTTCTCCTCACGGTCCCCGCACGGCTGCCCATCTCCAGGTGTCACATGTAGGCAACGTTCAGAGCAGAAGATGGAAAAGTTTTGCATTCCGTTCTTTTTTAACAAGTGGGGAATTTGTCCAAAAGACCCCTGACGCCCCGTCCCCATGAGCCTCGTGCTTGTATCTCGTGGTCAGGAGACCACTGGGCAAGGGAATGGGCCCACCTTGAGGGTCCCCATCGGTTGAGGCCCAACCCCGGGGCTGAGGGGCGCCTGCCTGAGCAGAGGAGGGGCGACATAAGAGGGTCCGTCAGCCTGAGGGTCGGGGGTGTCTTTGCGGCAGGTGGCCGCCAGCCCGCGCGCACTTCAGCCACGTGCTGTGAGCGTGAGGGCCCAGCAGGCGGCAGGACCAGTGGCTGGAGACCCCAGTGTGGTGATGGCTCTGAAATGGGGTCGGGGGACTGTCCTGAGTTCCTTCTTGCATTTTCCTGTAAGCAAAAGAAAGAGATGCTGTGCGTGTGGCTTGCAGGGCTGGAAGCTACCCCTAGCAAACAGGAATCGGGGGGCCACCCCCATGTTGTTTTATGGACATTGTCAGCCCACGGTTAACACCTTAATAAATATATTACTTGGAGAACAATTGTGAATAAAATTACGTTCACAGGAACCTGAGAGGCAGCGTGTAAAAAAAATCAGAAAGGTGTTTTCCAGTTTTTAAGTCCAAAAAAGAGGTAACTAATCAGTGTATACTGACGACCCTTGTGTGTGAGTGTGCCTTCTGGGGGTGAAGGGGCACAGAGTACACACTGCGGTGGTGACGGGGTCACATCTCTGGCCTTACCTGAGCTGCTTTTCTTTTTGCTCACCTTTCAAATGTTTTTCCATAATGAACAGATTATTACTGTGACATTAAAAAATAGTTTGGGGGGGCTTCCCTGGTGGCGCAGTGGTTGAGAGTCCGCCTGCCGATGCAGGGGACACGGGTTCGTGCCCCTATCCGGGAAGATCCCACGTGCCGCGGAGCGGCTGGGCCCGTGAGCCATGGCCGCTGAGCCTGCGCGTCCGGAGCCTGTGCTCCGCAACGCGAGAGGCCACAACAGTGAGAGGCCTGCGTACCACAAAAAAAAAAAAAAAATAGTTTGGGTTTTTTTTTGAGAAATCAAAAGAATTCCATGTCATTTCAGGAGTTCCAATTCTCAAAAGTAGCCCTGCTCCTAGTGAGATGGAAACCACACGCAGATACACGATACGCTCATACAAAACGCTTAGCAGGAAGCGGCAGAGCGGCCGCCCCCCACTTTGTGCAGCCTCCATTCCTGGTTCCTGGTGGTCCTGGTTCTGTCCTGTCCTCAGAGGTTGGGACAGTCCCGGGAAGGTGGGGCTCATGAAGGGTGGCTGTCACTTTGTCTCTGGTTGACTCTGCTTCCCGTGACCAGAGGGGGCCCAGGACCTAGGGTCTGAGATAAGTTGATCTCATGTTTCTCAACCGTCTACAAGGAAACGAGCAGAATTAGTGTGGTCAGTAATCGACAGCCTGACTGGTTTCCTTCCACTCTCCATTTTCCTTTCCTCTCAAAGAAGAATGAGTGACTTTTCTAGTCCTCAAGACAATATACTTGGGTTCTTTGCACCTTTATCATTAATTTTTTCTGGTGGCTTTTATTGTGTATCATCTTCTCTTTTTCTTCTTTTCTTTCTTTCATTTTTTAAAAAGAGAAATACTTCTGCTCTAGCATTGATTTATGATGCTGCGTGCATCTCTCCCGCTCATAAAGAAAGGGGAGGCCTCCCACGATGAGAGCTGGCCTCCTGCCCATGTTGGGTCCAGTGCAGGTTGGCAGGGGAGGCCACTCCACTTGGTCACCCAGGGACCCAGACTCCTCGTATCCAGTCCTCAGTGTTCTCTGCATTCCTGGGAGGATGGGGCAGACGGGACAGAGGGCTCCTCGGGAAGGTTTCATGGGCAGACCTAAAAGTGGGGTGTCTCACTTCTGCCCACATGCAACGGCTGGGACTCTGCCACTCGTGCTCACCTGATTGCAAGAGAGCTGTGTCCAGGAAGAGAAATAAATGAGATGGTGGGACTTCCCTGTGGCGCAGTGGTTAGGAATCCTCCTGCCAATGCAAGGGACGTGGGTTTGAGCCCTGGTCCGGGAAGATCCCACATGCCGTGGAGCAACTAAGCCCGTGTGCCACAACTACTGAGCCTGCACTCTAGAGCCTGCGAGCCACAACTACTGAGCCCACGTGCCACAACTACTGAAGCCTGCACGCCTAGAGCCCGTGCTCTGCAACAAGAGAAGCCACCGCAATGAGAAGCCCGCGCACCACAACCAAGAGTAGCCCCCGCTCGCCACAACTAGAGAAAGCCCGCGTGCAGCAACACAGACCCAACGCAGCCAAAAATAAATAAAATTTTTTTTTAAATTAAAAAAAGAAACAGGACAGTGACCATTCAGCAGTTTCTGCCATGCGGCCGCTGGGGAGAAGCTATGAGCCAGGGGCTCCGTGGTGCGCAGCGTGTGCGCCTCAGGTTACCAGGCATCTACTGTGTCACCCGAGTGACGTTGCCTCAAACCTATTACCTGGAGCCCCAGCGCAGAGCAGCCCAAAGCCTGTTAATCTCCTGATGTAGCGCAGTCAACAGCCCACCTCGGGCTCGCCGAAGCCTGGCCTTGTTCCGCAGACGCTTCGTCCCAGGTGGTCACAGACGGCCACTCACATCGCTATTTTGCCACTGCAGGCCTGGGATTAGCGGGGTCCCGCTTTAAATGGAACCCGATCTCAGTGCCACTACCCAGGTAAGGACAGCGGCCCCAGATCCCCTCCCCAGAGGGCTCGTTGCCTGCAGACAATTCTTGTACCAGACCACATCTCAGGGAGGTTCTGATGAGTGTGAGAATCCCTGCAGCGATTTGAAACAGAAAGAGCTTTAACGCAGGGTTTAGATGCTCCCACGCAGCCACCAGGGAGCTGCTTCCTCTGCTGCTGTCAGGACGAGGGGACTCAGGAGGCCACGGCCAGGCGGCCACGGGGTTCAGGAAGATCGGGCTCAGCAAGGGCACCTGTGGCCATTCTGGCCTCGGAGCCAGGACATGCCTGCTGCCTTTGTGCCACAGAAAGGAGACAATGGCAGCTCCCCTCCCTCCACCGCTGCCTTTTCGAACCACAGACACCCTCGTCCTTCGCGGGACCCGCGATGGGGTATCGGGGGCCACTCTAGAACCCCCAGGCCAGCAGAAGCAGCACAAAGATGGGCTCCCCTCACGCCACCCTCTGGGCCACAGATGAGCACAGCGGATCAGCCAGACCTACGTCCCATAAAGAGCCCCGGTTGTAGGTGATCCTGGAATTGGGGGCTGGCTGGCTGGCCTCTGCAGTCCGCAGCGGCAGGCGGGCAGGGGAAGCCGAGCGCCCATCTGCACACCCCCGGCGTCCAGGAGCCTGGGGGCCGCTCGTGACGACGAAGAGGAGACCCTGGGGCCGCGGCCTGGGCTCTGTGGGTTCAAGCCTTTTACGTCCTTCTGACGGGTCTTCCTTCTTATTCCTGTGGGTGCGTAACTTTCTCCCCTTTCTTCCTAAAGCTGGTGTGTCTGACCTAAAGGTGTTGGCTTCTCCCCACCTCTGGGAAACTGTCCCTCCGAGGTCACGTGCTCCTGGTGTCCCCTCCCGATGGGCTCAAACTCTGGCAGAGAGAAGGG
This sequence comes from Globicephala melas, assembly GCF_963455315.2. NCBI lineage: Eukaryota > Metazoa > Chordata > Mammalia > Artiodactyla > Delphinidae > Globicephala > Globicephala melas. The sequence continues at coordinate 2,559,001 of NC_083322.1, forward strand.
ACTGCCTGAAAACCTCCCCGATGCAGGGCGGCGGGGCCTGAGACGCCCAGGGGGCCACGGAGCCGTAACCACAGGGAAGAAAACACGCGTTAGTATCAACTACCATGTCGCGTCCCGAACGCTGGGTCTGTCCCAGAAGTGTCTGCAGGTGCTCGGGGCACCACAGCAGGAGCACCTGGCCTTGGAAGGTGGTTAGGGAATCGGGACGGGGGTCTGAGCCTGCTTGCTGGCTCGTCTCTGAGCGGCAGGGCCCTCTCCTGCCCTCCGTGCGGGGCTGCGCGTCCACCGCCTTTCTTGCGTCCACACAGCCCAGACCTCTCCCTCAGGAACCGGGTCCCCAGCTGCCTTGGCCTCCCTTCCTAGAGAACGTTCCTGACCCAGAGGGTGTCAGCCACCTTGGCCTCTCAACTCCATCCCCCAGGAAGAGGCGACATGCCCCAGCTTCCCCAGGCCGCTGGCCACGTGGACAAGGGCACAGAAGGGGCTGCCCAGCACTTGTCCACTCAGCGCCCGGCCAGCCTGCTGCCCCCCACCAGAGGGATGGGGCCTCTGGGGCCTGCAGGGCTGTTGATCTCTTCTTCACCTGAGGCTGGAGTCCCATCTACTTTCCAGACTCCATGCCAGCCCGTTGCTCCTACTGGAGGGGCGGTGAGCTGTCTGAATTGCCCAGGACCTGCCCAGGGCAGCGGTGCAACTGCCCATCGCCCCAGGCTGGAACTGCCCGCAGCCCCCAAATCCTCTTCTCAGCCTGAGCCGCCTCCAGAGAAGCCAGGGTGGAAATGCAAACCCGGAGTACGGGAGCAAGTGTGTGCATGTGTGTGCGAGCACACGTGTGTGCACACGCATGCACACGTGGGAGAGTACATTGTGTGCGCATGCCTGTTACGCATACATGTGTGAGCACCGCGTGTGGGTGTGGGTGTGAGCGTGCCTATGCGCACATGGCACAAACCCATTAGCTCTCAGTCGCCCATCACAGAGCAGAGTGGAGACTTGGTCAGCCGAGGGTGATATAGGGAAGGAGGGAGCTGCCAGCCTGGTCAGGCCTGGTTGGGACCCACGGAGATCGGGGGACTGCTGGTGGCCCTGGGGGCGGGGAAAGGCGCGTTACCGCTGCCCAACCGTCTGGTGGCCTTCATTCGGGGCGGGTGCTCAGCGCTTTTCCCAGCAAGGCCAGCAGAGGGACCTTTTCCCCAGGGCTTCCTGTCCTGGCTGGCGTCTCAACAAGGGTTAACCAGCCCTCCGCCCAAACCACGGGGATTAAAAATCCATGCTGTCCCCAGGGCATGTGGGGCGGAGCGGTGACATAAAATCAAAAGGGAAAGAGATTATTTTTAATCCTCTTGGTGGGTGTTGAAACAATGACGGGAGAGCAAAGCCGCTAAAAGTTTGTCCCATTAGATTGAAGCACCAGGACAGACTTTGCCACCAGGAGCAGGTGATTACAAACTGCATATTTTCCTCTTCTAAATAAGAAAATCGCTCTAATCCCATAGAGATTGTTTCTCGGGTCAAAGGTGCTCAGATTTTCACTGTGCTTGTCGCTGTGGGCGAGTGGAATTCAGACCTGATGTCAACTTCTGCCTCTCGAGGAGTTTCAAGTCAGATGAGGGGAATTGTGGAAAGTGAGCGTCCCGTGCGTCCTAAAGAACGTCCCGACACGGGGTGGGTCAGCCGGGTCTTCTCTGGGGTCTCATTCCGGGGACCCTCTCTACCCTGTTACCTGGGTGATCTACAGCCTCTGCCACCCCCCAACCTGGGCACGTACTTAAAAATAAAAGGAACAAACGTTGACTTTGCTTTGAGAATCTTTTTGGAAATGGCACAAAGTTTCCTGTTTTCCCTCTCTCTCTGACGAATGGGCACGTTCCAGGATTGAATATAGAGCAGTTCCTTTTTTTAAAATTTTATTGATGCAGAGTTGATTTACAATGTTGTGTTAATTTCTGCTGTACAGCAAAGGGATTCAGTCGTACATATATATATACATTTTTTTTCATATTCTTTTCCATTATGGTTTGTCACAGAATATTGAATACAGTTCCCTGTGCTCTACAGTAGGACCTTGTTATCTATCCATCCTATATATAATAGTTCGCATCTGCTCATCCCAAACTCCCCATCCATCCCTCCCCTACTCCCCTCCCCCTTGGCAACCACAAGTCTGTTTCCTGTGTCTGTGGGTCTAGAGCAATTCCATTTGTTTGCCAACTGAAAACGTGTCAAGGTTCTGAACTGCCCAGCTCTGGCTTATTCCTTTCTCCTGTCTTCCCGGCTGTGGACGGGGCGAGAGGCTGAGGAAGAGAGGCACAGACACCTGCTGTCCCGGGTTTAGCGCGTTTGGGGATGACTGTGACAGGGCAAAGCCCTTGGAAACGTGGTTCTGCAGTTCTCTGCGTGGTTATGTTGATTCCCAAGTCACCACACATGCAATATCTCCGTATGGTTTATTCTTAGCTCCTCTAAGGCATAGACGATCCCCCAGAGATGTCTCGCTATCTTTGATCTGTACGTCAGCAAGCGTGCATGGATAGCCGTTGAAGATTTTTTGGTTTTACTGAATGATAAAGGAGAAATTAGTGTATTTTGTTTTCTGACTATAGACTGAGGAGGAGATGGTTGGTAACATAAAATAAAGCCATGGCATAAAAAGGTGTCCTGGTCCCCAAATGGTCAAAGAATCATTTAAAAAGACAAAGACCTAGAGACAGAAACAGCCCTCGGGGCTGTGCATGGATTGGCAAGCGGAGAAGGTGGAACTGTCTTTGTTATAAATCAGTCATTAAAGAAAATCAGGCTGAACTTTCAGAAGCAGTTTTTTTCCGTCTCTAAGTTTCAGCCTCGCTTTCGCTTATGGAGCGTCCTACCAGGTGCTGATCTAGGTAAACTCCCGTCCACGATTTTGAACAGGTGTTAACGCACATTGTTTTACCTGCTCAAGCTGTTACCTGAGATCCAAGCTGACTTGCTTCTCACACGTGCACCAAAAATGTGGCTGATTTGCTGCGAGGGGGACTTGTTCTCCCAGGTCTGTCTGACGCATCCTAGGACATCAGGGGCTCAAGGCTCAGCCCTCCAGGGAACCGAGGAGGCAACGTCCCCCTTTCCCCCACGGACGAGGCATTTCCCTGGATCTCTGTCCCTTTAGCCATCACCCACGCGTGCCCACATTTTGCCTGGATGTCCGAAGGAAACAGACGAATCAGGAATGATCCCGTGTCCGCACGCAGCTGTGCAGCACCAGCACACCGCCCCTGACGAGGAAGAGCTCGTATCCCAACCCGCAGAGGGAGAGGAGGAGAAAGGCGGGGTGCGATCAGGCATCTGGCCGCGCGCTCAGCAGGTCCGCGGTCTGAGGCTCGAGGACCTCTCCTACCGTCCAAACACGCTTTTAACCTTCTAAATGTTATCTAAACCTCCCAAGTTCAAATGTCATGACTACTCTAATGACCTACACGCAAGTTCACACAATTTTGAGGGAAAGAAAATCTTTAGTTTAGTGTTAAGCGACAGAGGCCAGTGCCAAATACGGACACTATTCCTTCAATTTCAATTAAAACAAAACAGGTGAATGTAGAAGGCAGAGAAGATTGATTGTCAAGGATTTGGGCCTAGTATGACCCAATGCTTTTTCTTTTTAAGGGGCTATGACGAGGAGAAGCCTACTCCCAAATAGAGTACATGGTCACCCATTTAGCAGCACCCGCTCTCAGAGGCCTGGAGGCCCGCGGGCTCACCTGCGGGGCGAGGTAAGGGGGGTCGGGCTGGACTTGTTTGGCCGAGGACGCTACGACGTGCTGCACAGGGGTCAGCCCTGACACAGCTGCAGGCAACAACAGGGCGGCCGGAGAGCCAGGTGGGCGGGCAGAGCCGTGTTTCCCGCCAGAATGCTTCAGCTGAGGCTTACACGAGGGAAACTGGTTGGGCAGCAGTGGTTCTGCGCTGGGGGTGACACTGGGCAACGTCTGGAGACGGGTTTGGTTTTCACAACCGGGGGGGAGGGGGCGCTGCTGGCATCTGCGGGTAGAGGCCAGGGGCGCTGTAAGCGCAGGACAGCCTCCATGACAAAGGATTATCTGGTCTTAAATATCAACAGCACCGAATTGGAGAAGCCGTGTTCTGCGGAAATCAGGAATTTTCTTTACTTAGATCCGGAATTCTGGTGTTTGGAGAGAGGCGTGGCTGTAACTGTACAAAGAACGGCCCCCTGGGGTTGCGTTGCCACCCTATGACTGAAGCCCTTAGCCGCTGGTGTTGCACCTCGGCTGTGGTCAGATCCAGTTCGGAGAGAGTGACACACCAGCAGGACATAAAGGAGGGAAGGGGCATGGAAAAAAATCGCACGCAACCCTGGTGAGGCGGTACGCTGGACGGAGTAGCGCTCTACCCGCCCTCCCGCCCCCGGCAACGCATGTCCACCCAAAGCCTCAGATTGCGACCTTATTTGAAAATAGGATCTTTGCATATGTTTATAGTTAAGATGTGGCCATCTTGGATAAAGATGGGCCCTTATCCAGTGACTGGAGTCCTTGCAGGGTGGCCAGCAGACACGGAGATGCCCAGAGCGAGATGCAGGCAGGACACCCAGGACGGCCAAGGGCACCCGAGGTCGGAGCGAGGCTGGGAGAGCACGGCCTGCCGAGCCAGCCGCAGACTGCAGCCCCCCGGCAGGTTCCCCCTCCTGTGGTCTCCCAGGCTCCGAAGCCCAGTATTCACTGCTGGGGGGCAGTCGTTTCCCTGGCAGGTGCAGAATCTTTGTCTGTAACCAGGTCTCTAACAAAGGAGAGACACTTAAAAGACAGACAGGACAGTGCTCGGAGGGAGGGGGCCGCGTGTTGCCCTGGTGGGGCGTGAAGACCACCTACTCTCCCGCAGGGCTCGGCTCCGGGTGGGGAAGCTGCCTCAGCCTACACGGCCTGCTCGGGCAGCTCCGACGCGTGGTTTTCAAGGGCTGGGCTTGAACGTCCCTTCTCTCCTCTCCAAGCAGACTCCACGACGGGGCCAGCCCCCGAGTCCCCCTGCCGAGCTTCACGTGGGACAGAGAAGGAAAAGCCGGGGGCCCTGCTCGCAATAAGATGAATTGACAGGACGAACAGAAGTGCTGCAGTGGACAAAGGTTCAACTGAGAGGCTTTAAAATTTATATTAAGAGAGGCCTTGCTCCCCTGCCCACCGTTTAAGTCAAGTGAAAAAATAATTAGGCTCTGTGGGCTCTTCTCATGCCCTTTCTCCTGAACTTTCTGGAAACATCAGAGGGAAGGAGGCCTCTCCGGCCACTTGAATGGTCTGAGTTTGGTCTGTCTGGAGAGCTCTATGTAAAAATGTGGGATGAAGAGTAGCCTTTAATATTTCAGAGGCTGCTGGGTCCGCTGATAAGATCACCTGTTTAGCCAGACAGCTCTGTGGGCGGCTGTCCCGGGGGTTTCAGGGAAGGAGCTGAGTTCTTGGGGGAGGATCGGGCCGTGCCGCCCAGAGGCTGGGTTTCGGGGGCTTCTGGGAGTCCCTAGACGGCGGAGAGCAGTGGGCTGGGAGCCCCTGATGGGTTTTCGAGCAGTTTTCAGGTGGTCCCTAAATCGAACTAGAGGACATACCTGTCTGTGACTCTACTTTGGGTTTTCAAATTTTTCTTCATTAAAAAACTTACATTGCGGGCTTCCCTGGTGGCGCAGTGGTTGAGAGTCCGCCTGCCTATGCAGGGGACACGGGTTCGTGCCCCGGTCCGGGAGGATCTCACGTGCCGCGGAGCGGCTGTGCCGGTGAGCCATGGCTGCTGAGCCTGCGCGTCCCGAGCCTGTGCTCCGCAACGGGAGAGGCCACAGCAGTGAGAGGCCCGCGTACCGCAATAAAAAAAAATAATAAAATAAAAATAAAAAAATAAAAAAAACTTACATTGCAGAAGTAACACGGTCGTTTGAACTAGAGATACACAGAAGAAAAAGTTTGTAACAGTCCCTTCCCCCCACTCCCCAATGGCTTCCCACCCACTCAGATAATCCAGGCTGAGAGCACTTCCTTCCTAGTATCCTCCACACCCACTCAAACCTGCACAAACATACCCACTTGATATGTTTTAGTTTTTGTCTTTTAGTCATTTAAAAATAATAGTGGGACTTCCCTGGTCGTCTAGTGGTTAAGACTCTGTGCTCCCAACGCAGGGGGCCTGGGTTCGATCCCCGGTCAGGGAAGTAAGATCCCACATGCCGTGTGGCACGGCCGAAAAGTACAATAAAATAGTAAAATCATGCTACATACACTCCTCTGAAGACTGTGGAAATGTTCAACGAATTTTATTTTATTTTTTATTTTTTTTGGCTGCTTTGTGCAGCATGTGGGATCTTGGTTTCCCAACCAGGAATCGAACCCACATCCCCTGCAGTGGAAGCACAGAGTCTTAACCACTGGACCGCCGGGGAAGTCCTCAGTGAATTTAAATGTTACGTTTGAATGCTCTCCTTACACTGTAGACTGGATTGTTGCTCCCCCCATTCACATGCTGAAGCCCTAACCCGCTGCCACACCATGTGACCGTGTTGGATGGAGATGGGGTCCTTGAGGAGGTGATTCGGGTTAAATGAGGTCATAGGGGTGATGTCTCAATCTGACAGGACTGGTGTCCTTATGAGAAGAGAAAGAGACGCCAAGGCTCTCTCTCTGCCATGTGAGGTCACAGAGAGAAGGTGGCCACGGGCAAACCAAGGAGCGGGTCCTCACCAGACACCGAATCAGTCGGCTCCTTGATCTTGGATGTCCAGCCTCCCGAACTATGATAAAAATTTTCTACTGGTCAATCCACCAAATTTGTGGTGTTTTGTTACGGTGGCCCAAACTAAGACGCTCACTTAATGAAAATATGTCATGGACCCCCTCCAGGTCAGTGGATGGAGATCTAGCCTGGCCAATGAGACCGTTCTCCTGTAGACGGACACACAGGTTGTTTCTGGTTTGTTGCTGCTACAGCAGCATAGGCAACAAGCCTCCTTGATTACACGTCCCCGTGTCTGGCGCATGTGATTTCTGCAGGACAGACTCTCAAGAGGGCAGGGGTCAAAGAGTAGGTACATCTTCACTGGAATCCATGTCGCCAGGTTACTTTCCCCAAAGGTTGCCACATTTTATGTCCCTACTGGCCACGCATGAGACCTTTCTTGCATTTTTTTTTTCTTTCTTGCATTTTTGCACCAGATAATATAATTGTTTAATTTCTGGTAATCTAAGACATGAAAGATGGCATTTCATTTTCGTCTTAATTTCCCTTTCAGTGGCTCCTAGGTTGTTAAGCGGATTTCCTGTGCTTCGAGTTGCTTATTTGTATCCTTTACCCATTTTCTGTTGGGTTGTTTGTCTTTTACGTTATTTCCCGAGTCACCGTGTAAGGACAGGAAGCTCCATGCTGCCCACGCGTGTTCTTCGTTGGGGTTTCTCTGTGACTTTGCACCCTTTGCCCCACAGACAGTCTCTTTTCATGACGCCTGTTGGTGTCTCATCTTGTTCAAGAACACCTCCCCCCCCATTTGTCATACTAATAGTTTTCTGAATTTTCTTCCAATAGTTTGTGCCGTTATGTTTCAACATTGAGTCTGTACAGAACGCAGTTTTTGGATATGGTGTGAGGTACGATCCAGCTTTCTTTTCTTCCAGCTGAAAGCAAGTCATACGTGTTAGCACCGTTGATTAAACGAACCGTACTCCCCTCCCTGTTGCATTAGAAGGACACTACGTTAGCTTTTCTCAAAGATAAATTTGTCAGAAACTGAAATACAGACATTCCCTCACAGGTTCTGGACATTCAAGTATATTTGTAGCTCTTTTAGAGCATTTGTTAAATCCTGCATTTTATCCTAGTTGTTTGTGTGCTGTCCTACATCTCTACCCTGAAGGACACATTTTATCTTGTATCTCCCCACTCCCTACGCCACGTAGCACAATACTTTGCTCATAGCGTGTCTCAATTTCTGTGAAATAAGAGAATAGGTGTTTGCTTGATAGGTGCGTCACTTCTCCTTTGGTTCTGTGAGGTGTCTGGGGACTATTTCCACTATTTTGTGAAGCCCCTGGGAAAATGATAGAATGTCAAGGAAAAAAGAGGATTCATCACCTGTTACCTCCTGGGTATTTAATTAGATGACGTTATAAGTGTCTATGGTATCAGGCTTGCGCTGATCAAGTCCAGGATGACATAAAAGGAGCCTATGATACCAGAGTTGGAGTTTCTAGACTTGGGAAGGCTGCCCTGTGCCCTCAGCCCTGCTCACCCAGAGCAGGCTCGCACACAGCCAGCCCCCAGCCCTGGGTCTCTAGCACCCTCCTCCTCGGTTCCCACACACTCTGCTGCTACTGGTGCTAGTGGACAGCATACAAGACACGGACAGGGGCAACGTGACCTGACTAAGCAAATGTTCTGGCTAAGCGAGAAAACACTGACGTTAGCATTTGGGCATATAGAAAGACTAAGTGCCAGAGGGCATAAAGTGATGGGAGAGAATTAAAGATTACAGTAGCTTAGCACAGAATTAAGGTTAATTAACCAAACCCTGGCCACGCATGCGTTTCAATTGATCAATACAAACAAAAGCCAGGATAGAACATGCACAGGAGCTGGTGGTGCCCCCTAGCGGCCTGCAGGCTGCTCCCTCCCTGACCTGAATCCTCCCAGGGACCCTGAAGAGGACGGCAACGCCCCCTTTCCCGCTCAGATCCCAGAGGGAAATGAATCTACTCCCCAGTGTGGGAGTGTGGTTTCCCCAGCTTCTCCGTCTACAGCTCCACCTCCTGCCTCCGGGTGTCTGGGCCACTGGACTCACTTGTTAGTTCTTCATTTCTAAAGCCAGACTTGTGCCACGGAGTACCACAAACCAGGTGCTTGAACAGAGGTGGACTGTCGCACAGCTCAGGAGGCCAGAAGTCCAAAACCAAGGTGTTGGCAGTTGGTTCTTTCTTGGGGACCCCGGGGAAACAGGCTCCCTGCCTCTCTTAGCTTCTGGTGGGGGCTGGCGCTCCTTGGCGCTCCTTAGCTTGGAGGTGTGACCTCCACAGTCTCTGCATCCGTCAGCTCGTGGCCCTCCCCTCTCCGGGGGTCCGTGTCTCTTCTTCCATTCCTATGAGGACATCAGTCACATTGGATTAGAACCCATCCTCACTGAATATGACCTCATCTTACCTACCTACATCTGCAAAGACCCTAATGCGTTCACAGGCACCAGGTGTGTGGACGTGAGCTTATCTTTTAGGGGGACACAATTCGACCCATGCAGCCTTTAGAGGTGGCGACCCCGGGGCCTCCCAGTTCTGTCTTGCTGATTCCATAAGGCTCAGGGGCTTTGTGTTCCCACCAGAGAACGCCCTGTTGGGCGTTCTCAGCTGATGGGGGTGCTGGAGGGTGGGTAGGGAGCCCTCTGCGGCCCCTCTTCCTGTTCGCTGGCTGCTAAGGCTGAGGGCCGCCCAGTCGGGGCTGGCATGTCCCGCCCCACGTAGCATGGTGGCTGGCAGCGGCCTCCATCCAGATCAACAATAAACATGTTAGGGAAACAAACGCTAACATTGACCTCCACGGCCCTCATGAGATGCAGCCCCCTTCCTGGCCTCCATCTGGGCGTGCAGCCGAGTGCCCTGTATCCTTTGTCTCTGATCTTTGCCTCCGTTTCCGGTACCTGAGACGGCTCTCATCCAGGCTGGTTCAGACCATTTGGCAAGAATAATTTCACGAGCCTGGTATTAGGCGCTGCACAAAAGTCTAAATCCATAATGCATTTTGTAATTCTGTCACACTCCAAACAAGCTGTCCAAACTGTCTGGCATGACTCATCCTTAATAAATCCCTCATCCCGTTAATTGCTCCTCAGTCCACAGAATCAGAATTGTTTGAATCCACAAATCGGGAGGAATGGAGGGATGAAGGGGATGCATGTAGAGGATTGCACTGTTTCCCCAGCACAGAAGGAACCAGGCCTGGCGGTGGGCGCCACGCAGCCCTCGGTGAGGGAGCCGGGTTGAACGCACTGCAGCTTTGCATCTGGTGGTTTTGAACGATTCTTTCCTTGGAAACTTTGGAGGGAAAGCAACACACTGATTGAGAAAGATGACTGAGGTGAGAGACTGAGTTCCGTGACACTGACTGTTCTAGAAACAGTAGCTTTGGGGTGCCTCCTCGGTGCCAGAGGTGAAGGTGTCTGTCCAGGGCTGTGCGTGGCAGTGCACATGCCATGAAGGCAGAGGAAGGGTCACTCCCTCTGGGCCCCCACACTCAGAGAAGGGGTTTGGCATCACATGGACCCGATTAGCTTCCGGCTTAGCGTATACACGGGTTCTGTGACCTGGAGCAAGAGACCTGCATCTCGGGGGCTGCATCTGGTGAAGTGGGATGGACAGGACAGGGATGGGGCCCCTGCGGCAGGCCTCGTGGATGGAGAGAAGGGGGTTTCGCTGGGAGAGGTCCCGGGCAGCAGGACTGGAGTACAGACAGGAGGCCGCGGAGGCCACAGACATTTGCCGTGTCCACTGTGGGGCTGGCTATGCAGTGCCAGGGTGGGACATGCAGGCCTGGGGCATCTGTCCCATCCCAGGCCTCCCTGAAATCACTATGTGAATTTCTCGAGGCCTCAGTTTCCTGGCCTGCAGCCTGAGATAACGATGTCCACCCCATCGCGGGGTGGGGTCCTGGACCAAGGCATGTGCGAAGCCTCACTATTGTACTGACTGTGGTGTTGCCGCGTACAGGCAGGTAAAGGCAGGCCCGGGCAGAAGCATCTACGCCCCACTGGGGATGATGCGGCTCACTCAGTGTCCACGCGTGCATGTGTGTCTACACGTGTGCATGCATGTGTATGTAAACAAATCTGGAAGCACTGTTGTTGGGTCCTCCAGGAGAGAGGCGCTATTGGCCTCCAGAGAAAGGAAGATGCTGGGGAGGCGGGAGCCATGGAGACGGGCCGGCGTCACTCGGCAGGCGGGGCTGAGTGAGGATGGGACAGCTTTGCCCAGCTCCACCTGGGCAGAGGCGCTTGGCTCGCCAGCGGGGGGCTGGGCAAGAGTCTTCTGGAAAGACCTAGACAACTTTTTGTGGACACTGAAAGTTGAATTTCCTATCATCTTCCCGTGTCACAAGATATTCTTCTTTTGATTTTTTCCGCCATTTGTAAATGTAAAAACCAGTCATGGCTCACGACACAGAACAGGTGGTGGCCTGGGGGACCCCGAGGCCAACATGGCCCCTGTGTGATTTCAGGTAGGGGCCCAGCCCACAGGTTCTGGGAGGACAGGGACCACCATAATTGTGTTCCCTGCTGTCTCCTCACATCTAGCCCAACACCTGGCACTTAGCAGGTGCTCAGTGAACGTCGGTCAAGTGGTTGATTTCGCCGCTTAGGTCTGTGACTCGTGCCGGACTCTCTCGGCTCTGGGAGTCTCCTGTGAACCGTTCTCAGGGCTCCCACACCGGGAGGGACCTTGCCCTGCCCGTCGGAACAGTTCACTCATTCTCACTTCCCAGCACTGCTCTCGGTGAGTGGAGTTTAGCGGATGCCCACGGCCTCTGCGATCGTGGAGCCCTGAGGCCTCACTCCACCCGCAGCCCAGGCTCCTGGGACCTGGCGGAACGATGGGCAGGGGTCCTTTCCCTTCGGGAGCATTAGGGAGAGTGTTTCTTACTCCCGATTTAGAAGTGTAACCCTTCTCCAAGATCTGGACGTTAACCAGCAGAAAGATAATATTTATCCAAATGCACAGAGAATCAGGAAGGAAGAGATTTCATGTTACCTCTTGGGATTGTTAATTTTTAAATAGCGATGAAGAAAACTCAGCTCAAACGCAACAAAACGACCTCAGGTCTGTCTCCTTTTGGAGACATTAGCAGCGGGCAAGGTGGTAACACGTGAAGGAATGAAGAGGGACTGGTGGGCGTTGCCTGCGCTGAGAGGCGCCTCCGGGCTGCGTGATAAACCCAAACCGTTGCTCCTTCCGTGATCTGCTCTCTGCTTGCAGCAGGTCTCTGAGGAATCCCCAGCACACGGGGCCTCGAGGGAGCCGTTCCTCTTCAGGGAAACCGCTGAGGAACTTCACCGCGACTTGATTCGTCGTTTATTTCCATAGATGTCTCTCTATTAGCCGGATTGGGTTTCATACCCCGACCAGAAGTATCAGCAGATAAAACCAAACACGACTTAGTTACCCCACATTTAGTAACACGGCCTGAGGAAATAATCCAACAGGAGAAAGAAAAAGCACTTCATCTACAGGAGTGCTCAGAGCGGAGTTTCATCATGTTTTAACTGTGGGCAACCCCCTCCCTACCGGTGCCAAAGTGAAGGAGCTTTGAGACGGGCCATAGATTCTCACAGGCGCTGCCACCCAGATGATCACAGGACCGGGTGACCCCGGAAAGGCCTGTGACGGGGCAGGGCGGTGGGGATGCACATGTGTGCACAGTCGCACGTGGACGAAGGCTGGGAAGGGCCAGGGCCTGGGTGTAGAGATGCTGAGACGGCGGGCAGATCGCACCCCTCGCGTCTGTGTCCCGTTGCCTGAGTGAAGCAGCATCCCATTGCACGCTTAGCTTGTCAGCGCGTTGACTTGGGAAGAGTCGCGGTCACTAGCGGCCTCGAACACTGAAAATGAAACAAAACAAACAAAACTGTTCTCTTGCGTAAGAACAAAGCTGACTTGTTAACAGTCTCTCCGTCTTCCTTGGAGAGAGGTTGGGCGGGGTCTCAATCAGGGCCAAGTTTTGTGCTCATTCTTTTGAGGCTTTAAGAGATGCGACAGAACTGGAATCCAAGAGTGAGCAGGACAGCAGAGACACCTACAGCCCTTCCCTCTGGCCCTGAGGTGTGGCAGCCCCCCAAACACTTCAAGAGTTTACCGATGACCTGCCCCCTTTGCACCCGAAGCTATAGCATGTCTGCTCAACACCCTAGGACTGACTGGCTCTGTTTCCTTTTCTTTCTCTCTTTTTTTTTTTTTTTTTGGTGTGGACCATTTTTTAAGAGTCTACTGGGGCTTCCCTGGTGGCGCAGTGGTTGGGGGTCCGCCTGCTGATGCAGGGGACACGGGTTTGTGCCCCGGTCCAGGAGGATCCCACATGCCGCGGAGCGGTTGGGCCCGTGAGCCATGGCCGCTGAGCCTGGGTGTCTGGAGTCTGTGCTCCGCGGTGGGAGAGGCCGCAACAGTGAGAGGCCCACGAACCACACAAAAAAAATAAATAAATAAATAAAAAATAAAAGCATCATATTGTTACTACTCCCCCATGTTTAAAAAAAAAAAAAAAAAAAGTCTACTGAACTTGTTACAGTATTGCTTCTGTTTTATGTTTTGGTTTTTTGGCCATGAGGCATGTGGGATCTTAACTCCCCGACCAGGGATCGAACCCACACCCACTGCATTGGAAGGCGAAGTCGTAAGCACTGGACTGCCAGGGAAGTCCCAAAACTGGGTGTTCCTGAGACAAAGGGACTTCCAAGCCAGGTGGACGGGCAGGATCTTCAATGTCGTGTTAAAGCCATTTTCCAAGCTGCTTGCCTTGGGTGACCTGAGTTTGGTGCACCAGAGAAACCACTATCCCTTCTCTTCTTAACCGCTTCTTACTAGAAGGGCTGTGGCCCGTGGGGCCTAGTGCAGAAGGGGTGGGTCCTTACACGGGCACCCAGCTCAGAGAGCTCCTCCTGGCGCTAGGACATCCTGGCAAAGTCGCACTTGGGACAGCACCCCTGCCTGACATGGGTCTGGAGAAGAGAGGGAAGGTCAGAAACGCACGAGAGAAAAACAATGCCATGAGAATGAGCTACATATTTTTTAGAAAATATTCAGCCTGTAATATAACAGACCTGACTCCCGAGCTGGGCGCCTGGGAGCGGCTGTGACGCCCTCACCGTCCTCAGCTCCTCTCGGTTTTCTCTGGGTGTCGATGAAAGGTCTCCGTCCTGGAACTGCGTCTGCTCACTCGTGATCCGCTGTCTCTCCCAGTGTAGCGCTCATCGGGGTAACAGGAGCGTGAGGTCCTCCGGTGCTACCTGGGCGCTGTTGGGTCTGAGGATGGAGGCCTCTTTCCAGGTCATCCCACGTGTGTTTCTAAGGACAAGCCTTTCACTTGGTCTCTCTATACTAAATGGTCCTCCTCCAGTTTCTGCTCTTCTAGGCAGAGCACAGAAGCAGAAAATAGAAAAGTCAGCACGGGTAGCACCCCCTCGCCGTTGCCACCCTGACCGCCGTCAGCAGGATTCTAAGCAACACTGCTCTGTCCTGAGCACACAGCTGCCCGAGGGTCTTGGAAATAGGCAGTCTGATGCAGCAGGTGGTGGTGACCACGCTTTGAGTGCCATGGGTCTGGATGCCCATGCTGACGGCTCTCGGATTCTGAGAGGATGGGAAGGGGAGAAAATGACAAGAGGTCCTCAGGCCAACTTTTCAAGGCACTGCCTTGGAGTCAGCAGACCATCCTACCAGCCCACCGGTAAGGGGAGTGCAGAAGTCAGTCTATGCGCAAGTCGGCATCACTTTTAAGGCATTTACAAACTAAAACAGTCGGCGTCCAATGGAGGGGAAGTAATCATAACCCTTTACGTTTACTTGTCGTGTCAAACTCTCGCAAGATGTTCCTACCAGTTACTTGACCTGATCAGATACACTAGAACAGGTGTCGTCTTCGTCCCAGGTTTACCGGCGAGGACTCTGGGAGATCAAGGAGGCCAGCGTCTGGTCCAGCCCTCAGCGGGCTGTGGGCGGTGCCAGACCAGGATGGAGGTGCTTGGGGGCCTGTGCGGAGTCCTGCCCCCGGCTCAGACGGGGTCACAGCACCCGTGCGCCGAGGCAGACCAGCATGCGTCACGTGTTGCTCCATGTCTCCCCGCCACGGCAGGCTCCGAGCAGCCCCCAGTCACCCCCTGGGCTTGGGCTGTACTAGCAAGACTTCAGGCGGGGGCTCCATGGTCCGGGACTGTATTAGGAGCTCGGGCGGCTTCAACGGCAGGAACGTGTTGTCTCCCAGCCCTGGAGGCCGGAAGTCCCAGATCCAGATGCGGGCAGGGCCAGTTCCTCCTGAGGCCTCTCTCCTTGCTGTGTAGACGCCGTCTTCTCCCCGTGTCCACACGTGGCCATCCCTCTGTGCGTGTCTGTGTCCTGATCTCCTCTTCTTATAAGGACACTGGTCACACTGGATCAGGGCCCACCCATGACCTCATTCACCTTCGTCACCTCTTTAAAGGCCCCATCGCCAAATAAGGTCACATCCTGGGGTCCTGGGGGTTAGGGCGTCACCTAGGAATTTGGGGAGTGGCCGCACCTGGTCGCTTGGTGGAGGGCAGCAGCGTGTACCGACTAGAGCAGCTGGCTTCCAACCCTGGCTCTGCCAGGTGGTGCTCAGGTAAGTCGCTCCCGTCTGACCCTCAGTCTCCCCACCTGAGGAGTGGAGGGTTTACCGTGGGATCTCCGAGGTCTTCCTGGCCGCAGTGTCTGCGTTGCTCTGTCCTCAGGCACAGGACCTGGAGGGCATGGAGAGCAATGACCTGGCAGCATCACGGTGGGTCGTGAAAGGAAGTCCCTGGGGCCTGGGGCTCCTCACCCAGGAAAGGGGGTTAAAAACACTGGCCCCGACCCTCTCAAAACCATTGTTTCAGGATAGAATAAGCTAAGATATATCCCCAAACAGATTTTTAACAAATATTCCAGAGAGATTCTGCCATAGCTCACGTGGTCGGGAGCTCCCCTTTTGAACCTGCCCTTGGGATGTAGGGCATCTTTGAATCTAAATGGATTTGAGGACTTCCCTGGTGGCGCAGTGGTTAAGAATCTGCCTGCCAATGCAGGGGACACGGGTTCAAGCCCTGGTCCGGGAAGATCCCACATGCTGCGGAGCAGCCAAGCCCGCGCACCACAACTACTGAGCTCGCGTGTCACAACTACTGAAGCCTGTGTGCCTAGAGCCCGTGCTCTGCAACAAGGGAAGCCACAAAAATGAGGAGCCCACGCACCACAACAAAGAGTAGCCCCCGCTCAACGCAACTAGAGAAAGTCCGTGCGCAGCAACAAAGACCAATGCAACCAAAAAAGTAAAAATAAAATTAAAATAAATGGATTTGAGTTTTGATGCCCCCATTGTAAGTGCGCCTTCATCCAGTGACCGCCAGGAGACGGTCCTCAGCCTCCCGGGCGTGACTGAAACCTCTTATCCCCAAGTGAGAAAGACAGGGGGTGTGCTGTGCTCGGATCCTGTAAAAAGAGGAGGAGGGACACTCACAAGTGCACACACTCACACACTCACACATGGACACACTCACACATGGACACATACGCACACAGACACACATGCTTACACGCCTACATGCACACATAGATACACATGGACACACACAGGCACCCGTGCATACAGGCAAACACGGACATACACACACACACACATTCATTACACACTCATAGAGGTGCACTTAGAAGGTTTCTGGGGGAAGGAGAGCTGGACTTTAGGGTCTGGGGGAGCATCAGCCTTACTTTTTATTCTATTCTTTTGTTCCCTCTGGATTAAAAAAAATCAAGTGAATGTGCAACTTTTTCTATTTAAAAATGTTTTTAAAGAAAGAGGGACTTCCCTGGCAGTGGTTAAGACTCCTGGCTTCCACTGCAGGGGGCGCGGGTTCAATCCTGGTCAGGGAACTACGATCCTGAATGCCCATGGTGTGGCCAAAAAAAAAAAAAAAAAAAGAGAGAGAGAGAGTGCTTTCTTTGCAGCCAGCGGGAACTGGTGTGTGCATGCGTGTTTCCACAACTGTGGAGACAGAACACCCAGAGCTTCTTAACTTATCCCATTCTTTCGTCCTTTTCCTCTGAGACCTGTAAGGTTTTCCAGGGAAATCTCACCATTTGCCCACAAGTACACAGATGATGAAACTGAGAAATGTCACAACGGGTTCCGCAAACATGACTTTTCGCCTCTTCTATTCTGAGAAAGTGTTTTGCAGAGGTGGTTAGAAAGGGATAACTATTGTGTTTTCAGTAGCAAGATGGTGAAAGACACGCAGATGGGGGGGGACAGAAATTGTCAAATAAGGACAGAGATATTGTATTCATGTGATCTTTATATTATCATCAACTAGGATTTATTGACTGTCTTCCAGGCAGTCTTTTTCGAGTATTTCTTTTCATTTTTATTCAGAATCACGGAAGAGTCCCCTTTAAAAAGTCCAAATTAGAGAGGTATGTTTGTCTGACACGGAGATGGAGTTGAATAAATATTGTTGAGCGAATGAACAAATTCACATCACCTCTATTACTGTTGCAGTCTTAACGGCCTTTGCCCTTTTAAGCACTGTCACTTTCTTCTATTACTTTCTTTTTTAATCTGCAAAATCCTTCCGGGGTAAGCCAGCAGAGGTCAAAGCTCAGAAGGAGCATGAAAAGGTCGCGCTAAATCCTCGCTTAGAGTGATTGTTAACAAAGGTTGAAAAATGATAACATTTTTCACGTGTATTCAGTTCACCTAAAACGTTTGAAAATTAGTTATTTTGAAGACTAATAGAATAGTTTTTAAGATGAGAAATCAAATGGCGGTGCCAATTTTGTATTTAATAATGAAAAGAAAGTATGTTTTTTTAACTTTAGGAAAAAGTCAAATTGAGTTAGATGACCCCCATTTGGAGCTCATTAACGGGGTTTCATCATACGATTTTTCTATACTTTCAAGTTTTCTACACTGTTAAGTTGAAGGCAGGCTCCAGAACAAGAAAATGTGATTGAAACTTTAATAGTTTTGAATTCTGGGGAAAATTTCCCCCCAAATCACGTTGTTCTTATTTTTCTCACAACCTGAGAGTATACGTTATGTAGACATAATATCTCCACGAGTAAGAAGAGGAAACACTTGCAAAATACTTTATTTCAAATAATAAGAGGGCCTTTTTCCAGCATTCAGATTAAAGGGGGCAGAATTTTGATGTTACTTTCCTAAATTTACTGTGTCATTTGTGGTAAATTGTGCTGCAATCTTCGTATTTTTGCCCCCAAGGTTTTACTGATTGCACAAATTCACCTGTTTTCACATCGAATTTATGGAAAAACTGATATTAATTCTGTTGTCTGGCTCTCCGAACAAAGGCTACTTAAAAATCTCTCTTATTGATTAAGTCCAGATGGGATTCATTTTTTCTGATATACAGAACACTGGAAAATGTATCAACCTTTATTATTCCTCATCGAAATGAGCTTCTTTAGGTTTCTAATTATATTGTTCAATAAAACTAAACAGTCAATGCTATTTGCATATTACATGGTGTCACACAACAAACTCATGGCAGTCAATTAACATAAAAGCTAATTATAGATCTCATCAACTTCGAAGAGTTTCTGAATTCCTGCTTTCCCTGCTGTAGCCTAGAGCAAAGAAGGTTTGAATGTTCACTTCTAAATATTGACTTTTAACTAACATCAGAAGTGATTTCAGTATTTTTATGGATGAAAAGTTAGTGATTAAACTAGATGTAATATTTGCTGTAATGCAATTAAAATTTTTACATTAACTAAACCTCTAGAAAGAAAATCTTTGCAACAATGTGGAACTAACTATCAGTGACTAAGCGGGTTAAGTGCTGGTTTCCTATCTGAGGGACACTCCAAAATTGTCAGACTGTTATGAAAAACACAGTGTACCACAAGGACAGTCTCCACATCAGACTGTACACTGTAACATATTGTGGTAGCTCTCAAGCAAGAAATTTGCTACAAGATGAACAGAGACACAGTAATGAAGGAACATGGGAGGCACCCTGTAAATGACTGTTATTAAAGTGTTGTGATAGTGAGCTGGAGTAGAGCCCTAACTCCAGTTTTCTCAAGAAACCAAAGCCAAAACTTTCAACTACCTTTTTCCGTGTTCAAGTTGGGATCTGAGTATCTCCTCCCACTCCCATGTCATTGCTCACACAGTAAGCACATGGTCACAAGAGGCCTAAAAGAAAAAAAAAAAATAAACACGACATATGCCAAGTATGATTTAGGGTTGTAGCTAGAGTCCAAAATGGCAAAAGTTAGGATTTACTTTGATGAGGGTGTGCTAAGATAGGAATGAAATCGTAGCGGATCGTTTTTGTGTTTATAACGTATACCAAATGAGTCTGTCTGTAAAAGTAATGGCTGATAAGAAAACCATGCCAGTGAATCGGTTTTCTCCTGATACAATGATGGCGGCCTTTTCATTCATATTTTAATGAGGTTAGTATCTCTGAGACCCTCCTTCCAGGGTGGAGGAAATGCTCCCCTAAGATTACAATAGGAGTTGCTTTATTGACAAGTACTATTCAGAATCTTCATAGTATAGGAAGAAAGACTTAGTTTTATTCCACTTGTCTCAATAGTCATTGCACTCTTATAATCAAAACACTTTGAGGGGAGAAAAAGGCTCAATTATTCCCTGAACAGTCTTTAAGTTTAGTGAATGTAGTTCAACTAAGTGGAATCATTTTAAACCCTAATAAGTGTATAAATAGCTGTCATGCATAAGCATCTTTTTCTTTAAAATTTTCTCACAAAATCGGACGCTTTGGCATTTTAGGTCAGTTTTTAAAAAATATTTCTGTAAAACGAACACTACTAGTCTCACGTTGGGTGTTTTCCTTTCTTGCTTTCAGTGAAGATTGTAACGTGGCATTTTCTGAGCTCTCTGCCTGTAACATTTCCTACTCTTTCTACTAAAGAACATTTACTCAAAAGAGCCAGCAATTACATCAAAAAGCCAGTTAGCCTTCAAAGATGTATGAAATCAGCAAGAGTCACGTGTTGATCCCGCGGTATAACATATTTGCGTTAAAATAGGCACAATACCGCTATATTCAAACATGTAAAATTCCACTTTCAAAATAAGGAAAACAATCCCGTTTGGTGGAAAGTTATCTTGTGGCGACTGTTTTTTCAAAAGCGTCAACCCAGGAAATAAATAACACAGCTCTCAAAAGTAAGTTGTGGAAGGTCTCGCATATTGACATCCTGATTTGCTCAAATCTTACACACTCAGGATTTTTGCACGCAGCTCAGAACGTCAGGTCAGTTAAAAAAAAAAAAAACAGTTTCGAGAGTAGTCTCATCTCAACGGGAAATACTGTGGTGTGTAAGGACGGCATCCAGGGTTCCAAAAGCGCCCTGCCAATGCTCAGACCCTCTCCGTTCAGTGATAGCGCGGCCCCTCGGTGTTTACAGTTTGATGGGGGAAGGAGAGGGTTAGGGAGGGGGGAGGGAGAATGGATTCTTGATCACAGTTAGATTTTTTAAATGAAAGAGCCAACTCTTCACTTTGAGGTTAAAAATGCTGCTTTGTGGACATGCAGAAAGGGCTATGAGCCTATTCGTATGGACCAGACAAGGAAATATACGAAAGCACACGCAGGCAGGAAGGAACCGTAACCATTCTGTTAATGATCTGCTTGATAAACTGTAATTTAAGAATTTACCTCTGTTTTCTAGCTTCTAAGTCCCGATAGATAGTTAATCTTTCGTTTCTGAAACAGGTTTTCAATTTGTTAACCTATGTTTTTGGTTTTATTTACAACTTACGATGCTTAAGTGGCACAATTAAAGGTGTAAATAAAAACGTGACTTGTGTTTTGACTGTGCGCTTTGAGCTACTTTCTTTAGGGTCTTTTGAGTGTAGACATTTAAAAAAATTAAAACACTCAATTTTTTAACTTGATATTTTAGCGGATAAAGAATGCTGCGGTACACTCCAGTTTAATAAACGACTTAATTGCAGAGATGACTGCATGGGCCTTGAAAGCAGTTCGTAATCAATCTCAAATCGAGGTTTGCGGGCAGAAGGAAGGATATTTTATCACGGCGCACGTGGTGGTGATAATGGAAAGTTCATTAGTGCCGGTTTTCTTTGGCTCCTTCCTTTTCTACAGAGTTCGTTCCTTGCCGAGCCTGGGGGGTGACGGGAGTGACGCTCGAGTGGTTTTGGCTGGAAGCAGGGTTAAGCGAAGAGGCGCGCCGCACAGCCCGCCCCGAGCCCCGCGGCCAGATGGCAGGGAGGGGCGCGGGGAGCCTTTGTGCGCCCGGAGCGCGCATGTGAATGCCGCGCGGTCGCCGGCACCGGAAGGGTTCACACTGCGTCTGAAAGGGGACAATGGAGGCTGGATATATCAACATCGGCGAAATCGAGTTCATTTGTGATTCAGCCCCTTTCACCATGGTTGTCATGCAAACTTCCTACTTTGATCAGCAGAGGGTGGAGAGGGAGAAAGCCCGCAGAGGCCGGGGCCGCGCCGCGTCCGCGGCGCCCTTGGCGGGTCCCCGCCCCCTTCCGGAAGGAGCCGCGGGGACGCAGCATCCTGCACCTTGACCTGTCTAGACGGCCCCCGAGTTTTTGTCCCGGTTACCAAGGGCGAGGGGTGCTCTTTGACCCCCGCGCGGGGCGGAGGTGGTTGGCCAAAGGGTCCTCTGAATCCTCGCTGGATTCCGGAGGGAGAGGGGCGTGCGGAGACGGGCGCCAGCTGCTCCAAAGACAGGGCAGCCGCGCCTGCGAGAGGGGCGATTCGGTCAGCCTGGCTTTTCCCTGCCCCCGGGCCCGAGCGGCCGCCGAGGGGCCACGGCGCGCAGGGCAGCGGCTGCGGAGCGCGAAGCCCGGCCTTCTCCCAGCTCGGGATGCGCTGGAGGAGAGACCCGAGCGCTCTCTCTGGCTCTGTCTGTCTGTCTCTTGCAAGTAGATAATAACAGCCATTACCTGTGCTTAATGCCTTATTCTGCATGTTCCATGACTTTCCAAAATTATCACCTGTAGAAGTATAGTTTCTAGCTTGAATAGAAGTTTGTTTTTCTGTCCACTTTCGAACATAGGCACTTTTTAAAAACCGGAATTTAGGCTAACCCCTTAAATTATGTAAATAATAGAACTGTGCACATGTTGTATCAGGACAGGAATACTGTTTGGGGGATGGGGTGTGCTGCCACGTGCATTCAGGGGAAGGTCTTTTAAATAATATCAACGTTAAGACGAGTTTCCTCCCTTTTTTGGCTTTTCTCCACAGATTCCCTTAGCCCAGTCGGAGGCATTCCTCACAGACCTCTTGGATAAAGTGTGTGAGCGAATGAATGACTACAAGCTCGAAGAAGACCCCGTGACTAAGGAGAAGACTTTCAAGAGATTTGCTCCAAGGAAAGGAGACAAAATATACAAAGAATTTTTAAAATTCTCTTTTTATTCTGATGCTTACAGACATTTGAAATTCTCGGTAAGCTATCTTCTTCGCAGAGGAATTCCGTACTCCATGAACATGTTTTTGGTACTTTTTTTTTTTTTTTTTTTTTTTGCTGTTTGTTTGGGGTTTTGTTGAGTTTCAAGACATGCCCATTAAACTGTTATCTATTAGCTTTGTTGTCCTGCTGCTTTCTCAGTGTTAACCGCGCACTTAGTGACTTGCCTTTTGAGACACCTAGGGGCTGTGGTATTTCATCTCCGTGGAGACAGTTAAGTGATATTTTCCAGAAAGTGCGTTACAAATCCTAGTGACTTGGAGGCACAGTTTGCACGTTGCTTTGCTCCTGGGGACGGTTGGGAAGAGGACTCAGTCCTCCCCGTGCCCGGGGAAGGTCTCTTACAAGTTCCTACGTCAGGAATCAGGGACTGTGTTTCCGAGGTTAAAATCCAAATTAAAATGAATGTCGTTTTCAAATATTTATAGCCACATGATGGAGGGAGAGTGACACACATCACTTTTTTTTCCCCAAGGCTTCACAGAAGAGGGAGATTTTTTTCCCTGAGTTCATTCGAGTATTTTAGCACAAACAAAAGCTTAGTATGGTAGTTGGCTTTATGCCGCATTTCCTCCCAACATAATGTTTATTTCACGTGAATGCTGGCCTCTGGCTCTCTAGAATGTGCCTGGCAAAATATATAGCAAGAGATTTCACTTTACTTAATGCTATTGAGTCAGACCAAGTGATGGGAAAGCCTGTTTGAGAAATGTCTTTGGTTCACACGTTGGCCAAAATGTCAGACATGCTGAACCCCTGGTATAAGGGCTGCAGCTGACTTTTGAAGATTTCATTTTAGTTTAAAAATCAAGGCAATAATTCAGGGCTAAAAGTACTGTAGAATGGGAATCACAGTGAGGAAGTGTGTTCGTATCTCACAGGTCTTCCATAAATATGTAATAGTGGAATTTAAATATTTTTAAATGCCATTTAAAACATTTTAGCTTCTCACTTAATGAACTCGGAAAATGAGTTACTAGTCTCCAGTGAACACTCTTTACCACCACAGTTCCTAAGCTTGTGCTTCTCCGACGCAGACACACGCTCCAGTCCGAATTTAAGATTTTTGGGTGCGTGGGTACATTTGAGCTCCCTCTTCTCTGAAATGTCAGATTTGGGGTGGGGGGAAGCAAAGAGAAATTACGGATGGATCCCTTAAGTGGTATGAGAGAAACTTTCCTGAGTAACTGAAAAGCCCCGTTATCCCGAGTGCAATTGAAGATGCACTTGTATTTTGGTTGCTGAGAAAGCTTAATTATTTTCACACTTCAGACCCTGTTTTAAAACCACAAAATGGATTATTATGTTAAATCTAAAGGAAACTGCTTTAACCATTTCAAGGAGCCGTGTGCTCTAAAGTTTCAAAACAAACAAACAAACAAAAATCCCGAAGACTTATAGGAGCTCCATCCCTCCTGTTCCTTGCATTCCATTCCAGTTTGAGGAAGAGGAACAAATACAAAGAACCATTTTCCTGCCTCACCCTCGTCTTTCAACAGGACTAATCAGTTAGCCAAGTCTCAGGAAAATGATGCAATTAACATTCTGGGAAGAGGGTTCATCCAATGCAATGTCGTCTTAAACCAAAAGGGCTAATAAAATGGACCACCTTGGTAACATGATTTTATATTTTTAGCTAATAAAACTGTGACAAGTTCTTCCTAACAAGATGTCCTGTGAGTGCATATCTATCCACATATGTTGTTATTCTGTTTCTACAGTGTGAAACTATAATGGAAGAGTACGAAGATGAACTATTCTCACTTATCGCCCAGGAGGCACACTACCTCGCTGACAAGCTGTGCAGTGAAAAACCAGGTACTGTGTCTGATGTAGCATGCGCCCTCTCCCTGGCCCACCCCTCCCTTGAGCTCAGCACTGCAGCATCTTTTTTTTTTTTTTTTTTCAAACCAAGCCTCGCTGTCTCCCTGCCCCTGACGGGGTCTCCACTGAATCAGAAACGACTCCATGTGAGAGAAAAGCACACAGACCTCAGGGCTCTGAGGCCTTTGCTGGTTGCACTTCTTCTCCTCGACATTTTAAATGAATTTAAAGATGCTTGATTTCCAATTGGGAAGGAGCACAGTTACAAGAATCCAAAGCGTTTCTCTTTTTAAACTTTCAGAGCTGTGGGCTCTCCATCCTGGACCAGGGGAGGAGAATCCCTTTAGGACTTGTGTACTTACCTCCACCAACAGAAAGTGGGACCTTTCTTTAGTAAGAAATTTCAAACGTTTTTCTGTTTGTTTATTTGGCGCTAGATTTTTTTTCAAGTTCCTTTCCTAGCCTACCTACTTCTTAAAAATGTTTTTCTGGGAGAGGGTGGAAGATAATACTCGATTCGTATTCTTAAACACACACATGCATACGCACAATAAGAAGCTAGAAAACACTGCCAGAAGTTTATTTTCTATATACAGAGTTGAAACACAGGGCCACCCTGACCCGACCCTCCATTTGGTTGAACACACGTCGTCTGTATCACGTTGATACTTTTAAAATACATTTACAAGAATGTAGTACAAGTCGTACATTCTTTTCAGATATCTTTGAAAAACTGAATGTGATCTATGAAGACACTGGTTGGAAGCTGGGGAAATACTTTGATGCAATTATGGAAGCTTGAGATGTTTAGCATTCGGCAATAAAGTATAATATACCTGCAGCCATAGGGTCAAATTTAGTGCTGAAGTCCTTAAAATAACAGTTACTGTGAGTAGAAGATAAATATTTGTCATCCAAAGTTACTGAACAAGAAAGTAACAAATTTCCATTCACGTGATGACGTTTTCTTACTCTGAGGAGATAATGGGGTTGTTCTCTGTTTAAAATCCAGTTTAGTTGGGAATTTGAAGGAGAGTGTGGTGAAATGATGCAGTCAGGATATAGCCAGGGATCCAAGAACTTTTTCCATTGATCTTGGTATTTACTGTTGTAACTTGTGAAATTCACGTAAATAAGTGCAGAGTCACAATTTCCCAAAGAAATTATTTTGGAAGGTTTTCAAGCTGTTCAGAGGTGAATGTGTGCGTTAAGATGTAAGCAAGAATGTAACGATGTTGAGAACATGTGTTTTCCTATTTTTTCCTCATAAAGGATTCGGGCTTGTCATAATCAGCTATGGTAAATGCAAATCATTTGCTGTATGAGCACCTGCTCAGATATTACAAAAGTCTCAAGAAAGTTTCACCAACTCTTTACGGCAGTAGTTGCCTCAGATAATAAGATTCTGAGGAAAGACTCTGTTCCCAAGTGCAGCAATTTGGCTTAATTTCGATAATATTAACTACCTCTTTTCATTCCTTCTGCATATTTATAATTAGAAATAAAAATTAATATTATCCTAAAGAAAATACAAGCGTAAAGCATAAACTTAGGATAGGTGCAGTATTACTAGTGTAAAATAAAACATGATCAAATAATTCTTAATAGCATCGATTTTTTAAAAACTGATTAAGTGCTTACACTGTAAACGTAAGTATCAGTGCCCTAGAACTACTGAGAACACAAAGTAACCACTCCAAAGAGTAAACCACCACATGGCTGCTACACAGTAAAATGGAGTGAGTTTTTTCAGGTTGTTTCTCTGTGAAACATACTTACGGATGTTCTAAACCACTTACAAATTAAAAACTAGGAATACCGTAATCCTAAAAAGAGAGAAGAGTCCCTGCCCTCCTAAACCCCCCTTATTATTGAAGTAAGTAAACCTCGGGACAAGATAAAGAGTTTTTCAAACTTAAACATTTTAGCCAGGAAAAAACTAAAGTGACAGAGCAATGAGAATAATTCCAATTAATGACTGCAACAACAAAGATATGATACGTTTTAACATATTGGGATGCTTTCGGAAATTTGTGGAAAAGGTGAGACTCTCGTGTTGCATAAAAAGTCCAGAAGCTTTTAAACATAATCTAATACAAGTACAGTAAGTTTCCCGCTATAGCATGACATTCACCCTCTGTTTTGTAAAGGCGATACTTTATTTTGTGCTGTTGTACCACAGTTTTGCTATGATCCCTCTGCACGATTCAAATGATGTTTTAAAAATATGACTCTGTGTGTGTGTGTGTGTGTGTGTGTGTGTGTTCATTGGAGGCTATGAAAACTACATTAACCAGTAACTCTGTACCTAGTATATACTATGAGCAGACTCTGTACTGAGAGCTCGTGAAATGTCCACATTGCTTTTACGGAGATGAATAATCTTTTCAAAGATAAATATTTCTAGGACTAGAGGTTTGAGTGGAAGTTTAGTCCCTTTATATACACCTTATGTGTGTGTGGTGTGTGTGTGTGTGTGTGTGAATTTTGCTTTTTTCTATTTCATGTAGACCTTTTCACTTTATTTTTAACAATTATATGGGAGCAGATGAGGGCTCATTCACAGACATTAACATTTCAGCTGTAGAGGTATAATTGGCCTAGAAAATTGTAAGGTATTTAAAGTGTACATCATGGTGATTTGATATGTGTGTACGTTGTGAAAGGATTCCCCCCATCTAGTTAATTAACACATGTATGATTCTTTAAAATATTAATATTCTAAGGCTCACCCCCTACACAAAATAAATGGGGAATAATGGAGGAAACATATTTTATGTTAAACTTAAAATGACTGTGTTTGGCTTTAAAAATAACAGTGTAGTGAGATTTTCATGAACATGTGTCATCCTTTCAACGAATGAAAAACGTCTCAGTGAAAGGCTATGGGTCTGCAGATGGGTCTGCAGATGCCCCTATAGCTTTATTCACTGGATAGAAGAAAAGTTATCAAATACACCCTGTTTGGGGGGCACGAGACAGTAATAGTGGTAGCAGGTTATTTCTTATGTATCTCTTTTTCTTTCCTAGGCATGAAGTAAAAGTGAGTTCGTTAGATTTTCCTGGTTGAATGTTTTGTGGCACATGACTCAGTCTTTTCCAGATTGTCGTTTAAATGTCTTGAAGTAAAAATGGTATTTTAAAATCTTAATAATATATAAGGTCATGATGCAAATGACAGCTATACTCCACTCAAGGTAGAACATGTCACTCTAGATTATGGATAAGTGGCTACTCTGGTCTGTGGAGGTTTTCATGAGGTAGAGTGAGGGTATAAACACAAATACATAAATACGTTTTGTATACATATCACTTCTGCTTTGATATCAAATCTCAACATTTAAAAACATCGGACCGATGAGAATTTGTGACACGATCATTTTGAATGCCACAGATGGAATAGGTCTCAGATATCCAGAAATATGTAGCCTACATTTAAAGTAAAAGCATTTTGACCTTTTTGTATAGACTTCCAAGCACTAATGGGGGTGTTAAATTCTAATATTCAAAATAATTACCTTCAAGGTTAATAAATCATACAAAATAATACGAAGGCCGGCCTATTTCCTATTTGAAATAAATTACGTAGCTAAAATAAACCATAGCCCAGTCTAAAGAGAGCGGGCATTCATTGCTTCCAGTTGGAAATGTACTATGTATCCAAGCGTCATTGCCTCTCTGCTCCTTGGATTAAATGCCCAGCGCAGGGATTCCCTGTCTCGAATGTTCCTTAAATACTCCCATGACCACGGGCAAGATGATACAACCCCTGGGCTTTGTTTCAGAATACTCCAGGAAAAAATACTGGAGATGGGACAGGAATAGCAGTGGCTGACCGAGCTACGGGGGAGTAGATTACATTCGTCTTCCTACTCTTGCGTGTATTTGAAAATGTCCGTAAGAACGTTTTAAAAAAAAAAGTGCTTCCACAAGAATGTGCTTTTGCAGAAAGTAAATTATGACTTCTGGGCTGGTGTTAAATGTGACAGTGATGCCATCTAACTTTTTTTTTCCATGTCTGTGTGAAACTTCTACTAATCACACTGAACTCTAGGAATGACGCTGCTACTTAGAGGAGAGACAAGTCACAGCCCCAAGGTCAATGTCTGCATTTCTGTCCTCATGTTTCTTCATGAGAAGAAACTTTACGTCTCTTGTTCATACTGCATTGTCTCATGTTTGATATTTTATTGAAAATCTCGTGTTTGGCATCATGACGAGCCCCAATTCTTTCTAGAGGTGAAGCTGAGGAGTGCATGAAACGAATTACCTTTGTAGATTTTGATACAAACAGGCTTGGCAGGAAAGCATTTAACTCAGTAATAGGAAAAAAGTGAAGACATTTCATAAATGAAATAAGGATTTAATAACGTGTACTGTATATTTCACGCACGTATACAAGTATAGTGTTCTGTCTGATAAAAACTAGATTTCATAAACACTTGATTAGTCATGAAATTAAGAAAACATGTTGCCGCAAATTCCAGGTTAATTTTTCTGGGCTGTGTGGCTATCACTGAAAGAAGCAAACTCACTTTATATCAGGAATAAAATTTAAATTTCTAGAAACCTTAAGTTTAAAAACTTTTTAATTTCTAAAATTTAATTCAATGCATAAAAAACAGTGAGTACTTCTACAGGGAACAATAACTCTGTTGGCCTCCCTGACGCGTACATCCTGAATTCAAATGACTTAGAAAGTTGATTTATTATTCATATATTTGTCATCATGTAGTCTCAAAGGATGATACCAGTGGCCATGTTTTGTTTTGCTGCAAACTCTCCTGTCGTGCCTTTGTTTCTTAAAGACTTTCACCTAACATTTAGCGTGTAGATTTTACTACTAACCAACCTATCATTCTTTCTGTGGATGTTTTTGTAGGTGTGGAGATGGAAGGAGAGGTGGGAACTTAGGGAACATTGCCTTTTGACCACGTTAATAACAGAGTGTAGTAATAATCTCACTCTTGGAGATTTCATTGTCTCTGTTAAGTTTACATTCATTGGAATAGAACTTTAATCATTTCAAAGGTCAGGACCCATTTTACACTTGTTTGAAAGAAGACGTTCTCATTGTTGTCTCTGAGAATCTACTAGGTAGGATGCTTATACTTTGTTGTGTGGATTACTATTTGCTAAGAAAAAGCCAAGACCAATGAATCCACTGCACTGAGGAGTGGAGAGTGGAATAGAGCAAAGTCCCCAGAACAAAAGCTATTTGCCATATGTTACCTGATGGCCTAGAAATCCTGCACGTTACGTAAGCCACTCAACTGACTCGTCAGGAGAAAACAATTCTTACATTTAGAAAAATCTGCCAAAATGAAGGGAAAGAGGTTTCCATTCTTCTCCTTTTCCCACCTCGACTCTTATTAAAAGTTAGATTTTTAAAGTTAATTTCATTTATTTGGGAGAACCGAGAAGGTTGGTGATTTTTTGATACGTCTGTAGCTGGCTAAGCAGTATAGATCCTACATGTTATAACCCGATGAGGCTGCACTGCATGCAACTGATAAAAAATGGAAAGAGGGTTTAAGAATAATGAGCATCACTTTTCTGTAGGGCAGTAAAATTGTGACTTAAAACATAGTCCCTAGAACTTTAGGAAACGTAGCTATTTAAGTTTAATTTCGTATTTCAAAGAATGAGTCATAAACATTTTCCTAACTTAGGCTTCCTTGGTAAGTGCACTAAACTGTTTCTTCACGGGAACATGTAGAGACACTGGCACGAAGTTCCCTCGAAAACCATAACATTGGTGATTGTGGAAGTGTTGGCTGCGGTCCGTCCATACCCTCAATGGTAAATCTGACACATTCTCACATCTAGACAGTACTAATGCTAATCGTAGAATTTAAGAGATTTGGGGCTTTTGTTTCCCACCTAAAGGACCGCGGGGAGGTGTGCCTTCCCTCCACTCATGGCTGTTCCGCATGGCTATCGCGGCTTCTGCTTTGACTGGAGAGAACCAAACATCTTGCCTCTGATGGGGAATATCTTAAGGTTTTGCTAAATAGGGCTTTTCAGGTTTTTCTTACTTCCCAGTAAAAATAATCTTGTCTCCTGCAAGATTTTCAATATCTCATGACTTAGATCATTTTTTTCTTTCCAGATTGAACTTGTTAAACGCATGTGAACGTTTGTAGTTACTGATTAACACTACATCTGAGTGAGCCACTGCGTTTCTTATGGCTGCGATGACTCTTAAGTTTCCCTCTGGGTGTGGTGAGGCTGCGCTGCTTTTGCTAATGAACAATAACGAGAGAGTAGCTAACTGCTGGCTTTGCCAGGCCTCCAAACACATTCCTGCCTTTTAATGACTTTTATTGACCAAAAACAAAGCAAAAGCAAAAAGCCAGAAAAAAAAAAAAAAGGAAGAAAAAGAAACAAAACAACACCTAGGGTGTGACAGAAAAGTTTCTTAGAGTCCATGAAAAGCACCTAATTCTGGGTTAGAAGAGAATCTCGGGAGAATAGGTGGGGAGAGGTTTATAATGCTTATTAAAATAATATGTGGAGAGAAGACATGTTTCAGGTGGATGATTTCAAATCGTACTTTTATGAGATGGTTTTTTGGGGTCTCCATGGAAGACTTCTGTGAGCCTCTCCTCATAAAGAAAAGACCAAATTGGCTGAGATGAACAGCTTATATTTTGTTGTGTGGATTACGATTTGCTAAGAAGAAGCCAAGACCAATGAATCCATTTCACTGAGGAGTGGAGAGTGGAACAGAGCAAAGTCCCAAATGGGAGAGATCAATACTTGATTTACTAAAGCAAGCCCTAAAAAAAAGTCATTAACTGGTTCCATTTTTTTATACCTATTTCTCTGCTTGGCTGGTATTTATTCATATATGTAATAGCATTATCTAAATAAATATTTGAAACTATATATCAATCTTAAAATTCACATGGTAATGGAATATGAGAAAAAGCGAGTCTTTGATGTGATCGTGTAGCCTGTTTGAAAATCTCATACAAATCTGTGAGCTTATCTTAAACCTTGAAACCCATTCAATGGCATATTTCATAGTTTTACGCCAAAATGCAATTAACAACGATATTATACTGTTACAATAAAAAGGATACCTATTAGATATGTGTTTTTATTATGATTTTTAACCTATAATTTAATTTCCCTTTATAAGTTTCTTAAATTCCTCAGGTTATTTGCTTTTAGAGCCAGGAACTAAATAAATAAAAGGTCAAATGAAATTGAAAGTCATTGCCCTTAAATTACCTAGGAAAAGAGGCAGGAAATGGCATGGTTCTCTCTGGGACTCGTAGTTGCTGCCCCTTGCCCTAAACATGTATTTGCTGAGGAAGCAGGATCCACTCTTTTTGTCTGTTTTCAGGACCTGCCCTGCTCAAAGGAGGTGGTGATTAAATTTAATATAATATTGGCTCATTTGTCTGTAGCGCCATCACCTGAAACCTCAAGCTTTGCTTCCTAAGGACAGTTTGTGGAAGTGGAGTCTAAAACATCAGATACAGGTCTGTGCCCGTCCCGATTCTCGGGGGACTCCGGAGATGGATGGGTAGATAGAAACATAGGTACGTAGCTGCAGCCTACAAACCTACATACATGGATGTGAATAAAGTCAGGACACAGACAGGTCCGCTAAAGCTTTGACTGCTCCGGGGTGGTCCCAGAAAAAAAGTGTCTAGAAATTTCTTTAATTCCTTAAGGGAAAAAATTATTCCTATATTCCCATCTTGATTTTCAAGATTTTTGAGAAAGAAAAAATATACCCTCCATCATAACACACATAGAAACACAACAGCAAAATATTTATGAAACATATTCGTTAAGAAGTTACTGGAAAACAAAAAATGCTCTGAGGTTACATGGGAAATGTATTAGAATGTTATTCTAATATGGCTTATGATTGTGGAACTCAGATTTCAAGGAACTGTGGGTCAAAATTGTATCCCCCCCACCGAACATAATAGCGCAAAGTAGCCCAATACAGAATAGCCCAATACAATGATGTGATATGTAGAATAGAGTCGTGTTCCATTGAACCACAGTGTCGGACAAAGTTCCTGAACTGCCGGCTTGGTTGATCTATGATGCAAGTCAGAGGCATACATGCCTTGCTTTAGAGCAGACAAAGATTCTAGTAACTTCTTTCTCCTTTCGGGATTGTTAATAAACCAACATCTAAGGAACGTAAGTTACATAATGGAACGTTGGAAGCCCAGTGTCAGCTAATTAAGTGTGGCCACGACTCGGAAAGATCCTGTAAGTGATAAGTTAAAATATTAATACCAATTTCCAACTTCTTGAATAGAGAGGTTGGCACCTGAAGAGTTAGAATGTATCCTGACATTTTGTATGAAAGGTTTGCCTCAAAGCTGCTCTCTGAACAAGTGGGGATTTCTCTGCTGCATGTTCTCTGATATCAGCCCATGAAAGGTGACGATAATCCTGGGGGTGACACCATTGTCCACAGAGAGAGAGAAGATTTCAGTCAGGTGATCTTCATTGTCTGATAGAAATGATCTTTATGGCTTTGTTGTTCTTCATCAAAGGGCCCTGATTAAGCATCTTCATGCCCTGTGGTTCGTAGAAGAAAGCAGAGAACCAAAAAATAGACTCTTTGGTCCCCATGAAAAATGGACCCTATTTAAAGCAACACGGTATTAAAACAGAGCAAAATCTAATACAAATGCAGCTTCAATAAGTGTTATTAAATTATGAGACCTTTAGGTGAAAACATACCCTCGAACTGCCTTTATATGCAATCAGAGCCGTGATTAAATATTAAAGCCCTAAGATTAAAGGGTCACTTGAGTGGGTTTTTTTGAGCAATACCCCCAAATGGTGAACAGCAGATGTTGCAAATTAGCCCCATTTTGTACACTTTGTGGGCATGAAAACCTGGACCCGTTCTGAGAGTGGAAACCCCAGGGGTCTGGGCCAGCGGTAGACAGGCTGACCTGTGTGCCTGTCGGTGCGCTGATTGTTCCGTGTCAGCCGTTCTTCCGTCCTCCTCCTGGGGCTGTGCAGGTCCTTCCACAGACAGAGAAGCATCTGGAGCGGCGTTCGTGTTAAAACAAAGCCCAGGACGAGCTGTTGACTGTCCTTTCGGATTAAGGGTGTGATACGCTCAGCCTTGAGAAAGGAATACTTCTTTCTTGTTTAGAAATCCTTTTCCATCTTCTTAGTGTCTGAGGCTCAGATCCAGCAGAGCCTCAGTTTCTGTCCTTCCTGGGACTCATTCCCAGCAGCGGTAGCTCCCTTTCCTGCACTAACCCGGCACTGAGGACCTGCAGCCACCCCAGGACTCAGGGCCCAAGCAGGGGGACCAGAGACCCTACTGCTCTCTGGTGAGGCTGTCACGTGACGCGCGCAGAGCCCCGGAGCACAGGCACCGAGGGGGCACCCTGGGCAGTTGAGGGGAGCGGGGCCCGTGGCGGGGCAGCCCCTTGGCCGTCTGTGGGGTCCTGCCTCCTTGCTCTGAGCAGCCCCACGCCCTTGAACCCGACGGTGCTTGTCCTGGGTCCCATGGGAGCCGAACTCTCCGCTGGCCAGCCCGTTGGGCTCACACAAAGCCTTGTGAACGCAGGGAGGCTGGAGCCTGACGGTCTCCCATTTGTCTTCATTGATCTGAACCCCGGGAGGCAGCCCGGCTGACGGCCCTTCTCTTAGTCTGGCAGCAGAAATGGAGCTTCAGAGTCAGATCTGAGTTAGCAACGTGCCCAAACCCACCCGCTCCCCGAAGCCCCTCGTCCACCCGCAGACTTGGGGCAGGCGGGCACCACTGCCGGACGCCTGGCACCTGCCCTGTGTTGGGCTCATTTCGTAGCAACTGTCCCCATCACGACTCCCCCCGGTCAAGCCTCCCAGAGCTGAGATGCCCCTGCTCTCTGCACACCTGGCTGTGCCCAGCGGGCCCCTGCACGTGACAAGGCCCCGTGGTAGGTGCTGAGAGGGACACAAGGAAAGGTGGCCATGCCCATGAGCAGGGCACCCTCCAGGCCCCGTGGAACGGGACCCCGACATGGGAACGGGGAGGTGAGGAGGGCGGCCTCGGCAGTCTTTGGCGTGAGAGCTGGTGCCTCCTTGGGTGGACCAGGGCCGGTCTCCTGTCTTCCTCCTGCGAGGGTCACCTCTTCCCGGGCGACCAGCCCCTTTGAGATCAGCAGTGGATGCAGAGACGGAAAGGGCCCTGCTGGAGACAGTGAGGAAATGCGGACACTAAGCCCAGCCAACAACAGCGTCTGGATTTGGAGAATGTATTCTCCTGTCAGTGGCCTTTGGTAGGAGTGAGAGAAGGAATCTGATAAGGTGAGGAGACCGTGAAGCCTGCCCAGTGCCAGGCGCCGAGGACAGAGATGTCTTCGCCCCGAAGCCCTCAGGGACACCTCAGTGGAAGAGCCTCCCCGCAGGTGGACGTAGCCGAGGGACAGGGAACGGCCTGATCTCAGTCTGTTCTTGGTTTTGCAGCGGGACTGGCAGGAATGCTGAGGGGGCCCCATCAGGCCCCCAGGGCCTCCACATGCACCCAGGGGCCACGCCAGGGCTGGACCTCCTGGGGGACCCACCATCTGGGCTTCCGTGGAACTGCAATCATCTGGGGGCTTGGGACATGGGCATTACTTGAGAGTCAAGCGACGCACAAGCTCAGATTGGAAAATTATTTCATCTAGTTTTGGTAAATTTCAGTACAGTAGAAAGCACTTCATTTTTAAAGTATTTTTCTTTTTTTAAAAAAGAATATTTATTTATTTGGCTGCATCGGGTCTATAGTTGCAGCGCTCGGGATCTTTCGTTGTGGCGCGGCGGCTTAGCGGCTCCGCGACACGTGGGATCTTAGTTTCCCGACCAGGGATCGAACCTACATCCCCTGCATTGGGAGGCGGACTTTTAACCACCGGACCGCCGGGGAAGTCCCCAAAGCATGCCTTTTTATTGGGTACTTTAGTTTCTTACAGAGCTGAGGGTGTATGAGAGGAGTTGGATGCTCTGTGATCCCTTTAGAGCTTTTATGTTTGTGTCTGATGGTGCACCTGTGCCCAGCCTGTGTCCCGGCAGCCTGGCAGGGGGAAGGGAGCCGAGGGGCCCTGCCCAGCGGACCTTCTTTTATCTACGGGTCGCCGCGCGGACCTGCTTTACCTGCCGGCACGACCTCTGCGGTCGCGAGCCCCCTGAGGGGACATCGATGGTCTTTCTCCCCATCCCCCTCGGGAGGCCACACCCCGGACCACCTAAGTGCCTGCTGCCCCCTGCTCTCTCTTCCTGGGGCCCACCGGGGCCGCGCCGTGGGGACCCTCGGCCCCCTGAATGTTCCGGAGGCGCCATTCAGAGCAGATGGGGCCGGGACAGGTGGGTGACCGTGGCCGCCTCGGTCCGCCCCGACTAAGAGAACTGCACCAGACAAAACAAAATGAAAACCACAAAACCCCCTACGTTCTTTCTTACAAGTAAAAAGGAATACACGCGTTTAGAAAACAGATTTTTTTTTAAAAAGAAAAGAACTTTTCTCAACTTCATCACCAGCTGATCGTGTACCTCATGTACGTATGTCTGTGCACATACGTGTGTGGGCACAGGGACGTGAATTCGACGTCCTTCCTCCTGCCCTGTGACTGGCCTTTTCACTCAACGTGTTGTGAGCTCCTTTCCGTGTCGTTCCATCTTCTTCTACACCATGAACTCTGGGGGCTGCCAGGCGTCTACCTCCTGTATCACACACGTCACATGTGTTTAATCTCCTATGTTAGGTCATTTAGATTATCCTCGGTGTTTTTATTATTGTGCGCAAGGCAGAGGAGAATTCTGGGGGCTGAGTCTTTAGCAAATTCAAGGGAATTCCCTGTGGCTGAATCTCCGGAAGCGGGAGTGCTGGCACAAGGTCATGTGAATTGCCCTGGGTCCCCACACGGCCCTCGTGAGGCCAGTTCCTCCTGGTCCAGGGAGGCCTTAGGTCCCTATTCCCCACGACGCCCTCGGAGTCCTAGGACACCGCCCGTCCTCCTGGGGAGGTTTGGCATCCAGGAGAGCTCTGCCCTGTTGGGCAAATTCCTTCATCTTCAGTCCAAGGACAACAGAACCTGGACCAACCCACACCCGCCTGGAGCGGTTCCCGGGCTGTGGGCCGGGGGGCTGGTCACCCAGAGTCGGGCCGGGCCACGCCACACCCCTCCCCATCTGCCCTGTGAGTGTTCCATTGCTCTGATAACTGCAGCGCTGGTGGTGAACACGGCACAGCCCTTTACAGTTTACAGACCTCTTCCATGGGCACCATGTGGCATCACCCTCACAATGACCTAGTTTAGAAATACAGTTATTATCTCCACTTGGAGATGAGGAAACCAGGAGCTGGGACTTCCCGGCGGTCCAGTGGTTAGGACTCTGCGCTTCCAACGCAGGGGGCCTGGGTTCGATCCCCGGTTGGAGAACTAAGCTCCCACGTGTCGCGCGGCGCTGCCAAAAAATTAAAGGAAAACGAAACCAGGATCTGGAAAGAAAGGGTGACCACGGTCAGAGGCCCAGGTGTCCTGACTGCAGCGCCAGCGCCTCCCTGGGGTGCCCAGTGTCTGACACGGGAATGGGGGTCCGGAACCCCTAGGCAGCCCCGCACAGTCGTGGACACGAGTCTGCTTCACCACGAGCAGGACTTCGGGGGTAGCACCCCGGGTTTGTCCAGGGCCACATGTCTCCTTAAGATCACGACAGGGAAGTGCACGGCAGCGTGGCAGAAGGACACAGCCCACCGTGCGCTGCGTGGGCGGCAGGGGCTGAACACCAGAACATGGACGCCATGCCATCGACTTTGGGTCACCGACACAGATGGGCGCTGGTGGCTGATGTGGTGCCTACGTGTGCCAGCACAGTCAGACCCGGGAGGAGTGGCCCGGACGCCATCCTGCAGGAACTGGCTGCTCTGAACACGGACAGGTCAGGAAGTCACCCCAGAGCCCTTTAGCCCCCCAGAGCCATTGCACTGAGTTCATCGTTGCAATAGCAACACTGTTCTCTGAACTTGCCTTTCCCCCTTTTTGCCCTAAAGAGCCGCTGGTCCTTCAGCAAACGTTCAACCCCCTCAACACCCCTCTAAGCAGAGCTTCTTGACTTTTTTTTTAACGCCATGGCAGCCCCGGGAACCCTCCTTAGACAAAGATGTTTAAATGCGTAAAATGAAATACACAGGACCTCAAGGAAACCAATTAGATTTAAATAGTTATAAAATATATTTTAATTGTGATGTGTGCTTCTTTACTGATACGTTAACTAACAAGGTCCAGCAGCAGGTCTAATCACTAATTCTGAAGCAGCAGACACAGAGCAGAAACGATATTATTATCTGTAACGATTGTAACATGATACAAAAATATCGTGGTTTAAATTGGCAACAATGTCACAGGCAATACAATCCTGCTGTAGCATCATCATGTCTATTTCATAATGAAAAGCGCTGGTAAATTTCAGGTGGAGAGAGATGAGAGCAAGGATGAATTTTTCCCACCCAAATTCACAGAACCCAGGTGAAGAACTCCTGCCCTAAAGCAAATAGAAATAAGCAGTCTTGTTTAGAGGACAAATGAGGCACAGAGAGGCTAACGGTTTGGTCCGAGGCCACACAGCAAGTTAGAGCCCCACTCTGGTACTCCCGTCAGAGGTGCTGACCAGTTGGTCTGGCTCAACTTCTCCCCTCCTTAGCCTCCAGTCTTAAAATGAATACTAATCCATGATTTCATCCTGAAATGCTTCCAAAAAGATCAATTGACATTTGCTACTATTAGTAAAGCTACAAAACGTTCTCAAAAGCACTTTAGGAAATGGAAAAAGCTTTATGGATAATACAAAACACAATTCCAAACCCCATAAACAGACTTGCTCTACCAGGAGGAATTAGAAGATTCATTTCAACTGAGAAAACCCCCCAAAATCCAACTACCAGTGCTCTTTTTGGGGGGGGCGCTGTAAAATTAGTAACAAGGCTGCTTGAAGAAATCCTTCAGACCAAGGTTCAGATTTAAAAGAAATATTTACAAATAAGTCAACTGTAAGCTCCACTTCCTATGTTTTGGTGGCAAAGGGAGATGTGACCATTGGGTCTTCGGAACCTGCGTTGCCAGAATTCCTTACAAAATTAAGGACTCTGAGGGAAGTATACCCCCCAAATAGACTAATTTCATACTTTTCCAGTAATGTATACCCAAAAGAATGGGACAGTGCGTGATTACTTCTTCATCTAACTAATAATCTAAATGAAAAGCTGGGCAGTTGGACTCTTTCTCCCTTTTCATAAATTAAAAGTAGATCTTCCCCTGAATTTTCTCTTCCTGTCGCTTTTTCCTACATCCCAGGGCAGCAGGGTTACTGACTGATGGACAGTCATCCCTCCTTTACCCAAGATGCTCTGAGCGTCCCAGTGAGCTCTCACGGAGGAAGCTGACCCTCACTCCCTCTGCCACTTCCTTGGGGCTGTCTTCCTGTCCCACATCCCCCTGGCATTTGCATCTCTGCTGCATCACCTTTCACCATACTGCCCCCACCCCAAATCTACCACTTCTTCCGCATCTCCTGCTCTGGGTCTACCAGCCTTCATGGAGGAAGATGGCTCCTAGCCTGGCTCCAGCTGCCCCAATCCTCCCAGCATCTGCCCCCCATCCTCTCTGCATCTGCTCCCCCATCCTCTCTGCATCTTCCCCCATCCTCCCTGCTCTCTGCCCACCTCAACCTTCTCTCACAGCCCGAGTTCTGCCCCTTCTCGCTTCCTGTCCCATGTGTTTTCTCTCCAGTGTTGACCCTTCCCACTCTCAACATTATTCCTCCTCCTTCCGGGTTTCTTGATCCCAGTTTTCAAGTGTGACTGCGCCTTTGAAGAGCAGGCTGAAAATGTTGTGAAATGACCTCCACAGCAAGTCTAGTGCCTCCATCACCTCCCTTCGTTACCGTGCCTTTTCTTGTGATGCGGACTTTTAGATTTGCTCCCTAGCAGCTTTCCCGTAGGCAGTACGGTTGTTAACTGTGGTCATCAAGCGGCACATCACGTCCTTTTGCAACAAATACTGAATCACTACACTGTACACCTGAGATGAGTATAACATTACATGCCGATTACATCTCAATAAAAATAACTATGCAATAAACAAGAGGCAGGTGAGCGGTGCTGGGGAAAGAGCTTGCAACGGAGGGACCCCGGGAGACCTTGGCCTCAGTGGTCAGAGCTTCCGCCCTCCCTGGGCGCGAAGGGCTTGGCTGGATGGTTGCTCAGACCCTCTGATGACTGCGGTTCTGTGAAATTCCGGATGCGACCGGCCGTGGTGATGCACGTAAGCATTTGCTCTCGTGGCTGTTTGTGGGCCTCAGCCTGCCCTGTCCTGTCTGTTTCAGTCATGTTTCTGTCCCCGCATCCCCACGTTGGGCTGCCTGCCCTCCCTCCAGTGCCCACACCCACGTCCTGGGAGCCCCCAGGGCCTTCCCGGCCTGGTCCTCGCTCTCTGGCTCAGATGCTAATCGGCGGCCTGCTCTCCCCTCTCCACTCCGCCTCTCATCCTATCAGCTCCCTTTGCTCTTCCAGCCTTTGTTGGATTGTCTCCTCTTTTTCCTTTTGTCTGTTGGTTCCCTAAACTGTTTGCACATTAAAAAAAAAAATTTCTGTCTTCCACGTCATCCCATTCTCTCCCGCTGTATCGCAGCCCACAGCCATGTTTCCTGCGGGCTGCCGTGGATGCCTGAGGCCAGCCATGGCAACCGTCGGAAGGGACGGGCAGTGATGCCCCGGATCAGCCCTTCCCAAGCCTCAGCTTCACCTCCTTCTTGGAGGAGGGGCTAGAAGCAGCAGCCCAGGGCTCCGGGGATAAAGGAAGAAGGTTCTAGAAGCCCAGCCCCACGTCCAGGTGTTCAGGCAGCTCCCCTCAGGTGCTGCTTGGCTGTGGGGCCTGCCGGGTGGGGGGAAGTTTTGGTGGAGAAACAGCTCTTTGCTCTATAGTGTTGCTAAAAATTAGTGGCAACTGTCCCAGTGCCAGGAAGAGCTTCAGGCTTGGCCCAGGGGCCCCTCTGTCC
This sequence comes from Globicephala melas, assembly GCF_963455315.2. Classification (NCBI taxonomy): domain Eukaryota; kingdom Metazoa; phylum Chordata; class Mammalia; order Artiodactyla; family Delphinidae; genus Globicephala; species Globicephala melas. The sequence continues at coordinate 2,599,056 of NC_083322.1, forward strand.
TTCACATGAACACTCTCTGACAGGTTCCCATCTTGGGAAAGCTCAGCCCCTGGAGTCTGAGTCTTCCTGACTTCCCACCAGGGCTGCCCCCATGTTCTGTAGGCTCACGGTCCCCACCGAGCCCTGCGGGCAGGGGCAGGACGCATCCCAGTTCTGGGTCCTGATTAGAAATTTAAAAGAGTGGCTCTGGTGAGAGCAGCTGCCCCATCACTCCCTGGGATGCGCACCCTTTTCTCCCTGGGCTGAGCGCTTCCCACCTGGAAAGACCGAGTGCACAGAGCAGGCAGCCGAGCGTGCAGGCCGGGCGGCCACTGGGGCGTGGCCCCTTCACCCTTTCCCTTCTGGTGGCTTCGGAACCATGACGTCCTGGTCAGTGGTGCTCAGGAAAATCCCCGGAGCGGGGGGTGGGGGGGCAGGGGCCGGGACCCTGGGAAGGGGGGTCCCCCAGCTACTGCTTCCTGTTCTGAAGGATCCCTCCTTCCCGGTTTCCTGGTGGCCGACCCAGGCTTGTGACAGAAGAGCCGGCTGAGAAGAGCCAGCAACGCTCAGCAGCAGGGCGCAGTCCTTTGCTGGCGGCGATGCCGCCCGGGCGCCTTGGTCATCCCAGCCTGTGCTGGGTGGGAGGGGCCTCTCTCCCCGCCCCTGCGCCTTGGTCATCCCAGCCTGTGCCGGGTGGGAGGGGCCTCTCTCCCCGCTGCTGAGGAGGACAGTCTGGGCCCAGGAGGGACAGCAAAGGCCTGAGCCGGGGGAGCGCACCTGCCCTGCCCAGCACCGGCACCGCTCTGCCCAGCTGCTCCACTGCCTCTCAGCCTTGTTCCTCGGGGTTCTACCTCCGATGCCCTAGTGCCCCATGCAGGCCTTGTACTTCTCTCCTGGCCTCTGGGAGGCCACGTCCCTCCAATCCGTCCTTCGCCTGCTGCCTGGCACAGGGCTCGGGTTGGCTACGTCGTGTGGACAAGGAAGGGCTTGAGCTGCGGGCTGAGCCAGGTTGGCGATCCCACCCTCTGGGCACAGACCCCTGGGGGATGCACATACCGCAAGGGACCTACAAACCCATCCTTCACCAATTAGCGCTACAGACAAAATACATAACACAGAGCAGGTGTGTGTATCACAGCTGAGACCAGCAGCTGTCCACCAGAACTCCTTCTCCCTTTCATAGCACCATCTCCTACCCCGGAGTGTGGCTGCCCCGTCAGGCCATTGCCCGGGCTCTCTGCATCGAGGAGTGGCCTTGAGACGAACCCCTGTGAGGGTGTGTGAGCCTGCTCCTTCCTCGAGGTCCATCCACCTCCAGCTGCGCCAAGCCTACACTGGCAGGCAACTCGGAGCCTGGACCAGGCAGGTCGAGGGGAAGCCCCAGCGGGAGCACAGCTGTGCTGCCCAGCATGGTAGCCAAGAGTCCTGGGGGCAGTTAACTTAAATTAGTTAAAATTTAATAAAATTAAAATTCAGGTCCTCAGTTGCACTGGTCACGTTTCAAATGTCCAACAGCCATTTGGGTGAGTGGCTACCATATTGGGTGACACGAACAGCTCTGCTGGACAGCGCTGGGAAGGATCCTGGGTTTCCAAATGATCTCTGGGGACAGAGCTGCCCCGTGACCTAGCCCTTGTCCCTGCAGAAGTGTCACCAGAGAAGAACTAACTTCTGTGTTCCTTGCAGAATAATATACTGTATTTGGGGACCTCTTCGTTGTAACACTCTAGCTCTATATAGATATACTTGTGGCTGTGTGGTGTGTGTATATATATATATATATATATATATACACATAAGACGTACGTATTTGTCAGCGGTCCAGATGTACACATATATAAATTATACCTCAAATACATGAAGGCGCTGATGTGATTGATAAAATGTCATTTATGGGGAGGGGGAAGGGTAAGCTGGGATGACGTGAGAGAGTGACATGGACATATATACACTATCAAACGTAAGGTAGATAGCTAGTGGGAAGCAACCGCATGGCACAGGGAGATCAGCTCGGTGCTTTGTGACCACCTAGAGGGGTGGGATAGGGAGGGTGGGAGGGAGACGCAAGAGGGAGGAGATATGGGGATATATGTATATGTATAGCTGATTCACTTTGTTATACAGCAGAAACTAACACACCATTGTAAAGCAATTATACTCCAATGAAGATGTTAAAAAAAAAAAGCCCAATGGAACTGAAAGTTGTTTTTTGTCTGTTTTTTCAGAAAGTACTAAAATTATAACTACCATCGGGTTATCTAAAGTCTTTGGATATTAAAAAGAGGTCCTTTCACCTGAAAAGGCTGGGAATCGCTGAGCCAGCCCAGAAGGACGAGTAGGGCTGGGGCGGAGGAAGTGGGCTGTGCGTTCCCGCTAGAGGGCGTGCGGGGCTGTGTGGGCGCAGCTGGGCTCCGGCCACCGGTCCTCAGCCTCAGGCCCAGACTGGCTCTCAGGGCGGATGGTTCCAGGCAGACGAAGCAAACAGGGGCATCCAGCTGTCTGGCATGGGCATGCAGTCAGCCATCCAGAAACGGAGTGAAGAGAGCCCCAGCGAGGGGGAAACCGAGGCACAGACAGACAACCCCAGTCTCCCACGGCTGGGCAGTGGCAGAGCCGAGATTCGAGCTCACAGCCCGCCCCTGGCCTCCCCAGAGTGCTGGCCCCTGGTAGCAGAAGCGCCCAGTTACGCCGGGTCCCCGCCCCTCCTCTGTTCAGGCTGTCAGGTTACAGGCAGTCGCACTCTCCGTTCTCTCTGATGTGTGTGCAGAGGTCACCCAGCACCCTTTGCTGAGTGGCGATAGTTCCCGGTCCTCCCCGTGCCTCGGTGATGGGGACGCACAGAGCAGCACATCCCCTCCCGCAGGCTTGGCACCCCAGGAGCAAGGGTCTTTGGGTCACAGGACCCGGTGCGTGACCGATAGCCTCAGAAGACCCCGCTCCTTGATCCCCTGTTTGGGGCTCCCCGCAACTTTACCGGAGCAGTGAGCGGCCTTGGGAAGGCGTCTTGCGGGTGTGGGAGGTGAGTCCCTGGTAGGCCTGGGGGCCGACGAATCAAGTCAGAGTTCTGGAGGGTCTCTCAAATTCTCAGAGGATTTGTGACCTTAGAAGACAGACAACCCAGTAGGGGCTTGGGCTGTGAGCCAGTGAGGCCGGGGAGGGGCCTTCCGTAGAGGCTGGACCAGCCTGCAGGGAAAGCATCAGAGCCAGGGTGGGAGGGGATTTCTGAAGAACGCCAAACGTGCTGCTTGAAAGGGACAACCGGCCACAGGGGACAGTTAAGGAACTGCTGGCTTCCCAAAGCCAAGGAGAGTCCGGTGGGTCACCAGGGAAGGAGCTCTAGTCAGGTGACCCTCACAGGTCAGCTAGCTTCCATCACACCATGGTAGCCATGGTGACCTGGAGCCCAGATGCAAACGGACCTTGCTCTCCTGAGATGAAAATGGGGCTCCAGGGAACCAGCGACAAGGGAAGTGATGCCGTGGGTCACAGCTCAAGAAGGAGCCAGTGGCTGGAGCAAAGGACCCAGGAGACCCTGAAAGTCGCTGTCGGGCCAGTGCGGTGCCGAGGTGAGCAGTGCCCCAGTGCACACCTCAGTGTGTCCCGTAGCAGGAGGCATCATGCTTTGTGGTGAAAATGGGTGTCCTGACCCCGCATGGGGCTCTCGATGGTCACGGTGGGGTGAGTGGAGACCAGAAACCCTGGAGGAGTTATCTGGACACGAGCACGTCCCAAGAAGAATAGCCAACAAGTTCTAATTCAGCACTAACCCAGCAGGTCTGGGCCAGGGCTGGGTGGAGAGAGGGGAGGGGGACAAAGGGACCCGGAAAGGCTAGGACTGTGGCCGTTTACAGAGCCTGCCTGGGACCCCTCCTCTGAAGGGCCCCTCCTGCGTCCACCCCTGGAAGGGGTTGACCCACCCCCAGGTCCAGGGAGGGCCCTGATTGGGCGGGTCGGTCACCGCATCACCTGGTCATTGGCTCAGGAAAAGCACATGACCCAATCTGAGCCAGTGAGGCATCAAGCAATGTCCTCTGGGAGCCTCTGGGAAGGACCCTCCCTCTCTCCAAGGATGGGACCCAGGGATGGGAGTTCCTTTTCTTCTGGGTTTGAACCAGGACGCTTGAGACCCCCATTTGGGCCAGAAGCCAACTTGTATCCGTACAGGGAGGAAGTCTTAGGATGAATCCAACACCTTGGCAGGCAAAGGGAAAGACTAAGGAAACCAGCCCTAGTGACATTGGTGAGCCTTGGTCAAGCCTTACCTGAAGCTATCCTACTGCTGGACTTTGGGGCTTGTCTAAGCCAGGTCAACTTGTTTTTTTCTGTTCCCTGTGACTGAAAGCATCCTGACACAGCTGTAAATTCATTTTATGTTAAGCAATGCCGACAGGCTGGATAAATGAAGGGTCTCACGTTCGTAACAATATCTGAGATGCTGTTATGATCAGTGCATTTAAAGGCATTACTTAATTCATCATCATGTCTTCCCCTTGTGAACTTTCTCAGTGAACAGAGAGTAAAGGACAGTGGCCATCATGCTGTGTCCCTCACATTTGGATGTTTAAAAAATGCCTCCTGCTGGTGGCGAGAACCAACCAGCCCAAGAAGGACGATTTGAATCTGTATAGGAAGGGGAAAAAGTGACCCTCTTCTGTTTTTCAGAATCATGTCCTGATTTGATTTCTTCTCTCTTTCCCCAGAGTTGTAGGCCCTGTGGGCTCAGCTGGGAGCAGGACTGCTGATCCCACTGCAGGACCTGGGTCCTCTTCCCAGCCCACGAGAGGGGCGCCAGCCCGGCAAGTGTGTCCTGGGCGTTCCCGAGATACCGTCCTGCCCCGGATGCCTGGTGGCCGTTATCCGTCCCGACGCCGCCGGCCGCAGCCCTGCTGGCTCATAGTCACCCAGCCCTGGGTTTGGTCCTAGAGACAGGGAGCTCCGCACGCCCTGCTGACAGCGGGGACCTAACCTCAAACGCTCTGAGCAGATGCCCCACCAGTCCCCAAAAAGCCAGTGGGAAAAAACTGTCCTCCAGTTGACTCATCATAGCTTGATTTCAGATCCACAGAGCGATTGGCCTTTGGCATCAAGCATAGTAACAGACAGAAGCTGCCCCCCACGTGCGCCCGACTCACCTAACACACACGTGTGCACATGCGTGTATACTTGTGAGTGTGCACACTCGGCCCCCTGCGTCCACATGTGGGCGTGCGCACACACAATCACACAGGCTGCACACAAGCGTGCACGCTCACAAGGCTCACACACAGGCTGCACACTCACACATCTCGCACATGGGCGTGCGCACACATCACATGGGTGTGCATCTCAAGCACACACACTCACAAGAACAGACTCGCACACATACGCGTGCAGGTGTGCACAGCCGTGGGCGTGCACAGTGGGCTGTACACACGTCTAGACGCCCAGCAGAGGTCTGCACAGGAGGAACTAGTGCTTCTCCGCTTACCCCTTGGGGTGCTTTCGGCCACCCTCCCCACCGCACCCCCATTTCCTGCTTCGGGCAGACGGCCATCAGGTCCTCTCATGAAAACTCCAGTATTTCCTCTACCTCTCGAGGATATTTTTAAGTTTTCCGAGAGACAGCGTTCTTGTATTGGAGAGAGGCTTGAATTAGGAACCGGAAAACTGTCCTGGAAAGCTGTCACGGGTGGGGCTCCTCAGGCATTGGCACTGAGCAGGGTGGGCTAGGTCCAGCTCCCAGGTTGGTGTGCCACTCGGCCGGGGAGGAGCTGGGCTGCGATGCAGTCACAACAGTGGCCCCAGACGACCCCCTGGGGGCTCTGGAGCCGGGCTGGCCCTTTGGAGGTGCCCACATTGCAGAGGGGGCATGCAGATACCCTAACGCGGGTGCACAACTTTGGGGAATCTTTTGCTTGTGTCTTAGGTAACAACATTAGCAAAGCTCAGTGTGAGGCTGGGACAGATAACAAGGGTTGAATCAAGGTGTCATCGCCCCAGACACAAAAGGGCTTTATAGAGTGGGTTCTCCCCGGGGCTCAGCCTTAGGACATGGGAGTCACTGCCATGTTCAGCCTCAGTCACATCTTGACAGATGTTCTGAGAGATCACATGGGCTTTAGCCACCCGCAGGGAACACGCTAAACAGCGTGAATGAATTTTGTAGTGGGCGACGGAGATGGTGAGATGCACAGGTGATTCTGAATGATAGTGTCAACATCACCGAGGGCCAAGAATTTAAATAGAGATCAGGCATAAGCCTTGCATGGAATTTAAAATAAACACTGGGACAGGGCGATCAATGAATACCCTCCGTAAGTCAGTCCCCACATCTCAGATGTGGGCAAGGAAGGAATTTGAAAGAGGCTATTTCGTCGGCTGTCGCCAGTGGAGTAAACACAGCACTGCAGAGTCCTACAGGACTCAGCGGCTCACAGGAGGGAGCGTGTATTCTTCTGCTCCTGGACTCCCAGGTCAGCGGCAGTTCGGCTGCCCAGGGATGGGCTCAGCTGGGCGGCTGTGCTGTGGGGCAGGTGCAGGTCTGCATCACATGGGTTCCTCTGGAGCCCAGGCCACCGGGAGAGCCCAAGCTCTGAAGTAAGCCAGCCCTCTGCAAACACTTCATGTCCAAAGCTCAACGTCGAAGCAGCTCAACTCCAAAGCAGATGGGGAGGGAGAGTGAATATTTGCTGAAAAATAATCCTATCAACAGGCCGAGGCAGTGTTTTCTGTTGTTGTGACTTTTATTTCTGAGTTTATGTCTTGTTTATGTTGAAATAAACATGAGGTGCTGGCACTCATGTCTCGACACGGCAGAGGTTGCCTCTCCTATACCTGCTCTTTTTCTGAGGTCTCCTAGCCTTTTCTACCAGGGCTGCCACTGATGTCTTTGTGCAAATTAGAGAAAGGCTCCCCCTCTGAGCAGTCATAGATTCATGAGTACAAACCTTGATGAGTGGGTGGCACCCTCCTGCAATTTAGAAAAATGTACCCCTTCCTCGAGGTGGATGCAGCTCTATGCCAGGAAAGAGAACTTGGCAAACAGAATACAAGCTGGGTTTTAACTCAACCACCTGAGGGAGCTGTTCTTGTGCCGTGAGCAACCTGCTCAACCGTACATGGCAGCCTCTTCTCCACCACTCTTCTAGCTCTGCGCTAGCAAATAACATGAAATTACAAATGTAGGCCAACGGATGCTCTCTGAAAAGCGAGAAGGAAAAACCCCTCGCCGCTTTCAGTCTTCAGTAGTGTGTAAACACTTTATATTCTGGGGTGGAGGGATCACACAAGTCCACTCAAACATGTAGTTTTCTCTTACTAAGTTAGTAGAGATGAAAATGTAAATTTATTTGAGTTGGACAAGCATCACCCAGAATGATCTCAAAAGAGGGATGTGGGTGTAGGAATAGTGAACACGTGAGCCTTGAATATTTATTATACTGAGCAGATTACGAGAATGTTGCTAATATCAACATACCCAAATTGTGCTACGTCAGAACCTCAGATGGTAGGGCGTGTGGCACGGCTCATTGGCTTTGAACGCAGATAAGCATCTGTACCAGAGACACATCACAAGTTCCTTAACCTCATTCTTAGCTTTCCCTTCTCAGCCCTCCAGCTAAATGCCCACATGGGCCCGCTTGCCTTTCAGAATTAAACCATAAGTAGTTATAACAACAGACATGCATCCTGTATCATCCCGGGGGCTGTGTGGGCGCAGTGCTTGCACTTCAATCTCCTTCCTCATTCTGGGTCGAGGCTCCTAGAGGGAGAAGTGGGAAAGGATGAGGATGCAGAGCAAGAGGTGAAAGTTCAAGGGCAGGGAGACTGTCTCTCTTCTCAGGACCGGGCTGGCACCAGAGTCAGGAGGAACAGGCCACCATCACTGGTGTCACGCACAGGGTTCCTGTTAGGTCGCTGGCCTGTGCCGCTCTGAAATGTTAACTGCATGTCTCACTGTCTCGTCGGCCTAACTCTCTGGGGTCCAGGCGGATGGGGGCTCACTGCCCTCTGAGGTCACTCTCTAACCCAAGACATCCGGAGCTGCAGAGGCGGGAAAGGAATAGGGGCAGCTCACACCCCACCAGCCTTGGGCCTGAGGTCCAAGTGGGTCGCTTTGCCCCAAGACCATTGGTCAGTGCTACTCTGCTTGGGAATTCCCTGCCAGTCCAGCGGTTAGGACTTTGCACTCTCAGTGCTGCGGTGCTGAGGGCCTGGGTTCAATCCCTGGTTGGGGAATTAAGATCCCACAAGCCTCGTGGTGCAGCAAAAAAAAAAAAAAAAGTGCTACTCCGCTGTCCCCGCCCTGCCTACCAGGGAGACTGGGAAACGCATGGGCGCAGCAGAATGTTTCAGGAGCACTGTGTCACCCCACAGCCCTCCTACCCAGCACTCGTCCTGTGCACTGGTGCCAGGTGTCCATCCCCGGAGCTCACTCCTTGGGAGCAGCCGTGCCCCCGCCTGCCCGGTGACCCGCTTTAAAATGCAGTTACTGCTAGACCGTAAATCTTGGGCCTGCCACGGCCAATGCGGTGGCTTCGGGACGTCACCTATGCCCTCTGTGCCTCACTGGTGGCTTCCCAGTAATAGGACTCCGCTCTCGGGACTGCTGTGCCTTCATCGTGGCTAGTGTTCGGGAAAGCTCCCGGCTGCTGCCGTGGGTGGTCAGGATCAGGGCTCTGCAGGCCCGAAGTGGCCGGAGGATGCAAGCCGGGCAAGCCGGGACCAGCGAGGCCCCCGCACCTGCCCTCACGGCTGGTGGGTGGCCAGTCCTCTGAGACAGTGCAGGACGAGAGGCCTCCATCTAACACTTTTCCCCAAGTGTTTCAATCAAACAAGCTTCTGTTCTTCTCCACCTAACACAGAACCTAGAGCACACGGTGCTGTGTGTCGCAGGCCGGCTCTGTGCTTCCTCCTGTCCCGTCTTCTGTGCTGCTCCTCTGCCGTCTCACCAAGAGCGGCCAGTTTCCGCTTTGAGAGGCTCAGTCCTGACTCGACTGCTCCGCTGCACGTGAGCTAGACTCACATAGGGTTAGCAAGACAGTGAAAACATCGGCCACAGCAACAGGTACCAAGCACCCAGAGAGGCTCGGCTCCCCCTGGGCGCCCAGTGGGACCCCGACACTGCAGGGCCTCTTGCAGGGACGTCAGTGCTGCCTCCATCAGGACCCCAATGACGATGCCTCCAGCGTCTCCTCTGTGCCAGGCGTGATTCTGTATCCCTCACAGTGCCAGCTCGTGGGGGTCTCCCCAGAGCCTGCAGGGTGGCTTCTCTCTTTCCTTCTCTCCAGGTTTCAGACGAGGAAACCAAGACCGCGAGGGGAAAGGAAGACTTGCAACAGAATAACCGTGCTCTGGGCAGCCCCCATGGGGGACGAAGCGCCTTTCTGTGAATTATTCTATGGGCGGGACAGCATCTCTCTGGATCACATGATGCTAAAGTCGAAGGCCGTGTCACGGAAGCCACAGACCAGCAGAGGAGCTGAGGGCAGGTGACTGGAGCACAATGACCTGCCGCACGCTGGCCGCCAGGGGGCTCCACTGCAGGGGCTTTACTGGGAGATGGCTTAAGAGAATCCGCATTACATGCGGAGTACTGGCTGCACTGGGCTGAAGAACATCGCCCCAAAGTCGTGTCCATTCATGAACCTGTGAATGTGACCTTGTTTGGAAATAGCATCTTTGCAGATGGGAGTGAAGATGAGGTCATACTGAACTTGGGTGGGCCCTAAATTCAATATAACTGGTGTCCTTATAAAAGGGGGAATTTGGACACAGACATGCATGCAGGGAGAAGGCCATGTGAGCACAGAGACAGAGATTGGAGTGATGTGTCTATAAGCCAAAGAACACCAGGAGTTGACGGTCTGAAGCTGGAGGAGGTGACGGACAGATCCCCTCCTGTAGCCCCAGAAGGAAGCAACCCTGCTGACACCTTGATTCCTGACTTCCAGTCTCCAGAACTGAGACAAAATCCCTACTGGTTCAAGCCCCCCGGTTTGCAGTGCTTGCTTGGGGCAGCCTAGGAAGCTGGTGCCCTGGCCCTTAGTGGGAACTCAACAAACGCTAGATACTGTCATTATTTAAGACAGAAAGACACAACGGACCAAATATCTGGGAACCCTGACTGCTGGAAGGGCTAGGAAGGAAGGGCTAGGATGTCTTCTAAGGAAACCACCAGCCAAAGTACACACACTCAAGGAGTTGAGAGAGACAGGAGGAGGGGTCTCCCAGGAAGGGTCTCCTCGGGCCGCCCTGGCTGCTAGCCACTGTGCTTTTTTCAGTCTCGCTTCCCTGGAATTCTGAAACTCATCATGTACCAGTTGTGGGTTTACAGTAACTGCAATGTGACGTAACTGGCTTCCTAACTTCAAGGGGACTTGAGAGAATTGTGGCAGAAATGGACATTCCTAAGTCCTGGAAACCAGAGGCAGTTTTGGGGGCGAAGGCTGCTGCCAGGCTGCCCATCCCCCAGTCGGCCTGCCAGTCGCCTCCCCTGGGGGACAGTGGGCCGGCTGGGATCCAGAAGGGCAGAGGAGGGTCTTTGGAATGCAGGGATGCAATGCATTGCTTTAGTGTGAGTCAGGTTTTATGCCCGAGGCAGAGGGAATTCAAACACACACTAGAGCAGAAAGACAGAAATTGCCTTTTAGATGACTGCCACCAGCAATATCCGGCCGGCAGGTTCTACAGGGAAGTTTAACCTTCTGTAACCTTACAGTAAGCTCTCCAGCGCCAGCTCTCTCTCTCTCTTTCTCCCTCTATCTCTCTCTCTCTCACACACACACACACACACACACACAGTCAGATATACAGATATACCTGCAATCATCTATAATTTTTACCATAATGGTTTTATCTGGGGTGGGGGCCCTACAGGCTGACGCCCTTCCTTCTTCTCTCTGCACCTAACATCTTACACATGCATACCTACACAACTCACACGTTCACATCTAACAGGAACTGAAACTTAGGCAGCCCCGAACCTGCAGGCTTCTTGCTCATCAGGGCAATACTGGATGTACAGTTGGAGCTCGGCAAATAATTAATAGTAATGAAAATTGACCTTGTAAAAATTAAAGTGAGAGGGCTGAGAGAAAGGAATTGGTTTGGTTGTCAAACCTCAGGCCTAAAGGGAAACAGACTGCTTTGGAGAACCTTTTAATTAATTTCAGAGTTTCCCTGTTTCTTTGGCAGATGAACTGAGTTCCTTTCTTGGCCATCAGGATATTTCGCAGACAGAGGGAGGGATGGGGAGAGTTGAGTGGTGTCGGGAATCGTCCCATCCCGGGAGCCTCCGGAATTCCCTGCCCTCCCAGCAGAGAAAGCTCAAGATGGGGGTGATGCAGCCCAAAGAGGGGTTCGTTTTGTAAGTTTACTTTTACTACCTCTGAATAAACCAGGAGGTCCACCTCATTTATAGCTAAAATAAAAATGGACCTCTACCGTCTGACCAAGTTCAGCCACTGAGCCGCAGCATTAACTTGTATTCTAACAAGATTAAAATATATTTGTCCCGGGGATTAGCATACTTAAGTCCCCTTTCCCCTTTTGAGCGGTAGCAGGGCACTTTGATCTGCCTTGCGTGGCAAGAGCGCGGCTTGGGCCCAGCTATCCGACTGCCAAGTGTGAAATCGGCCTGATGTCATCCTCATTCTTCATCGTTTACATCTTCCACCAGTTTAATTATATTTCCGCCACAAAGCTCTGGCGCCTCATTGCATATTCGAGTTTGACTAGGAAGCATTTAAAAAAAAATAGGTGCGAATGCAATACCGCTGTAGGGGGAAGGGAGGGGTCTGCAAATCTCATGGTGCAAAGGCAACGAGCCCCGGCCCTCGGGTTGCCCCAGGGACGTTCTCACCTGCATGGAAATGTGCGTCCGTCCCGGCCCGCTCTGTGCTGGGCCCAGCGCCCTCATTTGGTGCCGGGCACAAAGGCCATTGTCACGCCCGTGCGTTGCGTTTGGGGCTGTTTGGCTTGTGACTCCGGCGGGTTTGTATTACATCCATCCTCTGCCGCGTTGGTTTTGTTTCCTTGGGGCTCGGAGTCCACACGGCGCGCTCCTGTCGCTGTGTAAAAGCCATCTTCCTCACGGCGGCGAGTGAGCTTTGAGGCAGTGAATCGCCCACTTTGGCGATTCGCCCACTTTGAGGCAGTGTGCAACCGCCACAAAAAACTGTAGGGCGCACTCAATGCCCAAAGGGGACGTGTCTGGCTGACCTTTGATCACCTCAAAGGAATCAGACAGTTTAACTCTCCAACCAGACGCGGTACTCTGGCCCTCCAGCCCTTCGCAAATTCCCCAGAACTGCTGGGAAAGCCAGGCTGCCGGCCGAATAGGCCTTGGTATCCCAGTGGGGCACCTCCTGATACCTCAACCCCAGGGCCACCAGAGCCTCCCGGATGCCTTGCAAGGGGAGGGCGGGGGAGGGGATCCGTGGCCGGGCCGAGGTCCTGCGGGCACCCCTCCGAGGGCACTGGTGTTTGGGAGAGGAAGCAAACCACCTGCAGGCGTGCCTGGGTTTTGACCTTCACCCCAGCCCACCCGGCTCTATTCACACCCTGCTAGAGTGTCTCAGAGAGCCGGCACTCTCCAAGGGTCGCCCGTGAGGGACGTTGGGTGTCACTTCCACATACAAGCCGGACAGAACAGAAATGCAGGTCGGCGTTCTGAGCCTTCGGGAGCAGGGCAGCACTGGGAAATGTGCTGCTGTCGGACAGCCCCCTTCGTCTGAGATTCCCCGGGTCTCCCCCTTCCTCCGTGGGGTATACACAGGTAAAAACAATAAGTAGACGGAGTTGATGTTCACGTTCTCGATGTGGGGAGAACAAAGCGGCAACTCTACGCTTTTTAAAAGGTCCAGATTTAGGACCATTTTTATTTTAAATCATCAGACTTGTTAAAATGGGAGGTTAACCGCACACTGCTTCTTCAGTTGAATGATATAATTATAAAATTATCTCCACATAATTACCTCAGGATTATGTTTCATTCTGGTTAGCATGTAATCAAAGCCTGTTATGCTTTTCGCTATAGGAACAGCAATTAATTTCAAAGCGGTACTTAGACCCTTTAGTATTTCGACAAAATAGCTCATCATGTCACGAGGAGGCCGTCTGGCTTTCGCAGGAAGAGCCGTGGGTGGGGCGGGTGTGATGCGCCGGGGACGCGGGCTGGACACACTGCAGGGGGCAGCCTCGCGCCCAGCCCTCCACGTCCGGGTGGGTGCCCACCGCCTGGGCTGCGAGTCAGCTGTGTCTCATGGCCATGAGGCTCCCTGCTCAGTGCGGTAATTATCGATTGGAATGGAACATGGAGTGGCAGGTGAAGTTACTGAGCTTCTACAGAAACCCAAGGCGCAGCACCTTGCTCCGTTTTTGGAAAAGCCTGGGGAAAAGATCCTGGTATGAATACGGGTGCCTGTTTTCAAGCCCTGTGATTACAAAGTGCACGCGTAGCAGTGTTTCAAAAGAGAAGGGGTCTCATGATTCCAGAAAGTGCTAACTGCAGTCCTGCGTCTACTGGTGGGACTGTTTTCTGTTCTCCTTCAGCTCCCACCACTGCTCCACTTTTTATAACCATGTGAATATCATCTCTCCTATTTCACGGTCTCCCCCCTGTCCCGTTTCCCCTAACAACTATATAGATGCTGCACGGGATGGTAGTAGCGAGGAATGTGTAGGCACTTTACCAAAAACAGGCCCTGGGCTGGCTGGGACCCACGTGAGCTGAGCACAACATTCCCCCCGCAGAGCGAGAGTGCCACCACCCAAGTAGCAGCCCTGTTCTGTACCAGGAGCTTTCTGTCCATTTCCCCACAGAAACCCCTCACAGGAAACCTATTAGGTAGGTGTTCTTTCTGCTTGAAGCACGAATGATTGGGCTGTGGGGCTGGTAAGTAACGCAGTCGAACGCAGGGCTGCGTGGTCACAAAACGCTGCCCTTTCCTCGCCCTGCACTTCATTCAGTGCGAAGTGCTGTTATATAAATATCTGCATGAAAAAATGTGCCACTTGAGCCGTCTGCAAGCTGATGTGAGGGACCCTGAACCCTGGGGCATCTGAAAGCAAGCTCAGCCTAATGCTTTCTTAGCGGGCTTCAGTCTTGTCCCAAACAAATAGATGTTTGGAAGCCAGCATGTCCATCATTCATTCCCGAGATTGAAATCTGTCCAATTTTCACCCAGATGTTTTGGCACTGCAGGGCATAATCTGAGACTTAAAACGACAGCCACTGAGTTACAATGGAAATGGTTTATCCGGGCACCTTACTCGCAGCAACAGAGTAATGGTATTAGCCTTGGCAGCAATAAATTCTGCCAAAGGCTGGGTGACTCTGCTGTGTCCCCTACTGCCTGAATCTGAAGAAACGCCAGCTTTCCAGATTCATATTTTGTTGGTGGGAGTGTGAGAGACAAAATCCTCAGGAGAAAGTTGTGGCCTGAAGGGAAAACTCAGACGCGCATGCCATGGCCACGCAATGACGCCAGAGGGCAGGGGCCGGGGTCCTGGCGAAGTTGGAGGGAAGCGGCCAGTCTGCTGCCGGGAGGGGCCGCAGACACAGGAACCCGGCAGCAACTCCTCGCGGCACGCTAGGCAGCTGGAGCCTGTGATTACCCATCCAAAGAGGAGAGAAAAGCGGAGGAAGAAAGGGAAGTTAGCGGAGGGGGTAGAGGTTGGGGGAGGAGGAGGGCAAACCCCGGCGCAGAGCCTGACAGTCCTCTTCCAGACAAAGGACTTGGCGGGAGGAGAGAACCCCGAACGCGCCGGCTGAAAGGCGGTCGGAGGCCCCTTCCGCCGGCAGCGCGCTCGGGCCGCGCGGCCAAGTTTCACAGCTCGACAGATGGGGCTGAGCGGCGGCCCGCCCCGATCCTTCCAGACGGTCCGCGCACGCAGTGACCCCCACCCTCCCTCGGCCCACGGAGGACCCTGGGCGGTGTCAGGGTCCCTCCCACCCGCGTTCCCACCCCGAGCCCCTCCGCGGAGGAGAAAGCGCCGCAGGCCCGCCGCGCGCGCGGCCCACTGGGACCCTCAGCTCTTCTTCCCTCCCGGATCTCCGGGGAGACTGGGGCGGGGGGTGATGGGGCGGGGTGGGGGGGCTTCTCTGGGACGCCTTCCAGGCTGAGGGGGTGAAAAGGCGGCCAGGGAGGCAGATCTCGGCCACTCTTTGTTCCGGGCAAAGCGCGGGGCTCAGCCCTGGAAGGAGGGGTGGGGCAGGACAGCCAATGGGGCGAGTCCGGGGCTCCGGCCCCAGGATTCTCCCTTCACGGAACACCGGTCCTGGCGTCCCCCGGGGACACGGAGGGCCTAGGGCTTTGGGGACACCCTACCTCCGCCCGCAGGTGTTGCCCAGGCCTGGCAAGGGCCTGGGGCTGGGCTCCGCGAAGGGCAGCAAGCCCGGGCCACACCTGTTCCCGAGACTCTGGTCGTTTCCCCCAGCCCCATCCTGGGGGGCTCCCCACACCCCTCTGCGGGGATTGGGCCCAAGCCGGAGCGGTGGCCAGTCACCCTGGCGGCTGAGCAGGAGGCTAATAGCAACAACAGCGATAATAATAACGCGGTCGTCGTCAGTGTCAGCAGCCAGGCCCTGCGCGAGGCCAACCACGCTCGATCAAATCTCGTCATTAGGAGTCACTTTAATGCATGTTACTACATTTCAGCTATTTCAAGACTGGCCTTTTATTTTCTGCGGGCGGGGATCATAAGTAGAATGAAGTATACGAGATTATTAATAAAAACGTGAAGGGTCTACGAGGGGCTCGCGCGGCCCGGCTCACGAAGTGCGCCCTGGAGCTCAGGGCTCCGGCACCGCGAAGGGGGCCCGCGGGGTCAGGGGACTCAGCGCTGCGTCCCGCCTGCGACCGCCTGTCTCCCGCCACCCCATCTCCCCCCCAACCCGCCTCCTCTTCCTGGAGGCCTCTTCCTCGGCTCTGTTAAGAAGGAGAGGCGCTGAAAGGAGGTCCCCACCCCGAGGCCCGGCTTGGGGCTGCAGTGCGTGCGTGTAGGCAGGGTCGGGGTGCGGGGCGGAGGGGGGGGTCTGTCTCCCCGAGGCCTTGGTCGCCAGCCGCTATTAACCTCCCAGAGCGCGGCCGTTTTCGGAGGAGCCGGGACCTTCCCGGGGGCGCTTGGGGAGCTGCCCGGGCGGGCAGAGACCGGAGAGGTCGGATATTAAACAAGCGGGAGACAGAATGACTTTTAGCCGCGCCGGAGCGAGCAAACGCGGCCTCCCGGCCGGCCCCGCGCGGCCTGCGAGCGTACTTGCATACATAGTGCCTGGTGTTTGCTGTGCACGCTGTTCGCCCGGGCACACCTGTACCGAGCGGTCCCGAAGCCCCACGGATTTGCCCTTTTCACTCAAGGGAAAACAGAAAAGGTGGACCTCCTTGGAGATCAGACTGGGGGCTCCTCCCTTGTCTCCCCTAAAGAAAGCGCTTGGCCGTTTACTTTGGGCGACCTTCAGACCTGTGTTGACCCGCAGATGCTGACGCCAGCACGAGGGTCGGGCGCTACTTCTTCGACCCCTTTCGGCAGCCGGAGGTGGAAGGCTCTCTAAGCGCCAAGGAACCCTGCTCCGCAGGCCTGGGGGTGGCCGCGGCTGTCCTCCCCACCCCCGTCCCCGGGCTCCCAGGCCTCAGCCTGGTCTCTACCCGACTAAGG
The DNA here is from genome assembly GCF_963455315.2 of Globicephala melas. Classification (NCBI taxonomy): domain Eukaryota; kingdom Metazoa; phylum Chordata; class Mammalia; order Artiodactyla; family Delphinidae; genus Globicephala; species Globicephala melas. Next base: position 2,615,673 of record NC_083322.1, read on the forward strand.
AGGACTGTGGACACAGCTCTGCCTGGGCCTGGTAGGGACACAACCAGGCCTGGGGGCGGGGGCCGTTCAGCTCCAAGGAGCAAGGACTCCTTTACAAAGGAACTTTCCTCGGAGGGACATTTAGGAAAACGGCCTCCTGCGGGGGCAACGACCTGGTGGGGGCCCAGCCCGGTGCGTCACAGGTGCTGCAGCCCGGGTCCAAATCCGAGACATATAGAACCATCTGTGGTGGTCCAGGTGGAACCGAGTGGCAGCTGGACTTCAGAAAGCGTGGCCTTCCCTTTCGGCCTGACTCTGGCCTCCACTAGCTCCTAGTGAAAGTGGCTGGCGAGCACTGAAGTGGATCTCCATGAGTTACGAGTTTAGACTGTAGCTGTTGAATTTTAAAAATGTAATAAACACAGGAGCAAAACCAGAATCTCAGCGTTTGGAAGGTCTGAGAGTTCATTTAGTCCAATCCCCTACCGGAAGGGGGGAAAAAAGCAAAAGAAAAGTCGTATGCCATTGTAGGCCTAGTGTCTGCTTGCATGCCTCTGAGGACGGGGAACTCATTACCTTACAGAACCATACATAGCCCCTTAACAGTGCTATGATTTGCCAACAGATTAAAAAACAAAACCCCAAAATGACTGCTTAATGTTCCTATGTTGTCTTTTTATTAAAAAGAGAGGGAGAGAGAGGCCAATCGGGTAATAGAAGTTGTGCTAGTGGGGTTTTATTTTGTCTTTAGGAACCCCCAGATCTGTGCAGGGGTGGGGTGGTGGCTAGGGAAGACGCTGGGGATGGTTGGCGTGATCCCGCCCCATTAATGCTCCAGGCAGCTGGAGCTCTGGAGCCTCCGCAGTGAGGAACTTGTCTTTGCAAAACCTGGGAGCCCCTCAGCTCCTGCCAGGAGGCCCAGCGTCCTTCCTCTTGGGAAGCCGGTGTGGAACTGAAAGGCCTAAAAGGTCGCCTTTGGAACAGATGATCCTCTCTAGTCTCTGAGCTTCTTTTTCTGGGAGAATAAAGCTTTTTTAAGCCAAGAAAGTTTGGAAATAGGGCAGTTGGGTGCTGTCCTGCGTGGCCAAGTGGGTTGTGGGTCCCGAGATGGAAAATCCCAACCGCTTCCAGCAGAGGCATCCGGTCAGCTCCGGCAAAGCCGGTCCTTTCCAGGCATCTGCCTTGGGATGTTGTCCACGTCCGTTGCTTTGGGGGTAAAGACAACAACCAAACGTAAAAGGGGAGAGCCTCTTTGTCTCAGGTCAACTAATAGTTCCTCTCCCCAGCGGGTGAGCGCCTCTGTCCAGCTCAGGAGCAGCCAGGGGGACGGAGACCTGTTGAGTCCTGCAAGATTTTAAATATTTATTCAACGGAAAAGCACCGTACTTTGGAACACTTCCTTCTGGTAAAGAAATGTGCACTTAAATTACTTTGGTTGTTCTGTATTCACACGAGCCATCCAAAGTGTCTTCATTATTTAAAAAAAAAATTACGCTTCTGGCTACGAAGGTAGGTATGTGCACACCTGCTGGCAGAGGCGAGCACCTGAGCACCGGGGAGGATGCCCAGGGTAGTGTGGCTGGACTCAGAAACACACTTAAAAAAAAAACTAGTCATTACACCTTGGACATCCAATATTTTACAATAAAGCGGTTTTTTTTATTTAATGTAACTTTCAAGAATTTAAACACACAAAAATGCAGGGGGAATGTTCACAATTTTGATAACCACAGTTGTAAATAGAAACATTCATTTCTTATAAGATTATAAATATTTACTACTGGAACAGTAAAACGCACATGTTTTATAAACTAAAAGCTAAAAAATAAAAAAATAAAAACCCAAAAAACTTTGCTTCCTGCTAACAAGGCATATCATTTCATGGAGTTTCCTAAGCAGCAGATGGTTATTCACAGAATTTTAAATTACAACTTTTGCTTTTATAGTTTTTGTTTTAAAAAGGTTTACATTAGTATGTACAAAGTGAAACTATTATCGCAGTGAAATAAAGAGGTTTAAGGCAAAGAGAGAAGTTCACTCTCAGTCCTCAGGGGCAGAGCCATGACTCCTGGCTCAGCCATGGTACGCCCCCTGGGCTGTCCCAGTGCAGATGGACATTTGGACACAATTCTTTTTCCATACACTAAACAGAAGACAGTGTGGAGTTATACATATAGATATAGATAATGTGTTTGTTTATATATATGTACTTAATGGGGATATATTGAATATATTTAATTTACACTGTACCACACCTTCAAAAAAATAAAATGTATATTTTAAAAAAACAAGAAAAGACAAAAAGTGATAAGAAATGATTATTTACACATTTTCTTCCTTCCTCTAGATCCTGGAGAATTCTGAGTTCCTTTAAAAGTCAAGGTAGCCACATGTTCCAGAATTGTGGACTCTTACACGTCTGCTTGTGTGTGTGTATATGAGCATATATATACGTACACACACACACACACACACACAATTTACCTTGAAAGAATGCTCTATAGCAGAAGCGGCCACTTTACAAAAAAAAGAAAAAAGGAAAGAAAAGAAAAGAAAGAAAGAGAAGAAAAAAGGAAGGGAGGAAATGCCAGTTCCCTCTCCAGGCCTCTGCCGGCCAGAGACGAGGCAGTGGACCTCGGCCGCGTTTCTGGGGCCCACGCGGCCCCTGGGCAGCTGACGGAGCCGCAGGGGAGTCTCTGGGCCCAGGCCCGGAGGGGTGGGGCGGCCTCACCGCCCGCGGGCTTCCGGCCACATACCCGGCCCCTCGGCCCTGAGCCCCGGAGCGGGTGCCCGGAGGTGGGAGGCGCGCAGCTGGACTGGGGACAGAGACACAGACGCAGACGGAAGCACGCAGGGAGGCGCGGGCCAGGCCTCGGCGAGGAGGGGGACCCGGAGGACCGGGAGGGAAGGCAGGAGGCGGGGACGGGGGAGCCGGCCGTGGGCCCCTCGGCCCAGGCAGCCCGGCACGTCCAGGCGCGATGCGGGAGAGGGCGGGGGTGGGGGGTGGGGGGTGGGGGCCGAGCCTCCAGCCGCCGCCCCGCCAGGGCCCTTTCGCCGCCGACTGCCGGACGGCGAGGCCGAGGCCGGGGATGCGGCCCCTCCTGCTGCCCTCACCAAGCCCACACGAACAAAGTGGCAGAACTCATAGACCAAGTAGGAGCTATTTATTCGGTTCACAGTCGTGTGAAATGCAGCAATAAAAATCTTTGGACTTCAGCAAGTTGTTTTAATTTTTTTCTTCTTTTGAAATTAAAAAAAAGAAAAAAAGTGTCCGATGTCCCATAATGGAACTTAGGGGATTAAAAAAGATGAAACCCTACGCAGCCTCCTTCGCAAAAAAAAAAAAATCGTAAAATTAGCATAATCTCATAAACATAAGAAAACTCAAAAAATATTTTATAGTCAGATATTTTGGATTTTACACCTCCTGTAAATTATATATACAGAGAATATTGCAGAACCATAGCTAATACACGGTATTTTCACTATTAATGCTGGTATAATCTTTATACACTGGCCCTTTATTTATGATTTGAAATTATTGCATTGTTTAGCTCGGACTGAGACTGGGCTTGGAGCCCGCCCCCTACTCACTGTCCGACTTGCCCTCCTTGGCGGTGGTGGAGTGGTTGTACAGGCCCTGCGCCATGAGGTGCACGGCCAGCGTGTTCTTGTTGCCCGTGGCCTTCTTGATCTTGGCGCGCTTGTTCTGGAACCAAATCTTGATCTGTGACTCGTTGAGGCTGAGCTCCTGGGCCAGGCTCTGGCGCCGCTGCTCCGTCAGGTACCTGTTGGTCTGGAACTCGGCCTTGAGCCTCTGCAGTTGCTCCGCCGTGAAGGCCGTGCGGGGCCGCTTGTCCTCTTTGTTGGGGTTCTTCTTCTTTGGTTTGCGAGACCTGGGACCTAGATAGGCATGGCGGACACAGAGAACCCGGGTGAGGAGGGCTGCAGTCCTGCCTCCTTACTCAGGGGTGCGTCACCCATGGGCATGGAAGGATGCAGAAGCCGGGAGGGAGGCGGCTGCCCAGGTCCAGCTGGCTGACCTGGAGGAAAGCTGGCCTGGACTTGAGATGGGACGGGGCGGAGCTCCCACCCACCTCCAGGACCCTCCCCTGGGGAGCGAGGAGGTGGCCCAGGGAGTCTGCAGGAGGGACTGTGAGTGCGGGTGAAGGGCAGGCTTAGCAGAAAGGGCTCCGGATGAAAGGAGAACTCCTGCAGGAAAGCGAAAAACCACAACTTTGTGGCCAGGCTTCTTCTAGCCCTTTCTGAGGTTCTGTCCAGGAATAAGGACAGGACGGGGGTAGGTGCTGGAAGAGAGGTGAGGGGGAAAGATCGGGGCGGGGCAGCCAGAGTAGCAGGAAGAGCCCTGGGGGGTGTAAAGGGACTCCCACAGGGAACACCCCCAGGTCCTAAGGGCCGGGGGTGCAGGGGCAGGTGGGCCCCGAGAACAGGAGGGGCCCAGACGTCTGCCTCCCCACGGGAAGGCGCCCACATGTCCTTGCCTGCGTGGGGCTGGAGCACTGAGCTTCCTACCCCTTCACCACACCAGGTCTCCCCAGTCCCCTGTCCAGGAGAGGGGGCACGGCGCACGGTCGGGAGCGGAGGCCGCTGGGGGCCCGGGTGACCTTGGACAGAGGTTCACACTTCTGACCCCTCACACCTCCTCCGCTGGGACACCCCACAGCACTTGAGGTTGGCTTGGCACAGAGGTGGTAAGGCTCTCAGGACCTGGCCATGAGAAAAGGCCTGAGAAACGAGAGCAGAGGGAAGAGGGCCAAGTGCGTTCTTTTCGTTGGTTTCAGAAGGTGGGCCCCGCGAGCATGTCTGTGAGGTAAGAGGCCTTTGCAGGAGGGAGTCACGGCTGCACGCCTGGGGTTCTTAATCTGTGAAGTGTGTGAATTGACTCTGGGGGGCTCCTGGCCCCAGCTTCTTCCGAGGCACCCTCGGTGGGAGGCTGGAGAAGGCTAGACCTCGGGCAGCCGGAGCACCCAGGTCCCCGCCCCTCGCCCCCCGCCCCTCTGCAGGGTCAAGGGGCTGCCGGGCCACGCAGCGCAGCGCTGGCGGAGGGATCCAGCTGCGAGCCCCCCCGGAGGCACCCGGACCCGGACCAGGACGGTGGGTTCGGTCCTCAGCTCGCGCGGAGCGAGGGGTCTGGGACGGTCGGCAGGGCCAGGAGGCGCCGAGCCCTCCCTCCCCCGCCCACCGAGCCCCGTCCTCCCTCTGCGGGAGGCACGATCGGAAAGAGGGGGCCGTGCGCGCTGGCGAGGGGGCGCCAAGGGCTGATTCGGCTCACACTCCGGGCCTTTTAGCTTCCAGAGCACGCCCGCGCTCACACCCACCCACGCGCACTGCCCCACGCGCGCGCACACTCACGGTCCCGTCGCACCCACGCCGAGGGCACCGGCTCCTCGCCCAGACGCCTGGCTCTTACCGGGGGGGTGTGGATCCGGGGCGGCGGCCAGCGTCCCTGGCGCGCCAAGGAGGAAGGTGGTGTCTCGGCGAGGCCTCGACAGGCCCCGGGCGGCCCCGCGCCTGCTCGGACCCCCACCGAAGCCTCGCGTAGCGGAGCCGGTTCTCCGTCTCCACTCCCGCCTTCCCCACCCCCCCAAACTCCTCTGGTCCTGGGGCGCTCGCACACAACGAATCAGCCCACAAAAGATACCATTTCACGCAAAGAAAATCTTCCTAAAATCAGAATTTTTAGTTCCTTTTCTTTCTTGATTTTCTTTCAAACCGCAAACACTTATGGAGTCTCGCAAACAGGACCAAACCTCCGCAAGAAAACTCTGCGTTGCTGCTTTCTTAAACGCCAAGAAACAAATCTTGTCTTACGGGTTTTTTTGTTTTTTTTTAAAGTCCAGGAAGACCAGCCGCCGAGCCAGGCCGGGCTGCCGGGCTCCCGCGGGCCACTGGGGCCTGGCGCGGCCGCGACTTCGGCGCCGCACAAAGCCGGGCCGAGGCTCCTCGCCGGCCGCATTGTGAGCCTATATGTTAATTAAATATTAACAAAGGAGAGAGGCGAGAACAATGGAGCAAATTTCAGATCTAGCTGGAGAAATCTGGATTTCATCAGAGATATACACACCATCTCTGCGGGAAGGCGGCCAAGGGGTGACTTAGTTGTGCTGTGAACTGGGTAAACAACCCCCGCAAAACAGTTGAGGGCTGGGGGGGAAAAGGGGGTCCGGCCTGCGCTGCCGGCTCGGGGACAAATGGAGTCTGCGCCTAATGGCGGTTCGCAGCCGCAGACCCGCATTTAATGCGGCTGATGATTTCTACGGGGGCATGGACTTAGCTTTTAAAAATCCCGGATCTATGAAAAATACGCCCAGAAGCTCTGCACACCCTCACGGGCTCCCGCCACATTTCCTCTGAAATCTGCTCCTTTCCTACGCAAAGCTGCCCCAGGAAAGCTCTGGGAAAGGTCCTTTCCATTTGGGGATTGCAGGCCTCCCTCCTCCAAGCTGTGTGCGCGCCGGCTCGGCAATCAAACCAGGCACGGGGCAAAGGGCGCCTCTGTTTCCATCCCTTCCCTCCGCGGATCCCCCCAGATCCCCTCATCAACCCCAGCGGAGGAAGAGCAGACAGCCTTGCTTTCTTCCCCGGCCACATCTGGGATAACTGGGTCGTAGAATGAGTCTAGGTCTGCGGTGGGCTGGGCGTGGGTCCCGGGTCTGGACTGAGTTGGAAGAACGCGGAGAAGGAGTAGAGAGTGTGAGCTTCCGGGCCTGTCTGCCAGCCACCCCGTTCCCACCAAATAAACTCCAGCCAAGGGACGGATGGGCTAGGGGCTGCAAGGAGAGGCCCAAAAGGCAAGAGAGAAAGGAGGTCCTGTGCTTTTGCTGTTCTACGAAATCTGTACCCCCTTGTGAATCAGTCCTGTCCCCTCTTCTCCTGGCCGCTGCCGGGATCAGCGTCAGCCGCAAACAATGTCGCTGTGTGTACGTCTTTGTGTTGGGAGACAGGAATCCTGGTGTCTTCTTCCTCCGGGTAAGTTCCCGCGCCAGCGCTTCCCCGCAACCCCACGGGCGTCCCCACGGCGGGCCAGGACATGGGTCCCCAGGACTCACCTGAAGAAGGTCGGTCCGAGTAGCGCGTGCAGTAGACCCAAGCCGGCCAAAGCATGGGCTGCGCACCCAGGTTGGCGCTGGCCTGCGAACTGTCCGAGTCCGAGCTCACAGACAGGTCGCCGCCGCCCAAGCCGCGGGCCTTGAGCGCCCCGTCCAGGGGGCCCCCGGGGTCTCCGCCTTTCTTGGCGCCGCTGTGCAGCGAGAGCGCCTTGGAGCCGCCTTCGCCGTCACCCGAAGAGTCGCCGCCGCCACCGCCGGGCAGCGGTCCGCCCGCACCCGGCGCACCCGGCGCGTTCTGCCGGGGCTCCCGGCTCGACCCCAGGAGCTGCTCGGCGCCGCCCGCGCCGCCGCTTCCCTCCGCGCCGCCCGCGCCGCCTTCGCCGCCGCCTCCGCCGCCTCTGCCTCTTCCGGAGCCGGCACAGCACGTCCCCGCGTCCTTTCTCCGGCCGAACTCGGGCCGCAGGATGTTGTCGATGAAGAAGTTGGTAATGCGGTGTGGATGCTGGTGGTTGCCCGGCGCCTGCAGGACCGCGGGCAGCATCAGAGCCCGCCGGCGGCCAGTGTCCGCGTCGCCCGGGCTGCTGCCGCCGCCGCCCGAGCCGCCGCTGGGGCTGGATTCCGGCTGCCGCTGCCCCTCCACCGCCACCGCCGCCGCCGCCGCTTCGCTGGGCTTGGGGTCATTCTCCTCCATGCTGTTGGCAACAAATCCCAAATCGCTTCTCCGGGGAGTCCCTCCAATCAGCCCTCGCTCGGCCCGCTCGCTCTGCACGCGGAGACTCTCGCGGCCAGCCCGTGCCCCTACCCCGCCGAGTCTTCCGAGGGCGTGCGCGGCGGCCACAGCCAGGGCTGGGCTCCTACAAGTCGCCGGCCGCGCTCAGAGCGGAGCCACGTTCCAATCCACGAGTTGAGTTAGAAAATACCAAGAGTCGCCCCGCGCCCAGATGCCGGGAGATTCAAAAGAGTCCGGTCCTCGTCTTCGCAGCGCACCCGGGCGCTAGACAGTCACAATGGTCCAGCGTGGACCCGGGGCGCCTCCGGGCTCCGCGCTCCTCTCCACGTCCGGCTGCCTCCGTTCCGGCGCTGCCACGGCGGCCGCCCGGGACTAAAACTCCGCGCATGCAGGCAGCGCGCTCCCCCGCGCTCACGCCCGCCGGGGCCCACTCGGGCCGCCGCCGCCGCCCGGCCGCCCCCGCCCGCGCGCCCCGGCCGGCCCTCGAGGGTGCGGGGCGCGAGCGGTCAGCGCGCCCGCCGCCGCCAGCACGCACATGGAGGCCCGCGGGCCTGCGCTGCGCTCCGCCGGCCTCGGGGCCCCCTCCGCGCGGCCGCCGCCCCGCTGCGGACCGGGGCGCCCCACCGGCGTGCGGCCGCGCCCCCGCCGAGCCCCGCCGAGCCCCGCGGCCCGAGTCGCATGGGTGAGCGGCGGGAGGCGCGGGCACGGCCGGGCCGGGCCGGGCTGGGCCGCCCGCGCTCCCTCGCCGTCTGCGCGCCCTCGCCGCCTCGGCCTCCGCGCGGCTCGGAAATTTCCAGGCCACTCAGCGCAACCCGAGACACTTTGACTCTGGATTTTTGTTCTTATTTTTAATAGAGCCCCCTCGAGTGACGTCGCGGGCCGGTCTCCTGGACACGTGCCTCGGGCCAATGGTCGCGGCGCCGCGCGCCCACGTGACGCGCCGGCGGCCGCTCGGTGACAGGAGCCTCCCGCCGCCCCTCCCCCGCCGTCTCCGCCCCTCCCCCCCTTAAAGCGGCAGCGTCCTGGCGTTCCGGAGACCGGAGCCCGAACCGGCGAGACCGCGACCGCGTACCCTGAGCTCGCTCGTGTTTTCCCTGCCGCTTCTCGGTTCAGGGATCTGAGAAACCCGCGCGAAAGCCCCGCCGGGTCACCCCGGCGTGCAGACGTGGACAAGCGCTGGAAGATTGCTATTTTTTAACATTTCCATATTGTTTACCGTGGGGAAAAATCCCACAATTCCTTGCACAAAATGCATAAATAACATTAAGTGAGCTGCCGAGATACAAAGGGACTTTTGTAGTCCGCCTTCCTTGCTGGTCGGAGAGGGGAATTGTCACTTACGTTTGACTTTGGTAACCCGGCAGATTCCTGTCTTAAACGCAGAGCTGACGCGCAGGACCCTCTTCCTACAGACACTCATCGTAAGTGTGCGTGTGTGTGCGCGTGTGCGCGCTTGTGCAGGGAGCCGCGTGCATACGGTAGGATTCCACCCCGGGACAACGATCCTCCTGAAAGTGCATGCAGATCCAGAAGAGCTCGGGAATACGCTTTGGGACTCCGTGTGGGGGAAGAGAAATAAAGGAGCATAAGGCTTATAAATGAGTCTTTTCTGGAAAGGGAAGGGGAGCTGACGGCCAGCCAAGACTTCAAAACCACGTGGAGCGAAAATACTCCAGAGCAGCTGCCTCCCCGCAATTTCCCAGCCATCACCTGCCCCAGCCCAAGCCTCTCCCCCACGGAGGGACTACCAGCAAGACATTCACCTCATCTTCTTGTCTTAAAACCCTTTAAACTGGTTTTTCTGGACAGCAGGGCCCATCTGAAAGGGAAATTAGAAATCACGTGGTGGAGTGGCCCCCCAATTTGTTCCCCCCCCCCCGCTTTCCTCTATCCCTTTCTAAATTTCCTTTCCAGTTGCTGTCAGAATGTCCAACTTGAACTTCTGTTTCCCCTTCTCTCCCCCCTCCTCTTTCTGGCTCCTTCTGTTCACTCTTCTGTCCTTGCCCCCAGCTGCAGACACCCCACCAAACACCCGCTGTTACCCCAGGCATGCCTGTCCATCGTTTAAAAGGCACTTTCATGGAAATTTTCAAAGTTCGAGAAACATCCAAAAGGGCAACTCTGAGGGTGCTGGGGCGCCGGCACAATAAAAGTACACTGGAGGGGGATGAGAGGAAGGATGGGGAGAGGCAGAAGAGGGCAAGCCCCGGTGGCTTCGGGGTACCCAGCAACTGAGGCCCCCCACGGGGCCGGCCCTGGGCCTGGGGCAGCCAGCAGGAGGCTGTCAGGCCCGGAGGGATGGAGTAAGGTCTGGACAAGCAGCCCTCCTGGCGGTGTGACCACCAGGCCACGGTGAGGCTTGAAGGCTTGACCCTGACCTGGCTCTCCTTTTCTCTGGTTCCCAGCCAGGTCCTATCCTCTCTCCACCCCAGCTCTGTCCACCCACTGCAGGCTCCAGAGTCAGGCCTGGGCTGAACTAGAAGCAACAGTTACAGGGTGCTGCTGGGGGGAATTTCACCTGCGGATGAGGGGCATGCACTGGGCAGGAGGAGGTTCTGGGCTGGGTCACCTGCTGCTAAATGCAGGTAGGTGGCTGGGTGTGGGTAGGCTCTGGAGGCAGAGGGGGAGGTTCATTGGTCCTCGGTGAGACTCAAGCAGGATGGAGAAGCACTTCCCGCTGGGGTGACTCACATCTCTCTTCCCTCCCCCATCAGTGGAAGGGTCTTCACCAAATTATCTGGCTAGATACACACCTGCCAGTGGCCCTCCCTGGGTCTCAAAAAATGAAGCCCATAGTCTGTGTGTGCCTGGAAAAATGAAGCTGGTGAGTTTTGTGGGAGCACCCTATTTACACATGTTTAGGGTTTGGGGGGAAATTTTCCTGCGACTCTGGGAACCCTAATCATCAGAGAATGTCCCATTATTTTGGGTCTCTGGACCACCAAGTGGGTAGAGGGAGGGCCCAGGACTGGTTGGTTCCTGCAAAGCCACCGCAGGTTAATTTCTCCACCTGTCCCATGAAAACCAGTTAGGCTATCTCCTGAGAAATATTTCTGATGTCTTGGGCATCTTTGCCTCTGATTGACTTAGCATTAACTGAGCCCAAGTGCTGGACTTCTGCTGTGTTTTCTCCTGCGATCCAGACCCAAGTTACTGGCTGCAGCATGAGCTCTGCAAAGCAGCATGTCATCTCCAGGCCAACCTCACTTTTGGGGGGATAGCATTCTGCAGACACTGGTCTCCAGGCTGCAGATCAGGCTGGTCGAGGAAGCAGGCCAATTCCTGAGTTACGGGCCGTGGTGGGAACGTGCAGGAGGAGGGGAAAGAGGAAGGAATGAGGAGGGGAAAGAGGAAGGAATGAGGAGAGAAATCATTAGAGAGCATCAGGCCACTCAAAGCCAACCCAAACATGAACATAATTCCGGAAGCGAGCGCCCCTTGAGAGTGGGCCCCACCCAAGGGTACAGCGTGGAGGGTGAGAAAATCTGGAGGGAAGCTGCAGAAAGTTGATTTGCCCCGGGGCTGAGGGAATCCTAAATCTTACAAACACAGAAATCGGAACAAGCTGTTTTCAGGAAGCTCTGAAACACGCTTGAGGGCCGACCGGCCGGGCGGGATCTGGGACCCCGCCTGGCTGTGCTTTCTGGGGGCGCCGGGGAAGGCGGGGGACGCATTTCCAAGCGTTCGCTGCAGAACCCGAGGTGCCGGCCCTGCACCCAGCGAGCCACGCAGCTCTGCTCTCCCACCTGGACGGCGGCCGTCCCGCAGGGTGGGCTTCTCCGTGTGAACAGGCGACCAGCACTGGACATTTGTTTCTCCCCAACATAGTGAGGCCGAGGCCCGGGACCCCCATCCTTTCTCCTCTCGACAGGCCCAGGAGCGTGGAGGCAACCCCCCTCCCCGCTTCTGGAGAACCATCCTCTAAGCTTCCCCGGTGCTCTGCACAAAGGGGGATCTCGGAATGTATCGAGGGGAAAGACGGCTGCTGGGCACGGTGTTTGCATAGCCCCGATGCTAGACTGACAAAATCTCCGGTCGCAGAGAGCTCCTGGGGACGCCGGGTGCTTGGCTGCAGATCCAAGCCTCCCGTTTTTTCTTAAAAACGAGGCCGGAGGAGGGGAACTTTTCCAGCCATTCTGCGGTCTCCTTACTTGCCACACTTCTCTGGGAGGGCGGGGGGACGCGAAGAAAACAAACGAGCGCGATGTGAGCGGTGTTGGCTCACAGCGGTCCTTGTCACTCGGTTGGTAGAGAAGCCCAACAATTCCGGAGGGCGAAATCTCAACCCCAGCAGAATCAGGCCGGGGAGCCCCGCGCCCGTGGCCGAGAGCCAGCCCCGCGCGGCCGGGGCCTTGGGGCCGAGAGGGGAGAAAGGGCCTGGCCCGGCGGAGAGCCACCCTTGGCTCCTGGGGCTGCCGCCGCGACCCCGGCCTGCAGACAAAGGCCGAAATGATGGGGCAGGCGGAGGAGGGGGTGGCCGGGCGGGGCCGGCGCGCGCGGCCGGCGGGCGCGGGGGAAATGCGGGTGTGCTCACCTCGCAGCCACGCACCGGGCGAACTTGGGGGCCTGGGGTCAGGGACCTCGTCCGAGTAGCCCCAGGAGAGGGTTAAAGCGCAGCAGCACAGGACCTGGAAAGGGCCTGAAGCGTCGTGGGGAGTGGGGCGCAGACGCCCTGGCGCTCCGGACCCCGCCCCTCTCCCTGCCCCGGGCGGCAAGGGGCGCCCCGCTCCCGGAAGTCCCCACGTGGCACCCAGGAGAGCCTGCTGGGTGGGTTGGCGCCAGGCGGAGGCTTAGCTGAGGAAGGGGGAGGGCAGCGAGCGGCATTGCCCGTCCGGACCCTGCCGCCAGAGCCGGAGAAAAGGCGGCCTGTGCTCGGCAAAAGCCCCGTGGGAGTTAGGGGGTGTGAAGTGGGTGCCCTCCTGTCCAGGCCACAGGGAGAGGACCTACTTTTGACACTTATCCTCAGCGCCAGCCTGGGAGGGCTGGGGAGATGGGCGGAGGGTGGGCAGTTCTCCAGAGCTGAAACCTTCCCTAACCTGGTTTCTCAGGGAAAAGGATGCTTCTAAAGGGAAATCATAGGATCGCCCCACTTGTGCTGGGAAACACACACCCAAACTCATTCCTTTGCTCTGGCCCGGCGGCCCACCATCCGTTGGCTTTCTCCAGAGCCAGGCGACTCTTGCCTTAAATGACCCGAGCTGAGATTCCCTGGGAATCACCTTGTGCCCTAGGGGCCCCTTTCCTGCTCTCTCACCCTGTTTCCCTGCCGTTCTCCATCCCAGTAAAATTTGGACGCCTCGGGAAGTTGGGCCCGCTTCCATTCCAAGTGGACCACACTGTGCTCACCAAGCCCACTGAGCAGCCTGTGCAGGGTCATGACTGGGAGTCATACAGACTGTTCCGTGACCTCAGGCCTCCACGGTAAAGAAAATGTCCCCTCGGAATTGCGGCAACCAAGAAGGAAGTGACACATTCCAAATAATCCAGAGGCAACTAAGTAGCATTAGTTGGAATTTGAAGAGCGGCACCTATAGCTTGAGCCGGCTGAGCACACGAAAACAAGAAGAAAAGATACATAAGAGGATAATGAGTTGTGAAAGACAACCCACCACCCTCTCCAATCTTACAATTACTTACAAATAGTGGAAGGAATTCTAGTGTCTATCCACTGTCTTCCTTTTGATCTTTGCAAGGAAAACAAGATCTTCAAAAGGAACTCCTGGAACACCTGCCTCCCTCACAGAGCATGGGGTTTCTTCTCTTCGCTTTCTTTCCCTGAAAGCCACAGGAAATCACAGCGAGGCGAGCATGGCATAAACTCACGGAGGCTGACTTCACACTATTTTTGGAAACATGATTTTGAGTGGCTAGACAGTTCCAGAATTTTAGACAAGTTCAGGTTTAACTTAAACCACCTGGATCCAGCCCAGCTGACCTGCCAACTGCTACTGAGACAAATAACTCATTAGTCTGGGTCTTATACCAGGAAGAAAATATCTAAACCTTCACCCCCAAATATCAACAATAGAGCTTCGCTGGGGGAACTCATGCAGAGTTATGTACTGGTTACGTTGGGGGAGAGAGCTTTTATTTTAAACCTATGTTCAGATAAGTCATGAAATTGATTTCTTTTTTTCCTTATCAAATAGAAATATATTAAAATTTACAGTTTGATATAAAAGAGTGAAACTACATTGTGAATGAAATTAACACATTTCCTGTATTTGATGAAATTACCGATCGATTCCACTGATCAATTCCACTGAGTTCCACAGGCTTGGAATTTGTTGGCCTGGGGGCACAGGCTTTGACCTTGGTGGAAAGTTTGTATAGTATGGGGGGTATGTCCCCTGATACATTCCTGTGCTAAGGGCAGAAGAACACTCTTGGGGGATTGGTGGCCTTTTAGGAGCACAGAATCTTGATCACTGCATCGTGGGTGTCTGCTCTTGGCGGCTGGTGAGCACTGAGGCCCAACTACCCTCCCGGGGCAGCTCCAACTGGTCCGGTCAGGACCCAGAGCCAGGGAATGGCCCTCAGCAGTTCTCCCAGTACTCATATCCGCTTCTGTGTCATCATCCCAGCAGACCTCACCCACTTAAGGAAAAGCCCACCAAAGCGATATTTTCAAGTTAGGACACAGTAGAGAAATGCTCTTTCTGTTCCCCCCAAAACGCTTCCTTCTCCTCAATATCTCTAAAAAAATCTTCCATTTCTCTGCAGGCAGCTCTTCACGTTGCATCTTATGTTACGGAGTTTCAGGGTTTTGTGTGTCTCATATAACTTAATCCCCTAAGACACAGCAGCCTCTGTGACGACGGCAAAGTTCAGGAACTCTATACCTGCTGGAGGATAAACACAGGCTAGGAGAGAGAAACGGGATATGCATCAGGATTTCCCACATATGTAGCTAATGCCCTTAAATTCCTAGGGATTTACACCTGCCCAGCTACCCGGAGCCAGAAATGAGAGCTGTCCTAATTAACTACCCAGTTTAGCCCTCCGTTCGCAAGGCCGGGGCTAACTTTGGCGGCGGCGGGGCAGCCTCTGGGTTTCAGATGTTGGGGGCCTGGGGGCGAGGGTCTGAGGCTGCCGGCGGGGACTGAAGGTTTGGTGCCAAAACGCTCCGACGGTAAAGCGCGGATTCCCCAAACAAATGACACATTTTGGGCGACGCTTTTCTGTCTTATTTGCAGATACAAGTTCAGCTGCTGCTCGTGCAAAGCGGCCAGGAAAAGCTCAGCCTTGAAAGTAGAATGTGAAACCAAGTCTCGACCGCTAGGAAACCTCGATCCGGGGACATTCTCCGAAGTCGGAGGCCAGAATGGATGTCGGATCGAGAGGCAACCCAGAGGCGAGCGTCTGCCAGGGTCCGAGACTGGGCCGAACGCAGGCTTGCAGCCTTTCCGCCCGCGCGGGAATCGCCTTTCCTCAGTGAAACAGCTCCTAGAAAGCACGAAATCGAGCCAAAAGAAAGCGGCATGCCCGTCTGCGCCGGGGCACGAGGAGAGCTCCCTCTCCGGGAACCCAGGCGCCTCGCACATCCAGGCTGGCCGGCGGGGTGGGGGCAGGGTGGACCTTGCTGGGGTTCGGGGTGGCGGGGCAGAAGCATCCCCGGCACCCACTGCGGGCCCATCTGCTCCGCCGAGAGGGGAAGGGGAGGGGCTCCGCCATGCCAGCATCACCCAGGATCGCCTAGTGGTGTCTCGGCGAGCACCCAGCTTCTCCGCCCAGGGGGCAGTGGTCTCCGTCGCAAGCGGGGATGCGGCGCCCCAAGCCGGATGTTTCCCTTCGTGCGCGCACGGGGGGCGGGAGGAGGTTGTGCCGGTGTGACCCGGTCTCTTGCTTCCATGAACTGGCCTTCTGCTGGGGGCGCGGCTCGGCTACCCCTCTCCAGGCTCCCTTCCCCGTCTCGCTGCGCCGTCGGGTTGGGTGAGGGGATCCCTTGCTGGAGTTTGGAGTGGGAGACATCCTGGAGGCCCCGAAGCCGGTTTCCTCAGAGGGTCTCCCTCCCGCCCACCCCGCCTGGCTCATCTGAGTAAGCCGCGAATCCCCGGGCGGGCTTGGCTTTAGGGGTGATTCCTAGAGACCGGCCAGGTGCCCCGCCGCGCCCCGAGAGGGAGGGAGGGGGCGCTGAGGCTGCGGCGCCGGCCCCGCCCCGGAGCTTAGGAGGGTCTACACTCGCGCTGGCCGGCTCGGAGCAGGCCGCTGGGGATACGCCCGAGAGGGGACCCCGGCCCAGTGGAGACTCTGGGCTCTACAGCGAGGTCCCGGGAGTCGGAGCCCGGATCCATGAGACGGACTTTTTGGCTAAGAACTTTCCACCGACGTGAGAGCCTCTGCCCCCAGGCCCCCAAATTCCGAGCCTTGTGAGACGCAGCGCCCGCGAGGAGGCAAAGGGCGCGGCTGGAGCGGAGCCCCCTACGCGGCGGCCAGCTCCCTGGGAGCTCCGGGCCCCGGCCCGGCGCGGATTTGTGAATGGACCGCAGAGCTCTTTGCAGCTCACAGATCAGAGGGCTGCTATCGCCCCACCGACGTGGTCCAATGAGCCGCCGCAATAGCGCTTAGCTACAAAGCCGGCACGGCCCGGACTCGGCGGTTCCGCGCGGCGCGGGGAGGGGACGCGGGAGGGGCGAGTCCAGGCCGCGACTTCAAAGCCGCTCGTCCGGACTCAGTGAAAGGGTGGCGCTCCGGGGGGTGGGGCACGGTCCGAAACTTCATCCACCCCCCCCCGAAACGCCCCCAGGCCGTCCTAACCACCGCGACCCGAGCTTCCGGTTGCCTCCGGCCCGCCCCGCGCGCGTCCTTCGAGTCCCCTGGGGCCCCGGGGCGCCGCCTCGTCCCCGCGCCGGTCCCCGCGGCCTCGCGGGTCTGGCCACACCTGCTTCCCTAAGCAGCCGCGTGGTTCAAAAGGTACCCCCGCTGCCCCCTCCCACCTTTTAAAACCAAAGTCTTTCGTTGCCTCCCTCGAGTTCCCGTTGTTGGGGGGAGATTGACGCGCGTGGGTGCCCCGCGGAGGAGCCCGGCTTCCCCGCTCGTGGGTGGAGGCGCCGGGAGGGCCCCTCCAGAGCGGAATGCGTGGGCAAAGCCGCCCGTCCCCGCTCCCATTCCCCGCTGGCCGAGCGCCCACTGCTCCAGCAGCGCGCGCCTTCAGGACGCGAGCTCTGCGGGTGCAGTCACCGCCTCGAGGCCTTCTCCCACCCACTTTGCAAATGCGCGCGCTCTTTCTTCTGGAGAGCCGTGGAGAAGGGGGAGGGGAGGCCGAGGCACGGTGGCGGCAGGGAAGTTTGCTTAAAGGGAGGGGGAGAGAGGTCAGAGGTTAGGAGGGATTAAGGCTCGGTGGCCGCGCTCATCCTCAGTGGCCCAGGGAGAGAATCACTGAAGCAGGGGGTCCGGACATCTTTCACAAAAACGATTTTGGGGGGAGGGCGTTGGTCCAGTGAAGACAGGGAAAGGTCCGAAATGGACGAAAGCAGAGGAGGACAGGATCTGAGGGATGCCCAGCTAAGCAGGAAGAGGACCTGGGAGAAAAGAGGGGCAGCGCTTCGTCTGCATGGCTCTGCGCCCTGGTGACAAGGGCGTCCCGGGGAGAGTCTCCCTACCGCGGGGGCAAGAGGCTCCGCCCTCTCCTGCAACCTGTCCACGGACTCCTCAGCTTCCATCCAGGGAATGGGCGCGCCTCTGTCAGGCAAGGCTCTTAAAGGGCCTGCTTCTGCCTGGCTCGTCTTCGCTATCCTTTTGGGAAGACCTCCAGAAGGCCCCCCTCTGCTTCCCCCCCCATATTCCCCGGAGGACATTCCCCCTGGGATGAACTGCCCCCCAGCCACAAGAGGGAACTTCCCAAAGCTATGGCAGCCAAGGGTAAAAGGAAAACACGACTCTGCTATTTCCTTCCCCACTTAACCCTCCTCCACCCCCGACTACCAGCCCTCTTCCCACCAGCCCGGAAGGGACGGCGCCTTACCTATGTGGCATCGCTGCCCTGATGACAATGGAGATTTCTCTCCAGCTCTGAGCATGAGATCATGCACCTGACTGCCTGCTGGCTGCCTCTACCCGGAGTTCTAAGTGGGCTTTTCAAATTTGACAGTCCAAATGGGATGGGTTGAGTCCTGCCCCTCGCCCCCAGTCCGCTCCTTCCCCGTTTTCCCCATCCACCCAGTTGGGAGACAGTCCTGGTTGCTCCCTCTCACAGGCCACCCCTGGTCTTCAGCTGCGGCCATTTCTGCGCACACCTGGAGGGCTGGTCTTTCAACCTCTGCTGGCTCCCGGCAGCCAGTTCTCTCTCCACACTTGGTCTACACCAGTGGTTTCCAAGAATGCTGAGAATTACACAACCCTAAAACACACTTTGGGGCCACTCCCCTCGCCTGAGGTTATAAGGCTGGTCTCCCTTGGCCAGCTTGAACACCCCAACTCTGCTGCCAAGCCCTTCCCACTTCAGGGGGGTCCCCGGCCCCTGTCTTTGCTCTCCCCTCTGTGGAACATTCTTCCCCCAGACCCCTGGATACAGATGATCCCAGAGAGAGACCGCATCGCTAAAACAGCTCCTGCCCCAGTTGTATTCTCCGCAGCACTCGTGGCTATTGAAGTTATAAGTACCCAGGTGTGTACTGCCGGCTGTCCTACAAAGTGGACTGTCTGCAGGAGCAGGGGCCCCAGCCGCGTCCCAGCCGCACTCTCAAGGTGTCTCAGCGTCCTTACACCCCTCGTGGTCATTGAGGGCCCCGAGGAGCTTTGTTTATTTGGAATATGCCTATTGATGATTCACCCACAATAACAATAAAAACCCACTTCATGTTTACATAAATCTTATATTTTAATGAACACTTACTATATTTCCCAAAACATTACAAAATTAGAAGAGTGGTGTTTTACCTTTTTGCACACTTCTTTATAATGTCTGGCTTAAGAGGAGATAGCTGGACTCTCATTTCTGCTGTGCAATCCATTATTTTGGTTCAAGTATATGGAGAAAATGCAGCCTCCCACAGACACGTAGCTGGGAAAGGAGGAATGTTTTATCAGCCTCCTCACACAAGGGTGGCTGTTCTTCCTGAATACCACACAAAACTCAACAGGTGGAAGTTTCGGAACTTAGTTGCAATATGGAATCTGAAACCACGTCAATGAATACTTCATGCTCTATTACGTTAAAATCCATTGATCTATCTTACACTTTGAATGGGTCTTTCACCCATGAAAGATTTAGCAACATCATTCATTGGTTATTTGGAAAATAATCCTTCTCTGAGTTATGCAGTTCTCCCAAATGTTGACAGGTTTCCTTAAACAATGTCACAAAGTTACTTCTGTTAATATCACTGCTGAGCTCATCGGAAAGGTCTTTAAATACTGGGAAGTTGTCTGACTTATGCTATTGGATACACGTTTTCCAAAATTTTACTTTTCACTTGAAAACACAGTTTCTTTTTTTTTTTTTTTTGCGGTATGCGGGCCTCTCACTGTTGTGGCCTCTCCCGTTGCGGAGCAAAGGCTCCGGACGCGCAGGCTCAGCGGCCATGGCTCACGGGCCCAGCCGCTCCGCGGCATGTGGGATCTTCCCGGACCGGGGCACGAACCCGTGTCCCCTGCATCGGGCAGGCGGACTCTCAACCACTGTGCCACCAGGGAAGCCCAAGCTAATACTTTTTTTTTTTTTACTGCTTTTTCAAGGACATTCTTCAGTGAAACTGGCATATTTTTTTGAATTTTATTTTTTTATACAGCAGGTTCTTATTAGTTATCTATTTTATACATATTAGTGTATACATGTCAATCCCAATCTCCCAATTCATCCCACCACCACCCACTACCACCCCTCCCCCTCTCCCCCCTTGGTGTCCATACGTCTGTTCTCTACATCTGTGTCTCTATTTCTGCCTTGCAAACCGGTTCATCTGTACCATTTTTCTAGATTCCACGTATACGCGTTAATATACAATATTTGTTTTTCTCCTTCTGACTTACTTTACTCTGTATGACAGCGTCTAGGTCCATCCACGCCTCTACAAATGACCCAATTTTGTTCCTCTTAACGTTCACTGCAGCACTATTTACAATAGCCAGGGCGTGGAAGCAACCTAAATGCCCGTCGACAGACGAACGGATAAAGAAGATGGGGTACATATATACAGTGGAATATTACTCAGCCAGAAACTGGCATTTTTTTAAGCACAACTCTGAGTGCACGGCTGTGAGTACGACGCCTGCTGGTACGGTCGGAGCCGTGGTCTCCACGCTGCTGAGGCCTCAGCTTCCTACTTGCCGCTGTTTCTGCAGCTTGTGCCAAGGTCTGGGCAGTGACAAAGGTAAGTAGTAACAGCATAACTGTAAAAATGGTTGTGTGTGGACCCTCGGAAAGGGTTTTGGGGATCTGCAGACCACATTTTGAGAGCTGCGGGAGTATGTCATGAATGAATGCGTTTCCCTGGAGTCTTCAGAGTTGGATACACAGTCCTTACCCAGAGGTCTTGCGCCAGCTGTGTTTCCAAACTTCTTTGACTTTAGAAGGTGACAGAGTGTATGTAGTGTGTACGACCTGGCCCAGTGGTTGCCGGTAGCACCCTGTAATCAAACACGTTACTCTTTCGGCAGCGAGAGCGTAGGAAGAGGGACAGCAGCCGTAAGAAGGCTCACATCCATTCTGATCGCGTTTTGCCACCAAATGAGTTTCAAAAGTGACTTTCAGTGTGAAAGCATTCGGGTGTTGGAGTTGGAGACCTTGTATCGTTATCTCCACTCGTGGAGGGGCAGCCGAGGACGGAAGGTTAGCAGCTGGCCCAGCCCGAGGCCCACTGGGGGTGGAGGCGTGGAACTCGGACACGGGCAGTGGAGGTCCAGGGCCTGCTGTACCTCTGCCCTGTGATCCCTCCTCCACGCTCCACGGTGCAGCCCCCCACGCAGGGCTCAGATCACGGACATCCAGGTCTGGGGGGCACTCAAGTCCCCTCTCTGCCTGGCCCTGGGTCTCCTTCCCACCCTCTCTGGACGCGTGTGTCCTGCATGTGCAGAACGGCCGCCGCCCAGGGCTACGGATTCCTCTACTCACCAGGCGCTTTCCAGCTTTCAGACTCTTCTTCTTTTGGTCTCACGTATGAGAATCCAAGTTCCGCTAGGACGTCGGCTGCTTGAAAATTGTAAATCCTTAGATTGAAAAGGAAATTTTGCCTTTTGGAAAATTCGACTTCTGGATGGCCAGTAATGCTTAGAAAATGGTTATTCTTTTCAAAATGATAAGAAATATAAATTTTCTTTAGTAATGCTGCTAGGGAAAACATTAAGTGAAACAATGTCTGATCTAAAACTTGATTTTAAATGTCAATAACATGAGGTTAATTTTTTTAATTGTGAAAAAAATAACAAAATTTCCTGTCTTAACCATTTTTCAAGGAACAGTTCAGTGGCATTAAGTACATTCATTGCTATGCAATCATCACCATCTCCAGAACTTTCTCCTCTTCCCAAACTGAAACTCTGTCCCCATTAAACAACTCCCCATCCCCTCCCCAGTCCCTGCCCCCCCCATTCTACCTCCTGTCTCTACGAATTTGTCTATTCCAGGTACCTCATGTAAGTGGAATCACACAGTCTTTGTCCTTCTGTGACTGGCTCCTTTCACTGAGCATAAGGTCCTCAAGATTCATCCATGCTGTAGCAGGTGTCCGAATGTCCTTCCTTTTTAAAGCTGAATAGTACTTCGCTGTACACCACATTTTCTTGATCCATTCATCACTTTTTGGCTGTTGTGAATAACGCTGCTCTGAACCTAGGTGTGTAAATAGCTCTTTGAGCTCCTGGTTGCATCTCTTTTGGGTATATACTCAGAAGTGGGATTGCTGGATCGTATAGTAATTCTGTTTTAAATTTTTTCGAGGAACCGTCATACCGTTATGGACAGCAGCTACACCATTTTACGTTCCCACCAGCAGCGCACGAGGGGTCCAACCCTTCCACATCCTCAGCAGCACCTGTTATTGTCCGTCTTGTTGGTAGTGTGAAGTGGTGCCAGCTTCCAGACTTTGGAAAACAGTATCCCTTTCACCTGGAATACTCCCCCTTCCCACCTGCCTGAGGAGCTCCTCACCCTCCTAGCTCAGGACCCCCAGTCCAGTGTCTGCGCTGCTTCTCCCCCTCTCACAGAGCTCCTTGCTCCTTTCTGTGTGCTTCCGAAGTGCCTTATCCTGATGCATCCTCCCGGCCACCTGCTGGGCGGGAGGGGGAATCTGTGAACCAAGCCTGGAGATTCCAGTATGTGGCCCCCAGGGCAGGGCTGTTGTACCTCCAGGCCTCCTTCCAGTTTGATTTGTTGGGGGAGGGGATGGGGGAGGAGTGGATGGGGACACAGGGACGGTGACTCCCAGAGTCGTGTGTAGCACTGAGCGCTCAGAATTTGGCTAGTGTGACTGAAGAATTGACTTTTAAACTTTAATTAGCTGCAATGCAAATTTTAAAACTGATTTTCCACTCAGCTCCTGGGAACTCCCACATGTGTTTAGAACAACTTGAGTATGTGAGCCCGCCTGCCACTGCAAACTGTATAAACGTCAAACGCACATCAGGTACTTCCAGTGACAATTTAGATGTGTTAGAAGTGTAAATTGCTACACAGTTTAGATATGCCATAGGTATGAAGTGTGCGTGGAATTTGGGAAGACTTAGCACAAAAAGACCTGAATGTAAAATAGCTCGTTGATTTTTATGTCGGTCACTTGTTGAAGTAGTATTTTGGCTATGGGCTAACTACATATATTAACTTTACCTGTTTTTTTCTCGTTTTCTTCCCACGGCCACTATACATTACACGTGGCCACCTTCTTTGTCTCCTGGACAGGGCTGTCCAGAGGAATGAGTCTGCACCCATTAGAGGAGGGAAAAGGTGAAATCCCAGGCCACAGCAGAGGAAGGGAGAGCCGGGGGTTGCTTTCTGCTCGGGGTGGGTGGAGGGGATGTGGCTTCGGAAGTGAGTGTATCAGTTTCTGGGGCTGTTCAGCAAATCCCACCCCCCGGGGGGCTTAGAACTACAGAAATGTATTCTCTCACGTTCTGGGGAACTTGCCAGAAGATCACGCTCCCTCGGAACCTGTAGGGGGATCCTTGCTGCCTCTCCTGGCTCTGGGGTCGCCTGCAGCCCTGGGGTCCCCCGGCCTGCAGACACATCACTCCCACCTCTGCCTGTTGGCATGGGCCGTCTCCCCCGCGGCTGTGTCTGCCCCCTTCCTGCAGGGACAAAGTCATGTGGGATTAGGGCCCACGTTTCTCCAGCGTAAACTCATCTTACCTTGGTGGCATCTGCAAAGAAGACCGTATTTCCAAATAAGGTCACACTCGTAGCTCCCTGGGGTTATGACTTCAATGTAGCCTTTTGGGAACAGAATTGGGCCCGGGGCAGGGAGGTGGGCGGCGCCTGGTTCCTGCAGCCCTGTGAGCCCTTCTGAGGAGCCGCCTTCGTGGCACGTTCCCAGCCCTCTGTCCCTCAGGCCCTCATCTGTGAACGGAGGGCCACAGTGGCTTGTTGGGAAAATCAGATGAGGTTAGGCCTGCAGGACAACACCTGACACACATTACGTGCCATTTGAAGGTTACTGCTTGGTACTGACATCTCCCCTAAAGGCAAAGGAAAGCCATGGAGCATTTCCTGGAGTAGGGAGGTAAGTTACACCGAGGTGAACCCAGTTTTAGGACCACACTGTCCCCCCACAGCCACTAGCTTCATGTGGCTACATGCATTCCTGTTAAAGTTTGCACAATGAGAAATTTGTTTCCTGGCGCTCACTAGCTACGTATCAAGTGAAGATGCGGCCAGGGGTCCTCAGTGGGACTGGGATGAGGGGGCGGGGAGCCCGGAGGAGGCAGGACCAGCACCGCCCCCGCCTGAAGCCTGATGGTGGAGGGAAGGGGGGGGAACAGACGGTGGGGCTTGAGTGTGTGTGACCAGGAGTGAGGCCAGCACGCGTCTGTGCAGAGGGAAGACGGTGGCGGTTCTGTGGGCTCAGTGTCTGTGTCCCCCCGGAATTCATGTGTTGAATCCTAACCCCCAATGTGAATGTGTTAGGAGTGGGGGGCTTTGGGAGGTGATCAGGTCAGGAGGGTGGCACCCCCATGAATGGAATGAGGGCCCTTATAGGAGGGTCCCCTTGCCCCTTCCCCCATGTGAGGACACAGTGCGAAGACGGCCCTCTGTGAACCAGGAGGCGGGTCCTCACCAGACACCAAATCTGCCTGTGCCGTGATCTGGGGCTTCCAGCCTGCGCACTGTGGGGAATCAATGTCCGTTGTTAGGCCCTCCCGGTCTCTGGCTACAGAAGCCCAAACGCACTCAGACAGGATGAAGGGGTGGGGTGAGGCTGACAGCACGGGATGGACAGCTGAGCGCGGCCAGCCCCCTGGGTTGCACGGGCCCCCTGGGACAGCAGAGGTGCTGCAGCTGCTGTGCCCGGGACCCGGGGCGGGGACAAGAAGACGGCAGGCCACAGCGCAGGGGGAGGCCGTGGAGATGGGTGGACGGGAGGCCAGGAGGCCAGAAGGGCGGTGGACGGGGAGATCAAGGTGACCGCGGAAGGCTGGGAGACAGGAGCAGGGCTGGGGGCTGCCTTGGTGGCCAGACCCTGTCCCCCCCCTCTCTCCGGGGCCTCCTGGCCCTGCGCCCCAGCCCGCCGCGACCTCCCACTCCCCTGCCATGCAGCTCTCGCCCACACTCATGTTCACTCACCTTTCAGAGACACCCCCCACCCCCCGCCGGTGTCTGCGCTGGGCCCGTAGACACCTGTGTGGTTGCTGGAGCCAGGGACCATCTCAGGGAGAGGTCCCCAGGACAGAGAACATGATGGCTTGTCCCCAGCACACGGCAGCCGCGACGGGTCACATCTGTGGGGCGATTGCTCTGTCCTTGGCACCGTTCTAGAATCTTCCCGTGGAGTGATCTGTTGAAACGCCCGACAGCGCACTGGGCTTCTGTACCAGTTGGGGCTCTCCAGGGAACCAGCAGGAGAATCCACTAGGAGACTGGTTTTGGAGAACTGGCTCACGAGATGGTGGGGTTGCTAGGTCCAGAAGCCGTAGGGCAGCCGGCAGGCTGGACGATCTGGTGGGAGCAGAGGCCACAGGCTTGAGGGTTCCTCCTTCCCTGGGAAACCTCCACGTTTGCTCTCAAGGACTTCAGCTGCCTGGGGGAGGCCCACCTACCTTAGGGAAGGTCATCTCCTTCACTTAAAGCCACCTGATCCTAGGTGGTAATCACCTCTACAAAACATCCCCACCGCGGCCCGGCCCCGGGGCTAGTGTTTCCAGACTGGGTCCTGGAGCCTCACCAAGTGACCAGAAAACTGATCGTTCAAGTGACCCAGGGTGTGGTCAGGTCTACAGGAAGAGAATTGAAATGCAGGCTCCTGGGCCCCAGCCCAGGCCCGTGGGGCCTGACTTCCTGGACGAGAGACCTAGAAACCTTCATTTTAACTAATGTCCCTGATGCCAGAGGCCCACGAGGGTCTGAATCCCCTGGGGCGGGGCGAGGCTTTGGAAGGGTGGAGTGGGGTCTCTTCCCTCAAATGCACCTGCTGTCGTCAGCCACGGGCCCCTCTCGGGTGTGACACGGGGGCTGCTTAGGTGTGGCCCTGGGGTGGGACGAGGATGAACGTGAACACGAACAAGCCGCGATTCCTCCCAGGTTACTTGGTGGGAGTGTGATGCGGAAAACAAAAAGCACCCGCTGAGGCCTGCAGGGTCCCAGACAGGACGACAGTCTACCTGCTGGGGTGCTGGTCCTGCCAGCCCGAGACGAAACGCGGTGTCGGGGTTGATACTGAGGGTCCCCAGCCTTCGCCTCTCCAGTGCCCTCCCAGCGCCCCCACCCCCACCCCCCGTGCTCCCGGTCCTGTGGGCGCCCCTCATCCTGATCTAAGAAGTGACTCCAAGCTGAGATCAGACAGCCTGATGCGTCTGCCTGCCCACCTCCCGCCCTGTGAACTGACCGCCCCGGAGCGGGGGCAAGGGTGAGCTCAGGGCCCCCAGCCTTCCTCTCTCCAGCTTCTCTGCACAGCAGCACTGCGTGTGTTTTCACCAGCTCTCCTTTGTTTCCGCCTGTGAGATTCAGATGGAAGCTTTGGTGCTGCGTCCTGTGCCATCGTGTCAGTTAGGGCCAGGGCCCACCAGCCAGGAACAAGTCCACGTAGCGGTGCCCCAGGACTTACAGAGTTCCTCTGTCTCACGTGGAAGGAAGTCGTGCAGGGCTGCTGAGCTGGGCCTGCCCTCCTGGGAGCTGGGCAGCTTCTCGGAGACAGAGCAAAGCAGGGTGAGGTCAGGAGCCCGTGGTCCTGGCATGTTTGCCGGTAGACCCTTTCCATTTTGGACTCACTCCCTGGGAGGTGTATCCATTTCCTCTTGCTGCTATAACAACGGCTGTAAAAAAAAGAAAAAAAATTATTACAAACCTAGGGGCTTAAGACAACACAAAATTATTCTCCTGCAGCTCTGGAGGTGAGAAGTCTGGGCTAAAATCACGACGTTGCCTGGGCTGGGTCCTCATGGGGGCTCTGTGGGGGTGGAATCCACGTCCTGGGCTTTTCCAGCCTCTAGAGGCACAACCTTCCTTGGCTCTTGGCCCCCACTCAATCTTTAAAACCCATCCCTCCAGCCTCTGCGTCCGGCTCACTCTCCTGTTTCTGGCTTTGACCCTCTCACTTCTCTCTTACAAAGACCCGTGTGAGCACATGGGACCCACCCAGATCATCCAGGGTAGCAGCTCCACCTCGAGGTCTCGGTCACATGTGCAAAGTCCCTGTGGCCGTGTGAGGTAAGCGCCCTGGTCCATTCCAGCTGCCGTAATAAAACACCACACACAGGGCAGCTTAAACAACACTCACTTATTTGTGGAGGCTGGGATTCTGAGATCAAGGGGCCAGCAAATCTGGGGTCTTGTGGGAACCCGTTTCCTGGCTTATAGACGGCAGTTTCTCCCTGTGTCCACACATGGGGAAGGAGCGGGGAGCTCTCTGGGGTCTCTTATTAGGGCACCGACCCCGTCATGAGGGCTCCGCCTCACGACCGCATCACCTTGGGAGTTAGATTCCAACACACGAATCTGGGGGCGGGGGGACAAATGCTCAGTCTGTGGCAGTAACACGTTCCCAGCTTCCCGGGGACTGGGGCGTGGACGTCTCTGGGGGCCATTCTGTCTAGCACAGCAAGTCTGCGGGGAGGCAGCGCGGATGCTCTGAGAACCGCACATCTTACCACGCGTGCAGTGACAGGTTTGTACTCCGGAGCCAGCAACTCGCCCTGTATCTCCGGATGTCAGGCTGGATTCTCTCTGGACGGGGGGCGGGGGGGGGGGTTGTCCCACGATGCAAGATCATTTGGGCAGGTGGCTGTGCACTGAGCATTGTCTTGGTCTCATCGAGACCTACGGAGTCAGAAGCACCACGTCCCAGTCCGGGCTGTGACTCTGGAAGCTGCTTTTCAAGCAGCCTGTTGGGTTGTTGCACGCATACTAAGATCTGGTTGTCTCTCTTCTAGACAAAATGAGGTGTGGACAAGGTCCCGGGAAGCAGCAGACCCAGGCCGCCCCCTGCCCTCCACATTCGCCCCCCACCAGGCGTCATCGGGCACCCTGTCTCCCTGGTCCCACGCCCTCTGTGTGTTTGTCTCCCCAGCTAGACCGAGGGTTCCAGGAGAGGAAGGTCTAGGCCCACGTTGCCGGCCGCTGCAGTGCCTGTGGGTACTCGATGGAGCCCAAGCCCCTGGCCGCCCCCTGCGATGTTGGCCAGCCGGGGTGCCCGCGATGCCCCTCCACTGACCTGAAGGGATTTAGGAAACCAAAACTGACTGTGGTTTGCATTCAGAGCCTCCTGAAGTTTGGACTGCAAAGTAGAAGTCATTTTTTTCAAGCTGCACTTAAATGATCTTACCTGTTCTGCGTCTGTGCTCTTGGAATCCTGTCCCTGGGGACTGAAGGCGAGGTGACTGGCCTGGGCGGGGCACAAGAAGGGCACCGGCTCCCACCGCCCTCAAGCAGCTGAGCAGCTCTGGGCGAATCCCCACCCCTCTGCGTGCTTCCAAGATAAAGGTCTGGGGAGGGTCCCTTCTCACACCGCGATTCCACCTGGAACAGCCTTCCATAGGTGGCTGGGCCGACGGGATAATTTCTAGGCTAATTGAGCATCGCCCCCAATTCCACCCTCTCCGAGTTCTCTCGGAGAGGCTCTTGATTATTCACGTAGGAGAACATGGTTTTAAATAGCACCTCAATTTGCTTCTTCACCCATCAAGCGGGTCTCTGTGGAGAGCGGGTGCCCAGGGGAGCCAGTCTACCTGCAAGAAGAGTCTGGAGGAGGGGACCGTCTTCCCCACCAGGGAGGAGACCTGCTTCCATCTCATTTCCATGTGGTGGTGCTTCTCATGCCACGACAATTAAAAAGATGGAGAAACCATTTGCATTTTCCTGGGTGTTAATGACCTTTTAAACCAGTGTTCAATTGTCTAGTTTAAAACAGCAGGGCTCACATTGCATGAATAATTCAACTGCCGCTCAGTTCTCTCACGCACAGGGCAAAAACCTCATTTTTGACCTAGTTCCTAAAGTTGAATCCATTCGTGTAATCTTTATGCACGCGTGGTTTTCGTTTTTTAAGGTATATCTTATTTTACTCGCATCCTGAGTAAACAGTGCCAAGGTTTGGGGCCTGAAATTGATGAAGCAGAGACCTAATTTGTCTTACATCACCCGAAGCCTTAAATTTAATTCATTTTCTGTCTTAGGCACAGAGGTAACTACTGGTTGGCCGTGATCTGGCTCAGGTGAGCATTGTCGGGGCGTAGACAGAAGGAGGTGTGGGAGGCCTGGCGTTCAGGGTGGGCTCAGGGCGGTCAAAGGCACTGGGGCCACGGGCTGCTGTCAGGGCTGGGGGACCGGGTAGAGCGAAACGAGGGTGAGGCCACAGCTCCCCCCGGGGGCACCGCCTCCCCGCCAGGAGCCTTCAGTGGAAGACAGAGGATTGTCTTAATGAGCGTACGGCCGGAATGCTTCTATTCCAAGCAGCAGAACTCTCTGCTGCAGAATCAAGGAAATGCAGGGTCCCGGGCCTCACCCTGAATCTGTTAAAACCGAAATTCTAGGCTGGGCCTTGGGGTTCCACACTGCCAATGTGCTCCCCAGCTGTTTTTTTTTTTTTTTTTTTTTTTTTTGCGGTACACGGGCCGCTCACTGTTGCGGCCTCTCCCGTTGTGGAGCACAGGCTCCGGACACACAGGCTCAGCAGCCATGGCTCACGGGCCCAGCCGCTCCGCGGCATGTGGGATCTTCCCGGACCGGGGCACGAACCCGCGTCCCCTGCATCGGCAGGCGGACTCTCTACCACTGCGCCACCAGGGAAGCCCCGCCCCCAGCTGTTCCTAATCGCTGTTAGCGTCCTGTAGCTGCCATAACGAAGGACCACAGAGCTGGTAGCTTAGAACAAGAGAAATGTGTTGTCTCTCGGTTCTGGAGAACCCCTGTACTTGCAGGGGTCTGACGTCAAGACGCTTCCTCTGACACCTGCGTGGGAGGACCCTTCCTCACCTCTTCCGGCTTCCTGTGGGTGCAGAGTCCTCAGGGTTCCTTGGCTTGTGGACACATCCCTGCAATTTCTGCCTCTGTGGTCACATGGCTTTCTCCCTGTGTGTCTGTGTCTTCATGGCGTTTTTCCTCTGGACACCTTGTAGGTTGGATTAGGCTCACCCTGCTGCAGTGTGACCTCATCTTTACTAACTCCATCTGCAAGGACTCTGTTTCCCAGCGGGTCCCATTCACAGGTCCTCGGCGCTAGGGCTTCAACGTGGCTTTTGGGGACGCGGGTGGGTCAGCCGTAGCAGCACTGAAACGTGAGCATCTCCAGCGTCAGGTGAGCGCCATCATCATCCGTTTGCTGTTTGTAAGGGACCCGCAAGTGTGGAGTCATCCGTCCACACGCAGCAACTACTCAGCTGGTCCGGCACCGTCTGAGCCCCAGGTTTTCCCAGCTGAAAGGCAGTGTGATATGGGGGTGTTCTCGGGCCAGCGTGGACGATGGGCAGGGAGACCGTGATATGCGCCATGTGATTCATATGGGCTTCGGGGGCACATTTGGGGGCATGTCTGACCTAGCACGGACGTGGGGAGTGGGTAAGTGAGGGAAGAAGGTATTTTCAACAAAGATGCTTCTCCCTTGGAAAACTCCGTGGAATAAACGTGTTCATCCTCTATTGAAGTAACAGCTCAGCATAAAAGGAGCGACTGTGCTGGGACCTCTCACCCACTACACCCTTGGAAGTACCCCGTCATTTCCCAGAGGGACCTAATCATTCTCACAGGACAAGCCCCCAACACCCCAGGAGAGCACAGCCGGACCTTAAATGGTCAATCACGGCATTTCTAGTCTTTCCAGATTGAGCAGTTTGATCAGAGAGGAAAGCTTTCATCTGCAAGCATGGGGAACCCTAAGTTCTGGGGGCTGAAATCAGCCCTTTGCCGCCGAGAGGTCTGCTTCAGACCTTGGCGATGTCAGGGCCGTGTCCCGTGGTTCCCTTGGCCTTTCCATCACTTTCCACCCGTGATCTCAAGCAGATGCAGGGTCTGAGGCCGAGGCAGGGAAAGGAGGGGCTGGATGAAGCCTCCTGTCACATCCACCCCTCCCGACAGGAAGCCCCAAGCTCTCCCGGACGCCCGGGGGTTTCTGCTCACATCTCAAGGACCAAACCATGTCACATGGGCACACTTAGCTGCAAGGGAAGCTGGGAAGGTGAACATTTGGGGTTTCTAGGCTTTTATAATAAAAGCGAACAAGGGAGAAAGGGGTTGGAAACGCGTGTTGGGTCACCCAGCCTACAATGTCTGCCACGAATAGACCTTCCTCAACATTCTTCCTCAACGGTGAAACTGGGATAGAACCCAGGAACTGCGGCTCTGAGTCCAGAGACCTGGCATCCACACACTGCACACCCGGGGGACCAGGCATGGCTGTCCAGGAGGCAGATAGCCATCCCCTCCCCGCTGTGTCCTGGCCACACGCCCACCTGAGGTTTAGGAACCCACCTCCCGAAGCGGGTGCAGTGGCAGCTGGTCCATCCCTGAACTAGACCTCACCCAGGCCGAGGGTCAGCAGGGATGCAGGGCTTCTCCAGTGGGCGGGATGCAGGACGGCTGGGTCTGCCCCCACCTGAGCCTCCCAGCCCCTGAGTCCAGGCTGATGGGCGGCCATAGTTCCCTAGGGAAGGGGGGACAGCCTCCCACCACGCAGTGACTGGAAGCCTGCCTGAGGGCTGACTGTGTCTCGTGCTATAGGCGTCGGCCGTGAACGGGCAGCCAGTGTGCAGTCAGGCCATGCAGAGCCGGTGAGCCGGGGCCCGCCACCCCAGTTCTGCTCACCAGGTGCAATCGCTCGAAACAAAGGGGGGTCCTGGCAGGGAAGGAAGCTCACAGAGGCAGCCCGGTGCCGTCTCTGCGCCAGGGCCTGGCCTTCCCACGGTCCTGGCTGGTGAGCACGCACGTCCCCACGTGGTGGGCGATGTCAGTGCCCCCCATTCTGTCAGGTGCCTTCTGGCTGTTTTGTGGGCCCCCTGTGCCCCCCACACTCTTTCCTTTCTAACACCCAGCACCGGGACACTTCTCTGGAGCCCCTGGCCTGCGAGCACCAAGGGCTGGGACACGTGGGAGCTGACTTTCCTCCCCCACCGGCAGGGACCCTCCCGGAACAGTCCGGTCTCCTTTGCTCTGCTTGGCACGCTCCAGGGCATCTGCCCCCGGGGGTCCGGCTGAGGCTCCCGGCGCTCACTCTGCCCGGCCTCCTCCCTCCCTTCTCTGCTTCCCCCTCCCTCTGGCCAGTCGTCGGTGGGGTCACTCCCTGACCACATCACCTGCACACAACTCCTCGCCTTGGAATCTGCTTCTGGGGAATCCAACCTATCCCATTTCACAGATGAGGAAACTGAGGCTCAGGCTGGTGGAGTAAGTGGTGTCCGGCTCAAAGGGAAGGGGCTTCAACATCCATCGGTAAAACCGAGATGCTGATGGCTCAGGTTGCTGGCAGCCCTTAAATTATTAGAAGTTACTCTGAATCTTCACATCCACGAGTCTACGAGCTCTCCCCATTCTCTACCCAGGAGCCTCCTCAAACCAGATAATGGAATCCTCGTAACAGACTCTGCTCATAAATAAGCAGAAGCAAGTGCGGTGACACAATGCAGACAAGAGCACCCGGTAGGGACAACCTTGATCTAATTTTCGCCAGCAGCTCAAGCCGTCTGTGCCCACAGTGATGTCACAGTCATAATGGCCGTCCCAGTGACATTGAGCATTTAGCTCTGCTAGACAACAGTATCATCTTACATGAAATGTTTAAGCCTCATGACCACTCTACTAGCGTTCCGGATTTACAGACAAGGAAGCTGTAAATTACTGGACTACGGTTACACAACCAGGGAGTAGAAGTCAGACTAGGTCCTTCTGGCTCCAGAGCTGTGGATCCCCATTCCTGTCTCTGTCACGCTTGAAGCCTGAACGTGGAACAAACTCCCCTGCACCAAAGAGGCATACAGCTGCTTTAGCGTTCAGCCTCCGCTTTCCACATCGACACAGCCCTGTGTCCGGCCTGAAGCCACCTGAGACTCTACAGGCACGTGGCAGGGAGGATGGACTGGGGGAGGCCGGGCTGAGAGCTGCTATAACAAAACGCCACAGGCCGGGTGGCTCAGACCAACAGAAGTTTATTTCTCACAGTCCTGGAGGCTGGAGGTCTGAGATCGGGGTGCCACATGGTGGGGTTCTGGTGAGGACCCTCTTCGGGGCTTCCTTGGCCATCTTTTTGCTGTGTCCTCACATGGTGGGAGGGGTGAGGGATCCTCTGGGGTCCCTTCTATGGAAACACAGGTTCCATTCACGTGGGCTCGACCCTCATGATCTAGTCACCCCCTGCCCGTTGCCAAGGCCCCACCACCTAATGCCATCACCCTGGGGGTTAGGTCTCCGAACGAGAATACTGAGCGGGGGGACACATCATCTCAGACCATAGCGGATGGGATCGGGGACTGGGGAGTGGGGTGGAAGAGAGGTGTGAAGAATGTTGTGACTTCAAGGGGGTGGGTTGGCAGGGTCGTGGGCAGGAACGGGACGAGGGCCTTGAGCAGAGGCACAGCGTGGCGGCCCTGGGCTGAGGAGCCGGCAGAGGACCGCGGAGGAAGGACCGCTGGCAGAGACCTGAGCTCACGCTGAGCCCCTTGGTCTCCTCGCTGTGAGACGCCCTCTGAGAGCGGGTCAGAGGTCTACTTGCAGGGAGGCTCTGTGTGGCCACCGATGCCCCTGTTGT
The DNA here is from genome assembly GCF_963455315.2 of Globicephala melas. Classification (NCBI taxonomy): domain Eukaryota; kingdom Metazoa; phylum Chordata; class Mammalia; order Artiodactyla; family Delphinidae; genus Globicephala; species Globicephala melas. Next base: position 2,648,765 of record NC_083322.1, read on the forward strand.
TAGTGAGGACGGGTGGCAGCTGGCGGTCCCTGTGGTCGGGGTATGGAGGGTGCAGAGAACTCTGTGCAGCTACCGGCCCCTGAGGAGGCGGGCCGGGCCTGCCCCGTCTTCTGCGAAGCCACCAGCCTCGCGCATCTCTGCTGTAACTAGAGGCGCCCTCCATCCCGAAGGTTTCATTTCTAAACCTTTCCTTGGCCCATTTTCCCGCAGCGAATCCTCCAAACCCTTCCCATCTCTTCTCCTGGCTTCTCAGCGCCCACTTCTGCCCCGGGAGCCCCGGAGCCCAGCGTTGATGGTCCATGAGCTCTAACAGCCGGAATTGCGGCCACTTTTCAGATGAGTGGCAAATCCGTCACAAAGTCCTCAGCTCTGAGCCTGGTGAGTTTAAGGGTAAGCCTTGGATATTTATTAACTGGAGGCCTTACAGGAAAAAGGCACCTTTTAAAAAGTGCAGTAACCTACCTTTCAGAACATCCCCTGTCCTGGCTTGCGGAGCTCCTGGAGACCCAGCCGAGGCGGCCAGGGCAGTGAGTCCATCTCGGCTCTCGGCCTCCCTGGCGCCTGGGGCGAGCGCCCTGGTCTCTGAACAGCACTCACGCCGAGTGCTTTGCTTGCCTCGCTCTTGAGAATTTTGGCGCGTGTGCGCGCGTGGGTGCGTGGTGTGTGGCGCACGTGCACACACGGGCACAGAGCAAGGCCACCGCGTTAAGCCCTCCACGGGGAGGGGATCGGCTCCAGCGCTGATGGGACTGGGAGACACATCTCCCTGGGACACACGGAACAACTCACCGCCCCCTCGACCGCTCTCGGAGCTGAGGCCCGCCTCCCACCGGGATGCGGATGTGTCTGTGGGCAGCGTCGAGCAGGGACTTCATTTCCAGGGGCCGGAGCCTGCCTGGGCCTTGGATGCCGGTGGAGGGGCAGCCGCATCAGGTGGCCCGGGGCCTTGAGGACGGCCCTCCTCACACCCCGCTTCCGAGATGATCCCATTGGTGACTCGGCGCTTTGGAAGATAAGTTCTCTCCTCAGTGACCCTCTAGGGCGACTGAGCTGACTCTTCCAGTACAGAAAGGGGGAAAAATCCAAACCACGGCAAATCAGAGGACTGGCCCAGTACCTCAGGGCTCACTGGCAGAGAAACAAAGCCTCACGCCATTAGTTATTAGGGTTTTTTTAATATATTATTTTATTTATTTATTTTTGGCTGTGTTGGGTCTTCGCTGCTGCGCGTGGGCTTTCTCTAGTTGCGGCGAGCAGGGGCTACTCTTCGTTGCAGTGTGCGGGCTTCTCATTGCGGTGGCTTCTCTTGTTGTGGAGCACGGGCTCTAGGCGCGTGGGCTCAGTAGTTGTGGCTCGCGGGCTCTAGAGCACAAGCTTAGTAGTTGTGGTGCACGGGCTTATTTGCTCCACGGCATGTGGGATCTTCCTGGACCAGGGCTCGAACCCGTGTCCCCTGCATTGGCAGGCAGGTTCCTAACCGCTGCGCAACCAGGGAAGCCCTAGTTATTAGTGTTTAACATAGGCCATGTTCACCCTAAAATTCAGAACAGCTTGAAAATCCTAGTGAGTATCAGGAGTTTACCGCACACCTTCCAGGGCAGGGCGGGGGGAGCCAGCGTGCAGGCCTCAAACAGCCCCTCGGGGTCCAGGTGACTCTGCCTGGTGCCCAAGGTCAGACGCGACACTGTCAGCCCCCAGACCCACTGCCCAGAGGAGGAAGGAGCTAAGCACAGAGAATTCACAGAAACCCGGTCCCCGCAGGCCGTGGGGCCGGCAGCAGAGCTGACCATCCCAGGGAGGACGTGCAAGTCCACGGGGCTTTCCAAGCTGCCGGGGCCTGGTCAGGCCTCCCGGGTGGGCCAGGAAACAGAGGCCCTGTCGAGACCCCTTCTTCCAGCTGTCACCTCCTCCAGGGTCGGCCTCACTGCATGCCCTTCCCAAGGTGGCTGCTTGTGGAACAAAAGCCCACCCATGGCACCTCTCACAGGCCACACAGCCCCGGGACCCTCCACGGGGTACCCGGGCTTGGTCAGGCTGTCTCAGCAATGCCCCTCCCTCTCACCCCATTCCCTAGGCTGGACCCTAATAAGTGTCCGGCACTGCCAACTCCATCTCGGCATCAAAGCCAGGGGCCAGGACTCAGGCCATAAAGAAGAGGTCAGATTGCAAAGGGCAAATACTGGGGGAGATGGCGGGGTGAGGCGCGGGGCAGTGAGTGCAAAGACAGACGGGAAACGCCCGGGGTGGGAGCTGGGCAGGCAGGCTCGCGGGGGGAAGCGGGGGGCGCGGTGGGGTCAGTACCCGGGGGCCCTGGGCAGACTGAGGGGCTGATTTCTCAGCTGAACAATGAAAAGCAGGGAGAGGGTGGGTTGGGGGTTGAGTTTCCAGAAGCAGTGGGAGCAGTTTTAGTTCTTGGTCCCCGGGCAGCACTCAGCTGGGTGCCCGTCCACCTCTCGAGAGGACTTTGTGACTTTGAGAAACGTGATGAGACCGTTTTTCGCCCGGCTGACGGATGGTCACCAGCTAAGGAGAGCCAGTCTGCACTCGCTGATGGGAAGGCATTAATGTTTGTTAGACGCCAGAACAGGATAGCAGTTATGTGGCTGAGAAACCTTTGTCTGTTAGAAACGCATACGGACGTATTTGGGTAAGATGGCTCGGTGTCTGGAATTTGTGCTAAATATATTCCACAATACGGCAGGGGGGGTGGACGGAACACAACTAGGAAGGAGTGGGTGGTCGTTTAAGCTGGGGGGATGAGCACGTTTTGGTTCACTGTTGTATTCTCTGGACTTTGCTGTGTGTTTGAGGTTTTCCTTAATGAGAGTTTAAAAAAGAAACAAAGAACCTCATGCATGTCTGGCGACAATGTGGGGGCCGGGTTCTCTCATACAGTCTAAGGCACGTGACTCAAGGCTTGGGGCAAGTGATCTGGCAATTTTAACAACATGAGTAAAAACACATGTACCTGTGGAGGCAGAATCTCACTGCAGGTCGCTTATCCTATGGAAACAGGTGTCCCACCTGAGGACACGCACACAAGGAGGTGGACGGGGCTGCAGGCATATGGCCCATCCAAGGGCAGACGGGGTGGATGCGGTTGAACTGGCGGGAGTCGTGGTCTGAGGTTTGGCAGATGGTGAACTGCTGTGGGCTGAATTGTCCCCCCAGTCCAGACATTGGTCCCCACAAGCCAGCACCTCAGAATGTGACTGTATTTGGAAGGAGGGCCTTTAAAGACAGAATTAAGTTACAATGAGGTCTTCAGGATGGACCCAGATCCACTACGAAGGGTGTCTTTATACCAAGAGATCAGGACACAGACACACACAGAGGGACAACCATGTGAGGACACGGGGAGAAGACGGCGTCTACATGCCAAGGAAAGAGGCCTCAGAAGGAACCAGCCCTGCTGACACCTTGATCTGGGACTTTTAGTCTCCAGGACTGGGAGAAAACACACATCTGTTGTTTAAGCCACCCAGGACTCTGTCATGGCAGCCCTAGCAAACGGATACACTAACGCCATTTTTATAAAAATAAATAACAGCAAAAGTCCCCCCTACACGTGGACAGCGTATGGCAGTCTACAAACCGGGCTCCTAACGCCAGTTCCTGGGAGGCTGGGGCTTAAGGGAGAGTGTCAGCTTGTCTTTGCGTTTTGTGCAGTTCCTCATACCGACCATGCATTACCTTTGCTGTTGAAAAAGCAAATAACAATAGTATTGTCTGAGAATCAAAAAAAAGAAAAATTTGAGAGAGAGAGCCATAGAGGAAAAAGATTCTGGACCATGTATCGGGGCCACCAGGTTCAAGTGAAATTGTAAATTTCCAGAAATTCTGCATAAAACTGCCTTTAGGGCTTCCCTGGTGGCGCAGTGGTTGAGAGTCTGCCTGCTAGTGCAGGGGACAGGGGTTCGAGCCCTGGTCCGGGAGGATCCCACATGCTGCGGACCAACTAGGCCTGTGAGCCACAACTACTGAGCCTGCGCGTCTGGAGCCTGTGCTCCGCAGCAAGAGAGGCCGCGATAGTGAGAGGCCCGCGCACCCGCTTGCCACAACTGGAGAAAGTCCTCGCACAGAAACGAAGACCCAACACAGCAAAAATAAATTAATTAATTAATAAAACTCCTACCCCCAACATCTAAAAGAAAAAGAACTGCCTTTAAGAAAAACCAGTTTAGTTGGGTATGGAAAGTAGAAATTTGGAGAAAAAGGTCAAATGTTCCACTTCTTCTGCTGATGCTTCTTTCAGACAGAATGAATCTATGTCCGTCACGCTAAGATGGTGACACTGTTACTTATAAGGTGGTCATAAAATTACCACCTTTTGTCTTTCAGTAAAGAAGGACACTTCCTGGCAGATCCTCGGAGAATCTCAAGGTCTCGGACTTGAGAGGAATGCAATTCTAGCCTCAAACCTCTTGGCCTTGACGCAGCGTGGAAGTCTCGTTTCCTCTCCCTCTGGAATGAATCCGGCCACATGTGCCCGGCCTGTCCAGAGGCAGTCCCCAGGCAGAGGGGGGCCGGCCCACATGCACCATCCTTTTGCGACGCCTACCCTTCCTTCCCTCTTTATTCACACACTGTCATAGGACACTCTGACTTTTCATTACAAAATAATCATTTTAGGACAATTAAAGACCCAGACGTAATGTAGAACCGACACATGATAAACACTGAAATCAACACTGTATCGTTCAAAATGTTTCCATGTCTTCAGAAGCGCAAGCATTTCAGGTGAGGGGGAAGATGCTATATTTTCATTTATTTCTAAGCGTTCATATCTAGTTTTGGACTCAGCCTCACCTTGATTGGTTGGTTATCCTCCAGAACTAATTAGGCAGTTAAGTTGTTCCCGGGTTTTTTATTTCCAAGTCAGGCATAGATCAACCTGTGGCTGCTGTGAAATGGAATCGCCAAGAGAACGCTGGTCACTGTTATCCGTCATCATCACGGGAGCCGAGCTCCGGGCTGGACTTGTGTGTCTTGTTCACTGGCGTGTTCACCGGGCCTGGGACACAGGAGGACCCCAGGGACGCTTGTCGTGTGAACGACAGAATGAAGAATGAACAACAAACACGTTTGCAACACTGAGTTCTTTACAGAGTGCGTAATGCCTGTGCCTGCGAGGGGAGACTCGCCCCAGCACCTAGCTCAGTGCTGGCATAAGGCAGGCGCTCAGCTAATATCTGCTGAATGAACAAACTTCCTAAATCAAAGCCACGATCCCTGATCTCAGCTGACGGTAACCCTGGGGGCAGCCCCGGCACCTGAAGAAGGTACAGAGGTTCCAGGTGTCCAGGCCATACCTGGGGCTTCTTTCTCACAGCCTTGCCTGGAGGTGAGGCTGCTTCGGGAGGGGGGTCAGCTCCGGAGCACCCACGCCCTCACCCTCCGTGACTGCTCCTGGGGACTGCCCTCCACCCAAAGCCCTGTCTCACCTTCTCCGACTTGACTCTAACGCCCTCCCCTGGGGGTTTCCCGCGCCTCCGGATTAGCGGCACGGGGTGTGCACCCCGTCAGGGCCTTCCATCCCCCGGCAGGCATCTACTCCCTGAGCACTGTCCCCTGAGCTTCTCCAGCACGGGGCCGGTGTTGAGCCAGCCCGGCACGTTCCAGCCCGGGGTGGGGCCCCCTCTTCTGAACCATGCCTCTCTGCAGTCCGGGGAGGGGGGTACCTTCCAGGTGTGACCCAGTGACATGGGGACACAGCTCTGCACGCAGCTCCCCGAGGAGACACCCACCCTGCCACGTGCCCTGGTCTCCCGAGGCCACATGATGGGTGCTTCTAAGTGTCCAAGGAGGGGAGGGATTGGGGCTTCCAGGCTGTGAGCGCCCGAGAGGCATCAGTGCTTCCAGTGGCCTCTGCTCGATGCCCCGCCCCGTCCCAGAAAGTGCTCGTACCCATGCCGTTCACAACACTCACAGCTTCTCAAACCTTGTCCAGCCCAGCGTGTCTGGTTCTCACCCCTCCTGTGACACAGGCAGGCACTGTCACCCTACCCGGCAGGTGAGGAGGGTCCCGAGGGACAAGCGGCTTGCTCAGGTCCCGTCTAGGCCCCCAGTCCCTGCAAGTGCAGAGCCTTGCCCGGCTGCAGATGGAGAGAGATGTGACCTAGGAGGAAGGTCGCAGGGATGCCATGCTGCTGGCTTTGAAGACGGAGGAAAGGCCACAAGCCGTGGAGCGTGGGGCCCTAAAGCTGGAAAAGGCAGGACACGGCTTCTCCCAGGAGCCCCAGCAGGAACCAGCCCGGCCCGCACCGGACCAGCCCAGGGAGACTCGTGTTGACCTTGACCTGCCGAACCGTAAGATGAAAAATGTGTGTTGCTTCAAAAGCCGCTACGTTTGCGGTAATTTGTTACAGCGGAAACAGGAGCTAATATAATATGGGACGGCGCAGAAAGCCCGGAACTGTTTCCTCTGCGCCTTCCCCCAGGTCACCAAGGTCTGGAGAAGGAGGGGCTGCGCTACTGTTCATGATAATTACAAAGAGAGGAAGTGGACCAGGTGAGAAATTCCATCTCTCCCCAGGCAATGCAAACTCGAGTATTTACTAGCCCTCCTCCGGAACTCGGGGCACAGGCGGGTGGGTTACCCATTCGAGTCTCTCCAGGCCCCGGTTCCAGGCGTGAGTTCAAGGGGAGATGCTATCGGAGCAATTTCCTCTGCACGTGCACTTCTGGTGACTCCTCGGGCAGGTGATGCGGCAAGGGAGGGTCAGTGCTCTGGGACTTCCGGCCATTCTCTCTGGGCCCCTGGAACTGGAACCGCCATCCGGAGTTCACAGGGCTGTAAGGAGGCCCCAGTGTGGCCCCGGGGAGTTCTGCAGGGCGGGTGGAGTAGAGTTTGCATGTCAGAGCCCTGCCCATCTCCAAGGGCGCCCTTGTGCAGTCAGGGCTGATCGGATGCAGGTGAGGGGGATCTGAAAGTGCAGCGAAATCAAACGTGCCTCATCCAGGCCGAGATTTAGAGAGATCTGGGGTCCTGGAGACCAGCAGAGCAGAGCAAATCTCAGCGGCTGGTATCTCCGAAAGACCAGCTCCCAAGAGCACCAGGCTTATGGGATTCGACTGGGAGACAGGAAATCCTCATTACAGGGGTCCGGCCGCAAGACAAGGACTCACCCACACGCACGTGCGCACACACTTACACACACAGACGCACTGTGACCCAAGTTCCCACACACCCCCAAACCATCTAGAACTGCTGAGCGGCCAGGACCTTCTCTCGGGAGCTGTGACCCAAAGGCTATGAGTGGCAGAGTCAGCCTGGGTTTCTTTCTTGATCTTTTCAAGTCAGGCACCTGCACTGTTAGGACTCTGATTTCCCACCGGCTCCTGGGGCCCTGGGTCAGGTGTGAGCCCACCCATGGCCGGCAGAGTCCGGGGTGAGGCTGGCGGGGAGGAAGGACTGGACGCAATAACCCACGCAAACCCAGGTGCACAACTGCAGGGACTTTGTACGTGCGCCTGTTCAGACACAGGCAAGGGCAAGGCGTGGTCGCCCCCAGCAGGGCACACGCCCCTCGGCCTTCGAGGTCCTGATGACCTGATGCACCCAGACCACTTGGGGCTGAGCTGTCCTCAAATGCAGCCGGAAGCAGCCTGCCAGGGGTTTGAGGGTAGGGAAACGGGGAAGTCGTTCCCTCATTCCAAATAGTTGCCTGTCCTGGCGCCGCAGTGCCTGGAGTTTCACCACGAGAGGCTCATTCCTTGGGACGGGCTTTCCTTTACTCCAGGAGGTTTCGCTGACCAAGAGCATCTCCACTAAGGGTTTAACAGCTTTGGGACCCTGAGTAGAGCTGGGCCTAGGGTGGGAGAAGGTGGGTGGGCTGAGAGGAGAGGTGGGGAGCTGAAAGCCAACCAGCCCAGCTCCAGACCAACCCACCTCCACCCTCATGGTGCCGACCCCAAGCCCTCCGCCGCAAGCCGGGCGGGATCTCTGCTCAACAGCAATGCACAGACATTGTGGTAACAATTTCCTATATAGGTATTTACGGTTAGAAACGTTTTAAAAATGAAGAATTCTTTCTGTAGCAAAGAACACTTAAAATGATAGATTCTGGACCCAGACCGCTTGGATTTTAATCCACCTCTGCCACTTATTAGCTGTGTGACCTTGAGTGAGTATCTGCACCTCTCTGTGCCTCACTTTCCTTGTCTTTCAAATGGGGATAGTACCTGCCTCTTAGGTTTATTTTGAGGATTAAGTAAAATGAGTTAATATTTGTAAAACATTTAGCACAGTGCCTGGCACATGGTAAATACTACGTACAAATTTGTTAAATAAGATAAAATAAATGCCAATATTGTAACATACTCAACTTGATGCGTTCCCCTCTGATGTCTGTTTTCTAGTCATGCAGTGAGAGGCAGCAGGAATCCCAGCCTGGAGCTCAGTGCCTGCTGAGGATGTGAGGGCACTGAACAAAGCTTGGGAATGGAAAGACGACAGAGAGGGACACATCAGTGGGTATGTGCCCTGACAGCCCCTGTGAACACCCACAAAAAGGCACAAATGACCCCTAGCAGGACGCAGGCTCTCGGGGTGCTAAGGGACACACACACACACACACACACACACACACACTCACACACCTCCGACCTAGCTCTCCCTGACTTCAATCCTGGGTTTGCCCTGATGGGCGGCACCCAGCCCAGCTCGCAGCCCCACTGTCCCTAGCTCCCAGGGTGGGCGGGGAAACAGCCACCGTTCTGGTCCTGGCCCTTCCCTGGGTGAGCTCTGCACCTGTTTTCTCAACTGCCCAGTGAAGAAAATAACAGCTGCTTTCTCGGGAATGTTCTGGGGAAGCCCCAGAGGAGCACGGGCCCTGGCAGGTGACGCTGGTGCAGCGTCTCAGCGTTGCTGCTGGGCGCCCCCGGGGACGAACGGTGCAGGGGTGACGCCCCTCCCCGTCTGTCACACCAGCCATCCTGCAGGGCCTGGAGACCTCGCTGAGACATCAGGTCCCCCCACTGACCCCTCCCTCTGCCCCTCCCTCCCTGCCACCCCTGCCGTGGGTCCTGCGCCGGGATCTTGGGAACTGTATGAAGTTATGTGCTTGAGGAGCTGACAGCAGCCTCCGGGCTCAACTTTTGATCCGCCTGTATGCTGACATCTTCAAAACAGAACGGGCTTCTGCCTCTCCTGTTCCCTTAGTTGGTGGTGGCAGCTCTCCTGCAGGGGTTGGGCAGTGGCGTAAATGCCAGGGGGTAAGCGCTTGAGGAGCCAGGACGGGCGCTGTCTGTCACATCGGGGCGCTCCCCTAGCAGGGAGGCTCGGGGGACCTCCAAAGGTGGAGACCGGGCCCCCCTCGCCTCTCAGCTGCTCCCTCCCTGAGTCTCCCCTTCCTCCAGACCCCCACCCGCCCCTTCCTGGGTGCCAGTGACTCAGCCTCAGGACCGTGGTGCCTGTTGGGCGTAAGTGATGGTCAGGGGCTCCTTAGAGACCCAAGTGGCTGGAGAGGGCCATGCCCTTCATTCAGGGGTTTCCCCTGCGTCCTTGATAGTACAAAGGAGGGCAAGGATAGCTGTCCGCAGTCTGCTGGTCTTCTGAATGAGGAGGAAAGACTCACGGGGACAGAAGTCGAGATCCAGGTGAGGATCTCAGGGCTGCTTCCTCCTGAGGCCTCTCTCCTTGCTGTGTAGACGCCGTCTTCTCCCCGTGTCCTCACACAGCCGTCCCTCTATGTGTGTCTGTGTCCTGACCTCCTCTTCTTATGAGGACACCGGTCACATTGGATCAGGGCCAACCCTAATGACCTCAGTTTATCTTAACCACCTCCTTAAAGGCTCATCTCCAAATACAGTCACATCCTAAGGTCCTGGGAGCTAGGGTTCAACACAGGAATTGGGCGGGCGGGGCGGGCACAACTCAGCCTCTACACATCCCTCTATAAAGCTGATTAGGCCACGCCCACGGCAGCAGGCAGGAGGGACACAGGGATGACCAACGCGTGGTCTTTCGCTCTGAGGGACTTACGATCTATTAGGCAATTACGCACACCCATAGCACAACCAGGAAGCCCCGGGAAGGTAAAAACAATGCTGTCCTTGGCTGTACCCAGAGAGAAGGCAGCGGTGTATTGGATTCTGTGGCTGGGGAGCAGGAAGTCTTCTCGAAAGAAGGTTCTGGACCTTGAAGGGGGCAAGTTTGCGCAGGTAGGAGCAGGGATGCTGTGATCCCAGGGAACTGCTTGTGTGAAGGTGCAAGGTTTGAATACCTTCTGGTATCCGGGGAGCTGAGGGCCAGGAGAGCCGGGGAGGGCGGGGTGTTTGTCCAAGGCGGGTCTTAGAGGGCTCTGCGTGCCAGGTCAGAACAGTATCCTTTAGGCCACGGGGGCCCAAGCAGAGAAGCTCACGATTTAGCCTCTTGCCATGTTGGGACCTTGGTAGCAGATCTGGGTTAGAGAACGTGACCAGCGGTCAACTGTCCCTCGAGGACACTGGCCGGGCCGGGCTGCAGGCTGCCGTCCCTGCCTCATGGATGAGCCCAGCGGAGGCTGCCAGTGCTTGAGCCCAGTGCCCGGTACCGGGGTGGAAGTGGTACAGGACCCAGGCTGGGATAACCATACCATCATTATCAGTTTTTCAGACGTTTTGTTTTTGAGGAAGAAAAGAAGGGAGAATCAAGCGAGGTTGTTTGGGCTCGAGTCTGCCTGCAACGGGGAAGAGCCGAAGGCGTCTAGGCAGGAGGTTACATCATGAAGTTTGCGGGGGAATCACTTTGCCAGGGCTGTAGGCTAGATACGGGAGTCGGGGGGAGGGTAACGGAGGCAGAGAAACCTGGCCACAGATTCGATTTTTTCTCTTCAATTCAGCTGCATCCCATCTCTTCAAAGAATTTTCCTCTTTGGTTTCAATACTGTGTTAAAACCCAAGTTGAATAATCTTCCCCACCCAAAGCTATCATTTTCAGCCAGGAGGGACTGGGGTCCTGGGGCGAGACTGCAGAGCTGAGCTGGCCCCGCCTCTGCACCCCGTCTTGGGGTGCGTTAATCTGGTTCCCAGAATGGGGCCGACTTTTTCAGAGACGGCCCGTCCCTCCCCCTGTAGCTATGGGGAGAGCGAGGCCTGGTTTAGACTTCTGTCGTCAGGCAAAGAATTTCTGAATGCGGGAGGCTACTCCAGGCTGGATTAAAAAGCCACTTTCATGCCAGCTGGGTTTCTGACAGAAGGGCCACAGGCTGGCACCTGGCAGCGTTACCAGGCTGGCAAAGTCGGGAAACTTTGATTTCTTGCAGCTTTGCTCAGCGGAAGCCTTCAGCATTTCACTGACTCTCCCATGTGACTTGCATTTTTGAAAGGGGCTGGTGTGGAAGTCCTGTTAGATCCCGGCTCCCGGGATGAGGAACTAATGGCGCGATTTAAAGTTCCAGGGGCAGCTGAAGCGAGCATCGCCCACTCCTCCTAAAAGCCTCAGCTCAAGTCCAATCAAGTCACGCTCCTTTGCCATGATTCAGTGAATTGTGTTTATGCTGATTCTTGCGCACATAGCAGACTCGAGGGAGGTGGGAGGTGGGCCCGGGGTCGAATCTTGAGTCCGCGAGGTGCGGACTGTGTGACCGTGAACAAACAAATCACTCCGCTGCGAGACTCACCTGGAAAATGGGACGAGCTCAGCCTCCCTGGCGTCTGTGACGTGAACTTGTGGGGACATCAGGTGCAGCGGCAATTGTGACGGATGAGTCGACCGGTGAATGGACCTCGCTTATGAAATGAATCTAAACAGGAAACGCACTGGGACTTGCCTGGCGGTCCAGTGGTTAGGACTCTGCGCTTCCACTGCAGGGGGGTGCAGGTTCGATCCCTGGTCGGGGAACTAAGATTCCGCACGCCGTGCAGCGTGGTCAAAAAAACCAAAAACCAAAACCAAACAAACAAACAAAACCAGGAAATGCATCAGTTAACGGGAAGTCCTCGAGGTGGGGGGAGCCCAGCCCTCACTCCCTTCAGCGCTGCTTCACCTGCAAACCAAGGCTTGCTTCCAAGATGATGACCTCGTGCTCTACACTCTGGGGCCGAGTCTGCTAACTGTCCCCCAGCAACCAGTCTCCCCTTCTTCCTTTTAGCAACAGAACCTCACCAAGGAGTGTCAGCTGGACAACTGACCAGACAGAGACGGAAGCCAGGTGGCCGGGGAGGGGATCTGGCCCGTTGGACAAGCAGACGCTGTCACCTCCGGGACATGTCCTCACAAAGGCAGCCCCTTGTCCTGGACTTTCCTCTCCCCCTCCCCCTACCCGGAGCCAGAACAAGTGCCACGCGGGTGCGGGTGACACCCCAGGACACAGCACGCAGAACAACTGGGCAGACAAGGGGCCTGGACCCTTCGAGACCTGTGGGGTACAGCTGCGCCTCCCGTGGACCCCCTGCCCCATGTGGGCTGCAGGGGGGGAGGGAGGTGGGCCCGCACCCGCTGCCCAGCCCTGGACCAGCACACATCCTCGGGAAGTCCCAGCGCTCCTGCACTCACCTGCTCCCTGAATGCACGGTGACCCGATGCTTCCTACCTTCCAGGCACTTTGCAAATGTGAACCCTTCCCCCCTCACAGCAGCCGTTTGAGGTCAGTGCTATCGTGACCTCTACACATGAGGCAGCTGAGGCACATGTGGGTGACACAACTCTCGAAGGACGCAGCAGGCACGTGGCAGAATCAGACTGGAGCCCGGGCCGCGTGGCTCCCAGCCACTAGGCTAGTCTTCACGAAGCTTCTAGGAGATCCAGGTACTGTGTGAGGCTCAGAATTCAAAGATGAGGTCCTGCAGCTCTGGCCCCCCAGGTTGCCCCAGCAAGCCAGTGAGGCCAGTGTGAGAGGCAGCAGTGAGTGTGGCCCGGGGGGAGGCTAGGGAACCCCCGAGGGAGAAGAAGGGGCTTGCCAGCCTTTGGAGGTGCTGGGGGCCCCTTCAGAATTCCCACCTTAGGGTGTGTCTCGGCCGTCACTCTGTCCCACCTGAGACTTTTCTGGTGGCCCCCTGGGCTCCACTGCATGAAAGGGAAATTGGCAGATATCAGCTGGAAGTTAAAGTTGAGCCTTCTTCAACCTAAATGTCCATCGACAGAAGAATGGATAAAGAAAATGTGGTACATACATACAATGGAATATTACTCAGCCATAAAAAAGAATGAAATAAGGCCATTTGCAGCAACATGGATGGACCTAGACGTGATTATATGAAATGAAGTAAGTCAGACAAAGAGAAATACTGTATGATATCACTTATATGTGGAATCAAAAAAATGACGCAAGTGAATGTACTCACAAAACAGAATTAGACTCACAGACGCAGAAAACAAACTTATGGTTACCAAAGGGGAAGTGGGGGAGGGATAAACTAGGAGGTTGGGACTGACATATACACACTACTATATATAAAATAGATAATCAACAAGGACCTACAGTATAGCACAGGGAACTCTACTCAATACTCTGTAATAACCTACATGGGAAAAGAATGTGAAAAAAGGATAGACATATGTGTATGTGTAACTAAATCACTTTGCTGGCTGAACACCGGAAACTAACACAACATTGTAAATCAGCTATACTCCAATATAAAATAAAAATAAATTAAACAATAGAATAAATATACAGAGGTATAAAAAAATTGAGGCTTCTTCCTGGTGTACAGAGAACTGAATAGAGAGTTGTGGGGAGAAAGACCTCTGCAACGTGGAGAAAGCATGTGTTTATCTCTTCTTGGAAAACCCTAGAGCCTTCAGAGCCACCTGCAAGGAACTAAAGGGCTCAAGGATGCTGGGGTCTGCGGGGTTGGGGGGCACGGGAGGAACAGGTGGCATTCGGCAGCAGTGGTAGAAACGTTTGGGTTAAAAATCCTTGGGGTCCTGGGAAGCACGGTTACCATCTGATGACGCGGCAGCCCGCGAGAGTGGCTGGGACTCAGGACAGAGCAGCCCAGAGGCAGGGCCACAGTGAGCCGAGCCCTACAGGGTAGATCTGGAGTCCTAAGATGCTGTCCTGGCCGGGCCCAGCAGCGGCGGGGTCTTTCACTCTGGAAGGTCTCCGCTGGAGTTCTCACACTTTGCAATTCTGTCTCCTCAGGCTTGTGTGAGTATGAGGGCTGATCCCCTGCTGTTCTCTCCTCACCACCCAGCACCTTTGTTTTGTTTTTGTCTTGTTTTTGTTTATTTATTTATATTTAATTTTTATTTTATATTGGAGTCTAGTTGATCAACAGTGTTGTGTTAGTTTCAGGTGTACAGCAAAGTGATGCTGTTATACGTATACATGTACCTATTCTTTTTCAAATTATTTTCCCATTTAGGTTATTACAGAGTACTGAGTAGAGTTCCCTGTGCTATACAGTAGGTCCTTGTTGGTTATCTATTTTATATATAGTAATGTGCATATGTCAATCCCAAACTCCCAATCTATCCCTCTTCCCCACCTTCCCCACTCTGGTAGCCATAAGTTTGTTTTCTAAGTCTGTGAGTCTGTTTCTATTTTGTAAATAAGTTCACTTGTATCATTTTTTTAAGATTCTGCATATAAGCAGTATCATATGATATTTGTCTTTGACTTAACTTCAGTTAGTATGATCCTGTCTGGGTCCATCCATGGTGCTGCAAATGGCATTATTTCATTCCTTTTTATGGCTGAGTAACATTCCACTGCGTATATGTACCACAACTTCTTTATCCGTTCCTCTGTCGATGGACATTTCCCAGCACCTTTGGATGGCTTTCCAGTCTCCTAACTTCCCTAAGGCTCAGTGTACTCAGTTCCCAGGGCTGCTGCAACAAAGCACCACGAACTGGGCTGCTGAGAACAACAGACGTTTATTCTTTCAGCTCTGGAGGCCAGAAGCTCACGCTAAAGGTGCCAGCAGGGTTGGTTCCTTCTGAGGCTTAGAAGGAGACTCTGTGCCAGGCCCCTCTCCTGGCTTCTGGTGTGGCCAGCCATCCTTGGCTTCCCTGGCTTGTAGACGCGCCAATGCAATCTCTCCCTTCATCGTCACATGGCCTTCTCCCTGTGCGTCTGTGTCCACATTTCCCTCTTTTTAAAAGGACACCACGGACTTCCCTGGTGGTCCAGTGGGAAAGAATCCATCTTGCAATGCAGGGGACGCCGGTGCGATCCCTGGGCAGGGAACTAAGATCCCACGTGCAGCGGGGCAACTAAGCCCGCGCAACACAACTAGAGAGCCCACGTGCCACAACTACTGAGCTCATACACCTCAACGAGGGAGCCCACGTGCCGCCAACTACAGAGAGAAGTCTGGGCACTGCAAAGGAAGATCCTGTGTGCCACAGCTAAGACCCAACACAGCCAAAATAAATAAATAAATATTACAAGGACACCAATCATATTGGACTGAGTCCACCCCCTCCAGGATGACCTCGTCTGAATAATCTTATCTGCAATGACCCTATTTCTAAACAAGTTCACGTTCTTAGGTACTGGTGGTTAGGACTGCAGCATGTCCTTTGGAGACACAATTCAACTCCTAATATCGGCCTCATAGGGTTCTGGAGAGGATAAAACAATTAGTGGCCATGAAGTCCTCTGCCACGGGGCCTGGTCCGTGTTGAGTGCTAAATAAACACTACCTTTTAGCACAGACTGTCGTTTTATGAAGGTTTTATGAGCTTCTGCGCTGAGTGAATAGGGAGGGCAGGCGTGGAGAAATGGTCAGTGTCAGGCCGTGGAGACCAAGATTTCCTGCTTAAATTTGGACGGAGTTCTCGTCAGGTGTCCAGGGTTAAAAAAAAAACAAAAGCAAACTCTCGTTTCCAAGGCGGCCCAATAACTCCTTGAGGATGTGCCTGCCCTGGAAGCAGAGAGTCCTTAGCAGGGCTGGGCTGGGAAACCTCTGCCACTTTGTTGGGGGGTGGGACGCGGGGGGGGGTCACCTGGGATTCGTGCTGTTTGCTGGTTTCAGGGGTGGAAATGCTCCCACCGAGGCCAATTCAAACCTCAACACTGACGGCCACCTATAGGGGAAAAGCATCTGAAGAAGAATGGACACATGTATATGTATAACTGAGTCACTTTGCTGTACACCTGAAACGGACACGACGCTGTAGACCAGCTATCCTCCAATATAAATATATTAATTAATTAAATTAAAAGAAAGAAGACTGAAGACTGAACGAGGAGCTACAAAGACATGCACAGGAGAAGCGCCCGCTCTGGGCTACCACCCCCTCCCCCCGTGCCCCTGGTGTTTCTGGGGTCCTAACCTCCCGAGCAGAGGGGCACCACCGCGTTTGCCCTCAAGCCCCTCCCTCCCGGGCGAGTGCCCGCGGGCTGGGTGTTGGCATAAAGAACCACCCAGGTGATTCCGATCAGGCTGCCTTGGCCCCGCCTACTCCTCCTCAGCTGGAACCCGTGCTTGTGTTTAAGGAGCTTCTCTGGAGTCAGAGGCACCAGGCACGCAGGGCTGTCGGGACAGGGAAAGACAACAGCCACCGTCGAGGAAGAAAGGCCCGCGCCTCCGGAGGCGTGTCCACGGGCTAGAAAAAGCCCGGGTCCTGCTCAGTTGACAACTCCAGGCAGGTACGGTAGGTGCTGACATGCGGTTACAGCAGTAAAGTGAGAAGAGCTGAGAAGGGGCCGGGAAGGCGCCGCTGGGGCGGGACTCGGGGAACCACAGCGGATGGAGAGGAATAAAGAAACAGTTGTTCTCCATCCTCTCACCGCTGACTCCCGTTAAAAATATCTCCCAGGCACTCTCCATTGTTGAAATAGTTGATCTCACAAGAGACTGCGTTACTTAAGTAGAAACGACTTCTCCCAGCTTCCACGAGACCTCTGGGCAGCCCGAGATAACCCGCCTCACCGCACCGAGCTGACATCGTTTTCACTACAATCAAGGACACTGGCTGTTTGTGGGCCGCGCGGGTGCAGGACCCCGGGGCCCGGGGGGCTGGCAGAGGAGCTCTGAGTGCACACGGTGGTGCCGGCCCACTGGCCAGTCCTGACGGAGGCCTCACCTGGCCCTGTGCCCTTGTCTCCAGGAGACAGAAGCAGCTGGTCCCAAAGTCACTGTTTTCAAACCCTTGGGGTCCTGGGAAACCAATCTCGAGGACCCAGCACAGCGCTGCACGTGGAGCCGGAAGCTGCGTTCTGGTTTCAGCGCTTCATTTGCACAACACGATCTTGGCCAAACTGCTAAATCTGTCCAAGCCTCAGTAGCCACATCTGTAAAATAGGTCCAGTCAGTCGACCAGCCGATCCCACAGGGCTGCTGTGATGAGACCAGGCAATGTCCTGTGAAAACAACTGAACCCAATAGGAAGGACCGTCTTGGCCCAAGGCCCCACCCAGCCTCCTGAGCCCCGCAGCTCTGCCCGGCACTGCCATCGCTCTCCTTCCTCCTCCCCAGGTCTGCCTCTGGACCTGGCCTGCAGCCTCCCGCACCCCTCATGCCACCCCTTCCCACTCTTCTCTGGATTCCTTCAGCTGCCACAGTCCACCAGGCTGGCTTCCACCGGCATCCACGCAGACATTCTTGGCAGAATTATCGTCCCCAAACAAAATGCGGACGATATCATTTCCCTAATTGGAAACCTCTCTGGTGTCCCCTTGCTCACAGAGAAGATGCCAGCCCACGGCCACCCATCTCCCACCAAGCCCTGCCCATCCTCTGACCTCCCAGCAGCCTCGCGAACCTGTAATTGCTCTTCCTCCCGACCAAGTGCCCCTCCTTCCGTATCCACTTCTCTAAGCTCCAGCTCATCCCTAAAGATTCGGCTGGAAGGGCAGCAGCTCCTCACGCAGGCTTCCCACCCGCCCCCCTCGGGCACCACATACTCTGCCGGTGCTCGTCACACAGCCTTGTCACCTGTTTGTCTTTACATCCTTGTGATCTGTGAGCTCCTCCAGGGAGGAGTTGCTCTGCGCATGGCCGCCAGCACTTAGCAGGTGCTCAGCACCCTGAGTGAGAGCCCGAAGCGGAGACTTGATACGAGAACGATCAGATGGGGCGACAGGTAAAGTTAACACCTGCTGAGTGTGTCTGCCATTTTGTGAACTTGAGTGAGATCCAATATCTGGTCTAATCGTTACAGAGACCCGTTATGTTTAACCTTATTGCACAGATAAGGAAATGGAAGCTTGGAAGGATTAAACAGGTTGCTTATGTCACAGCTAGTAAGTGGCAGGATTCAGACTCAGTTTGTCTGACTCCAGACCCCATGCATATTCATGTCTCCTAGGCTGGGTCACCTTGCCCTTGGCTCTCTTAGGAACTGCTGGTTCCGTTTATGGAGCAGATTCCCGGGCTCAAAGAAAGCTGAAGAATGAGTATACAAGAACCCCCCATCACAGCCAACACCCCTGTCCACACTGGAAAGACTGACGTCTTCTTAAACGGTAGGACTAGGGGTTGGGACGGAGTGACGTGCCGGAAGGGCTGGGTAAGGGGTCTCTTCCTCCCCTGGTTCTGCAATTGGTAATGTTGCTAAGTGCCTCACGGAAGACCTCATCTGGGGAGGGACTGCGTGATGATAACACCTGCTGGCCTTGTGGCAGCTGGACAGCCTGCAGCCGTGGATGAAGCCCAGGAAGCCGTCGGTACCCGACCCCAGTGCTCGTCTCCGTATATTAAAAGCATAACCGGGTAAAGATGGATATTAAAAGCACAGTCGAGCGGGACTCCCTTCCAGGAGAGTTCTCAGCTATCGTGCTGGCCCCGGGGCAGCAGGGACCCCGAGCGGCTGGCCCCGGGGCAGCAGGGACCCCGAGCGGCTGCCCCCGGCCCTCTGCCTGGTCCAACCGTCACGAAACACCCCCTTGCTGCCGGCTCCGGGGCAGGCCATTGTGAACCGTTCTTAAGCAGGGATCATTTTTCTCGTCAAGCTAAAATCAAATAGTGTAAATTCGGAACAGCAGTCAGAGGAACAAAGGGTTCAGAGGGGCGGCTGCGCAGTGTGTGCAGAGAAAGGAGAGCCCGGGTGAGCGGCCGTGCCCTCGGTGGGGCTGCAGGACCGTCCTCTCTGTCCACGGCTGGCTTTCGGGGGCGGGGCGAGCAGCGAACCCTCACACCCCCGATTGACTAGAGCAAAACACTCTCGGTAGAAGAGAGCATTTGCCGGGGCAACGCCTGCCCCTGGAACCCACCGAGCCTCCCCAGACCTGCCATCCCAGCCCGGCCGCTGTGCCCGGAAGACAACTGGGAAAGAGCCACAGCGTGGGGGCCACGCCGGGTGGGCGTCCAGCCTGCGGGCAGACGGCGGAGCGGCTGACGCAGAGCCCGGCCGGTCTGCGTGCCGTGAGTCTCAGTGGCCAGAGTTAGCATCTTGGCCGCCAGCCGGGCTCCATCACCAGGGCAGGGAGAGCCAGGCGGCCGCCCTCTTGAACTGCCAGGACTTCCGTGGCTGAAAGAACCACCGCGGATGCCTTCGGGGCCGCAATCTCAGGTCACCCCGAGAGCATCCGAAGACGAAACGAGGCCTTTCCAAAAGCCTGGAAAACATATTTCAAACCCAGTCTGTAGAAAATCGTGTTTCCCCCGTTGTCCCAGATACACTGCAGACTGGCTGTCCTCTGCTGTCACTGGTGGACGTAGCGGGGGGGCCCTGATCGCTCTGAGGGCGACTCCTGACTTTCTGAGTGAAGCAATGAACTCGATATCGAAGGAAAATGTGCTCTTGTGCTGCTATGGCGATGGGCACAGAATGGAGATTCTGCGGAAAGCACCACTCATTTAAAATCGGATTTTAATTTTCTTCCAGCTTTCAAAGTCCAGCCCAATTCCTGAAGCAAAAACAAAAAACAAACGGAAAAACCCAGCACTGTATTTTTCATTCTTTCTACAGAAAACAAATGCATTTATCTTATACCCTTTCTTCTAAGTAGAGGTGGATGGTTCTTTTTTTTTTTTAACATTTGTTTATTTTTTGAATATTTTTGTATTTTTACACTTCTTTCCAACATATAGGATGAAAATTCCAAAAACCTTGCAGAATTCCACAGGGCCCTGATTGCCTATTTCCACAGCCTGCAATGCACCAGCATTCTGCTCTGACCTCCTTTTCACCCTTGAGAATCCTGGCATCCCGCCCCCTTCCTCTCTCTGGAGGACCCCTGCCCTCTGTCACGGTGTCCTCATCTTAATCACCCAGACCCACACCAAGGACTTCACGGAGAAAGCATCCCTTCCCCAGGGATGGGTTCCCAGTGCTGCCAATTTAGCCACTGTCCAGGGAAGCGTTTGGGGATGGGGCCCCGTGGCTTTCCAGACTCCAACATGCTCACAAATGTTTTGGTCCTATAGCCATTTGCCACCAGGCCTAACACGAGGATGGAGGTGCAGACTGACATTTGGGTTTCTGGAGGACTTGCAAATTCCCCGCCACCACCCCTCAGTCCGTAAGCACCTGACCCCAGTCAAGCTGCTTTCTTGGGCCTCACTGGCTAGTTTTCTCTGCAATACTGGCTGCAGCTTTAGAACCTGTGGCGGTGAAGGAGGATGCATTATTAATCCCGCGTCTCAGGCCACGCATGCTGAAAGTCACTCTCCAGCACATTAAAATCACCGGCAGGCGTGGGCCCTTGTGGATGAGCTCTGGATGGGAATGTGACCGCTCAGCCCGGCCGACACGATCCTCTCACACAGGGGGTGTCACAGACGTTTGTTAATAAACTTGGAAAAATCTATGCTTTATGCTTTTCATTCTGCCATGTTTTCCGAGAGACACTGTACTGTGAGTTCTTATAGTGAATGATTTTCCCACTCAGACATACGCAATTTGTGAAGAGACTCTCTGCTCTCGAGAAATAACGTCGAATCCGTTTTGAGTTGAAAGTCAGTGCCGTGGCGGGAACCCCCGCACCCACTGCCTCGGTGCTCGGTCACAGTGTGGACCCCTGACCCAGGTGAGGCTGACTGGTATCTGTCCGTCCATCCTCCTGTCCATATCACACAGCCAGTTAACACGGAACGAGCGTCGCGTGCTCCACAACCAGATTCCTAAGCGTTAGCCAGGGTGTTTCTACAGAGGTTTCCCTTCTCATTTCACAGTAGAAACACGCCGGAAGGAACTGCACGGGGAGAAATGAGAGCCTGGGTCTTCCTTGCTTGGCTCAGAGAGCACGCTGCCGTGGTGAGGGGTGACGACTTCAGTGTGACAGTCCCAGGACACGTGCGTTCCCTTCCTTCTCCCTTCACGGCCCCTCTACCTCATGCCCCAGCGCTGAGAAAGGAAGAAGTTAAGCACATCCCGGAGTTTCCCCAGCACTGGTGGTGGGACCGTGTGGAAAGGACCCCCCCAGCCTGCCCGTCAGCCGGCACTGCGGTGACAGAGGTAGTGAGGGTGACAACCATGCCAATGGAAAGGGGGTGGGAACACAGTGGACAGGGCCCCTCTCCAGGGCCGGGCTCCTGGATTGTCATCTTTGACTAAGTCATCGAAGGGTTGTTTCGGTAGAACGGTCACTCTCACAGCCCGTAAGGAGGGGACCCCAGGACTTTCCTCTGTTTACATAAGGGGGACCAAGGCGTGGAAGGCTTGCGCATCGCGGGCTCTGGGGTCAGGCGGGGTGCTGAGCACTGCCACTCACTCTGTCCCCGCATTCCCCGCCCTGCTCCGCCTGCCCTCAGCCCCGGGACGGACTATCTGGACACACCCAATGGGCTCCCTTGCCTTTGGCTCCAGGTGGGTTTGGGCAGTAGGAGGACCAACTGGAAATCAGAGGCGGGAGGAGAGCAAGGTGGACACTTCCCTGCTTCTTGCCTGTAGGGTCACTGTGGGCCCTGCCTCTTCCGCCACCCTCTCCCTCTAGGTTCAAGCAACTGCCCCCGCCTCCAGCCCCTCGGGCCACAGGGCGGTGACCTGCCATGACCAGCCCGGAAGTCTACACTTTCAGCTGGGTTCCCTGCACCGAACCCACATCTCAACACCCTTCTTCCATGTTTCCCCCTTAGGAACGAGGCTGGTACTTCTGCCACGTGATCATTAGCTTGCAGTCGTTCATAGGCAACTCATCAGCTTTGGGGGGAAGCCCACGGGCCCTCTCCACACGGTCCTCACCAGTCACCAGTCCACACTGGCCTCAGCCAGGATGGACCTCCTCCGGGTGCACCCACAGGCTCCCCTCAGCCTCCCCGAGGCTGCTTCTTTGCCAGCACTGCCTGTCTCAGCCTGGATCACCCTAGGTAGCCCCTGTAATGACCCGGGGCTTGGCTCTCACATCCCTTCCGGCCGGAATCCTTCATGATCTCACACCAGGCAGAAGTGTCAAGTTCACATTCCTGGAAGGCAACCCCCTTCCTTCTCCCTCAGTACATACAGCTTAAGGCTACCCTGCTGGGGGGGACAACTTGTGCTGGCTGGCTGGCTTCTGGAGACCCTCCTATGTGGGGGCTGGTCCCCTCTACTCAGGAGAAGGGTGGTACCACGAACCTCCTGCGCTGGGGGCCGAACCTGGACTGAAGGTTGACACGGCATAAACGTGGAGGGTTGGCAGGCTTTGGCATTGAGGAACCGGATTTAAATTCCGGCTCCGTGCCTTCGTGGCTGGGGACCTGGACCAGCGATCTGGCCTGGCCATCCTGCAAGCCTCCGGAAGGGCCCTGCCTCTCCACAGCTTTCTCCACCTCCTGGAACCCGCCTCCCCCCTCCCCCCAGCACAGTTCAAAGCTCTGCACCAGACCTTATCCTTCCCTCATTGTTTCCTGCAGGTTGGCTTTGTTTCCCTACCAGACTATCAAATTTGTGGGCTGGACGCATTAACACAAACACAAAGGGTTGGTGAAATCAGCAGGAGTGAAAAAGATGCTGATAGGAATAGTTCCAGGTATCACTGGGCCACTAAGAACCTCAGTTTCTTCTTTTAGAAACTCTGGGGTTGGAGGAGTGTCTGACTTTTTATTCCCAGGGCAACAAAGGAGGCACCCCCTGGAGCTGGGCCTTATGCTTCCCTTTGATGTGAATTTCTCCCTCACCAGGGCTAGTGGTCCTTTTTTTGTCTAGTTCTGACTTACAGTTCAGATAGGCTCCACCTAGCACTCCTTCATCCAATGGCCACATGGCCCCAGGAACCACAGACCAGAGGCTTCTCCATGACCACAACTGTGTCCTCAATAAGAATGCATTGCTTTTTAGCCACAGAAGGACTGAAGGAAAGAGAGCAGATGAATCACCGTTTAAGTGACCACATTTATCACAACCCCATGGAACTCACACTCTGATGGAGGTATATCCACAGCCCCATCTTCATATTAAAAATGCCAAATATTTTGACCTAAAAGGTACCTTAAAGTATATGCTAATTTAAAACACCCTTTGACAAACCAGAAAACTGAAAAGGCTTTGACAGCCTGAAACGCAGGTGGTCCGACTCCCAGTCCACACTGGGACGAAAGGCTGAGTGTTTTCGTCTAAGCGACCAGAACCTTCTGCCCCAGCTCGTTCACTCTTTCGCGAGGATGCCTCCAAGACGGCTCCCTTCAGCGGTGGCACACGGCTGCCTTTGGACACTGCTTCACGCTCTTCAAAGTTCCTTCCATTTTCCCACTGAACCGTCTCAACAACCCCACGGAGCTGGCTTTTGCAGCCTCGTTCTTCGGATGACAGAACAGCCTGCCTGAGAGACTGCGTGCGGAGATGAAGCGCCCCAAGCCTTCCCTACCTGGATGTGGGCAGAGTCGCCCAGTCCCGGCTCCTCCCGGCACGGCACCTGAGTTCTGCAGGACGCCCTGCGCTGGCGGTGCAGATTCGCCTTGACCCACGCACTCCGTGCAGAGGGTCCCCCAAACCTCCAGTGCCCAGTCTCAGGGAGCGGAGGATGAGGCAGGGGTGGCCGTAGAGAGTCAAGCTGAGTGGTCCACCCAAGCATCAAAGCTTTGGCGGTGCCTCACGGCAGCCCCTCATCCCTGATAGCAGAGCCAACAGTCCAGTAGATGTTGACCTAATGCTGCCTGACCCACTGCCACACCTGCTTCCGGCTCTAGAAAGTGGGGAATAATGAAAATGTCACCCTCACACGCTTGTCGTGAGGATCAGGTGAGCTGATACACGGAGTGCGTGTAAAACAGTGTCTGGTCCCAGCACCTGCTGCCTGAGTGTTACGATGGCATCACCTCATTGCTTCGGATAAGCAGTCACTCGGCATTACACTGTGCACGTACAAAGCCTCATTCTCCTACCATTAAACCAGAGCTCAAGGTCGGGGAAAGGGTGAGCACCTGCTTCCTCCCCAGGCTGGAAGCAGCAGCAGACGCTGGGAGGTGAGGGTGCCCCATCTTCCACGGCCTGAGGCATCAGCCTGTGGTCTGGGGCTGAGGTTAACTCCAGCCACTGAGCTCGTGGGTCATTGCCAGGGCTGCAGAAGTGCTGCCTGCAGCGAGGTCACAGGTCTGGTCTACCTGCTTCTCAACCACGCCACCCCCCTGCCCAGGCAGGATAGGAACTCCAGCGCAGGGAGGCTGGAATCCTGAATTTTCTGTTTTGCGGTGTCACTTGTCCACGTTTGAATCCACATCTCCTCCTTCCATACTGCAACAAGACTTTCCTTTTCCCTGTATACGGAGCTTAGATTGGAAAAAAAGATGTTTGAATTGACGCTACCGTTAAGTCATGTCTTCCTGGGACACAACTTCCGGGCAAAGGGGCTTAAATCAGTAGAGTGCCCCCTCTATCCCAGTCCAGGGAGAGGTGGCAGAGGTGCATGCACTTGCATTAATTAGGCATCTACTGCATGCATGCCTATGACAGGCCCTATCAACCTGCGGATACAGGAACAAGGTACAGCAACAGGACAGACCAAGAAACACAATGTCATGGCACCGTGGGGTACGTGCCGTGACGGGCCTCGGTCCTGGGCGCCTTGGGAAGCCAGTGGAGGGATGCTTTCCAGCCTGGGTGAGGAAGAGGTTGGGAACGGAGCCAGGAGGAGGCATTCCTGGGGAGGAGGCTAGCTTCGGTTTACAATGCAGATTCTGAGAGTCGTTGAGCTGAAAGAAACCTTTGTGCTCAGGACTTTTTGACAGTTAAAAAAAAAACTAACAGGGATTCCAGAAGAAGTGAGAGGAACGACTCACAGATGGCTGTCTCCCTCCTGGTCCCCAGGAGCCTGGCCCAAACAGGGAGGCTCCCATTCCCAGGGCTTTGAGGGAAGCTGGTCACCCAGGTCTCCCTGCCAGGACCTAGCTAGCAGGGGCAGGTTTAGGTGGCAGAGACCCCAAAGGTAAGCCAGAGGGTCTCCACCTTGATGCTGGTTAGAATCACCCAGGGAGCTTTAACTCACCCCCCATGTGCAGACAGGTGCTATTGGAATCCAGAGGCTCTAAGCTTGGTGCACAGAACCCTGTATCCCGTGTCTTGTTTGTTCGTTCACTTCTAATAATTTTGATTGAAGTATAGCTGAATCACAATGTTGTGTTAATTTCTGCTGTACAGCAGTGGTTTGGTTTTATACACACACACACACACACACACACACACACATATATACACACATTCTTTTCTTGTATATTCTTTTCCATTATGGTTCATCACAGGATACTGAATATAGTTCTCTGCGCTCTACAGTAGGACTTTGGTGTTTATCTCCTGTGTCTTGTTGGATGTGCAGCCTGCTGGGTGCTAGGGATAGAGGACGGTTTTTCCCATTTCATAGAGGAAGCAGATCCGGGAGGGCCAGGTGGCTTGTCAGATGTCACAGATGTGGCAAGAGAGGCACAGAGTCGAGTTTGCAAGCCCAGTGCCTGCTTCTCCACTGGCCGGAGGTCCTGGCCTTGCACTGACCCACTCACAGCCAGGCACCCAGTGGAACTGCTGTGAAGGGCACATTTTTCAAGTTCCCTGGAACCACTCACTTGTGAGAGGGCCGCAGAGCCCTGAGGCTCCTCAGGGTGAGCTGTTTTGTCACGAACCCTTATTGGGAACGGCAAGACTGAGCTGTCACGCTTAGTCCTGGTTCCACCCGGACTCTAGGTCATGCGGGACAAGAGGCTGGGGCGAGGTCCGCAGGGGCCAAGGCCCTGAGAGCATCCGGGATCTGCCAGGGAGGAAAGGAAGCCAAGGAAGAGCCCCATCTAGCTGCCGAGCCCTTGCTCCTCAGGAGCAGGGAGGGGCACGCCCGGACCCCTGACTCTGCGTTGCTCTTCTGCTACTGCTGTCCCCCGGCAACCTCTGGGACCCACGGTCATCTCTCAGGGCCACCCAAGGCCTTCATCAGGCCTGAGAGGAGCAGAGGCACAGACGCACACGGAGGGAAAATGATTCGTGGAGACTCACAGGGAGAAGACATTTGTGTGACGATGGAGGTAGGTCTTGGGATGCTGCATCCGCAAGCCAAGGAATGCTGGCGGCTGACAGCCACCATCAGGGGCCGGAACAGGCAAGGAAGGGGATGCCCATACCCTGACCTCAGACTTCCAGCCTCCAGGACTGGGAGAGAAAAGATTTCTGTGGTCTTAAGGCCCCCAATCTGTGGTGTTTTATTACGGCAGCCCCAGGAAACTGACAGAGACGGGTAAAATGACAACTGCATGTCAAGCCGTGCCAGGAGGGGGGCTCAGGAGGCTGGGGAAGACTGTCTACCACCTCCAGCCACCCCAGAGCTTGTGAGGGGGCTGCACAGGAATATGGACTAAGGTAGAGGGACCCTTAGAGGGGAGCTGGTCTATACCCCATTCGACACACAGGGCACAGCCCAGAGACGGCATCAGGGTAGAAGGGGGCTGAGGCCAGAGCCCACACCCGGGGGTTCTTTCCTGGGAGCCCTCAGAAGATGTGCCTTGGCCTCTTGGCCTCTGCAGCTCCGATTGGTGTCTGGGACACAGAAGAGGCTCAGAATAATCTGGTGGCTGTCTGCTGTCCCTAGGTTGGCCAGCACCCACACGACACCCTCTTCCCACGCCTAGCCTGGGAACACTGAAGCCTGAGCGATTTGACAACAGTGCCAGGGTGCAATCCACTTCTCAGCCAGACGGAGGGAGGACCTTGGCCTCTGGAGGTGAGGCAGGAGCAGCTCAGGACAAAGTATGTTTCTATTATCACGCAGACTTACAACTCATCTGCCCAGCCCGACCCTGCCCGGAGCACCACACGGAGGGACAGACGGCGCCGGGAGCCCTTCCAGCCTCCTCTGCAGCCCGCCTCTGGCTCTCCCTGATTTGTTTCACTTGGAGGAATTGTTTTGTTTTAATTTACCTTCATTTGGCCATTTCTTACATAAGCCCCCTGGCCCAGGTCATTTGCTAGGTTGTCCGTCCCCCACGTTCTAAGGTCCCTGGGAACATTCCGGACGCCACTGGACAAGGGGGATTTAAACACAATGTTTGCACCAAGAAAGAGTGGGTTGACTTTGCGCGGAAAATAAAATGTTCCCGCCAGAAGCAACTTGAGAAGTGGCCACCCACTCAGGGTTTTTTACAGATGAGGCCACTGAGGCCTAAAGAGCTGAGAGGACTTGCTCAAGGTCACACTCAAGGTCACAAGGTCGTTAGTGACAGCCGGGGGCACCGTGAGCGGGTCCCTCCCTCGCCCTCTTCTTCCCCTTTCTTTCTCCAGCTACTTCACAGCCCACTCCCGCCTCCCCCCACCCCCCAATCAAGTTCCCTGGCCCATCCTCCCACCCATCCCCCTCTCTAGCCCATCCTCCCACCCATCCCTCCTCTCTAGCCCGGGCCTCTCCAGGGAATGAAAAGACGCATCCCTCCCAAGAGCGCCGGACACTCCCAGCGCCGCGCCTCCGACCGCGGCCTCCAGGGCGCCCACCGCTCCTTCCCAGACTCGGCGCTACAGACCCCGCTTTTGTACGCGAACCTGAACCGGCCAACTTTCTGCGGCAGGTGGGGCCGGGTCTTTTTAGCTCACCCCTCTTCCTCCCTCCATCCCGCCCCCGCCCATCACGGAGACTCAATTCCAAGGGGAGGAGGGAGGAAGAAGGCCAGTCCCCGACTCCTTGCTGAGGACGACACTGTCCTCCGAAGCCGACCCTGAGCCTCCGGCCCGCCGCCCGCAGGGCCCTCCGCCTGCGGTTCCGCCCTCCGCCTGCGGTTCCCGCCGGCTCAGCAGCGCTCGAGCCTGGAGGCGCGTGGCCGGGGCGCTGGCGTGGTGGGCCGCGGGCTCCCGGGGCGCGCCCCTTCCCCCGACCCCAGTCCCGGTCCGGTCCCGTACACTCCCCTCGGACCGCCTTCACCATTTGACCACGAAGCGGGACCACAGCAACTCCCAGCAGCCGAGAGCTCGGACCCCTCTGGTCCGGTGGGCGGTCCCTGGGCGCGCTCTGGGCTGGAGGAGGGTGTCGGCGCCCAGCCCCGCGCCGGCCCCGGACCCGCAGAAGACCCGCCAGCAGCGGCGGCCACGGGCAAGGGCTGCCGGGGAGAAGTGCCCCAGACACTCACCGCAGGTGCCAGGGCGCGCCGGAGTTCAGATGGGTCTTTCTGGAACCAGAACGGCTTTTTTCCTCTGAGAGCCGGTGTCAGGAGTCAGCCCGCCGCCGGGCTCGCCCCGCCCGGCCCTTGCACACACGCCAACACACAGGCACACACTTGCACACGCGCCCTGCGCATCGCACAGGCTCCCGGAGGCCCGGCCCGGGACCGCAGGGACTAGCCCTGGGGGGCGCGGAGGGGGGGTCTGCAGGTCTCCCCGGTCGCTCCGGGGAGTGAACCATTTCCAATCTCGCGTAGGGACGAAGGTGCGGGCCGAGGTTGAAGACCCTGGAGCCCAAGAGGGCAGCCCGGAGGCCACCCCGGAGCCGCGGCGGCGGGGGGGGGCGGCGTCAGGAAAAGTCGGTGCCCTCGGAGACGAGGGGTGGTGGGACTGACCGAGGCTGGCCTTTGCCCGCGGGGCGCAGGGCGGGGATGGGGCCGGGTGGGGGGGCTGGGACCCGTGCACTCCCCCTCCCCCGCCAGCCTTGCCCGTGGCAGCGCAGTACTGTACGCTCGGCTTCGCCCAGATCCCCTCGGAGGAGGCGGAAGATGGAAGTTGGCTTTTGTCTGACCCGGTCAGACAGCCGTTTTGTGGGATAAAGGCTTAACGCTCGGTGAACACGCAGAAAAAGCTCAGCGCTGGCCCTCTGACAGTCCCATTGTCTGGGGCCTGAGCCCAGCGGTTTGGTCTGAAAGCGCCAAGTTCATGACATTTCAAAGAGAAATGATACTGGAGGTGGGGTGGGAAGGGGAGGGAAGGGTGGGCCGGAGAAACAAAACCCTAGGAGATAGCAAAATTTGGCTCCTTGACCGCGGGACTCCTCGGCAGCCCTCTTCACACCCGTTCAGACCAAGTCCCTTTCTCAGGACACCTCTGGGTGGGGAGCCACGCAGATAGAGTCAGGATCACCAGGGGCTGCCGTTTGCAAGGTGAAGGTGTGAAAAGATGCCCAGATGAGCACTGTGGAAGCTTCTAGGACTATAAGCAAAGCCCCACAGCCAGCAGCGCAAGCTCCCATTGTCTGCACTGCCCCGCAGGACGAGACTTTGCCAAAAGGACTTTAGGTGACAAAACGGGTTTATTTTAAAGAGCTAGAGTGTTATTGTTTTCTTTCATTTTTATTACTATTATTACCATATCCTTTTTAAAAAAAACATTATTTTCTGAGCCAGGGAGCAAAGAAGCTTCCATTTTTAGTGTTTAATTTGTTTAATGTGCCTCTCTGCAAAAGCAAATAATTCGGGAGAGAAAGCGGAGCAGTCAGGAAATTGAATGTGTTTTGTCTCCAGCCAAGTTTCCCTTGAGTGATTTCGTTTGCTTTCTGTCTCGCCGAGCAGGCTCTGCTCTCGGACCTCCAGCAGGCTTTGCCAGGCCGGCAGGCGAGGGCCTCTGCACCCCTCAGCCCTTTGGCCAGGTAAGCCGTCCTCTGGAAGAACAAAACAGGCCTTGCAGAATCATGCAAACGCGAGGAGAAAATAGGATTAGGCAGAAGTACCAGCAAGGTAAGTCGGATTAACAGCAAGGTTCAATACATGTTGGCATTCTTGTGCAATTTTTAATTCCTCAAAGGTATATGTTTCCCTTCCCTGGTTTTATTTAAAGAGGCTGTTTGTTTGTGCCCAGGAGTGGTAAGGCTCTGTGCGGAATTGGAAACGTATAACCTTGCAAAATGACATTTCGCCCTGTAAGAGCGTGATACGCACGGGCAGATACCGGCAGAGCGCAGACGCGCGTTCTTTGTTAACGCCTCTTGCCCCCTGGCGTCGCTTTGATGGAAGGACACTCCCACGCACTGCTGCGGAGTATCTGCCAACCGGCTCCTTCCCCACAGGCAACCAGGGAGATGCCTGCTAGCCGAGTCACTTTTTAAATACCCAAAGTCGGTGTTTAAACACTTACGAACAGGGACTGGAGATCACTAAACCTTGGGAGCAAAGAGTTTGATGGCAAAAACTTTTTTATACTGTTGAGAAAAATATATATCTGTATTGCATTTTGCCACATGCAAATTTAGTCTTCATTGGTTAATCAGGCTCCTCTGTGTGTCATAAATTAATACAGTTTCTTTGGGGCAAGGCAAGGGAGCGTTTGTAATAGTTTCAGTTTATAAATCGTTTAGCAATAAACTTTGGGGGCAGAGGGCTGCAGTTCCCTGGGTAGCCAAGGCTGGTTCATGGACTGTTGGGGAGTCATCGCATCTGACTGTTTGTGGCATTTCTGAAGGTCCTTTCCAGGATGAACTGCAGGCAGAAAGCCAGAGTGGAAAGAATCAACCCAAAAGGCTTTTGAGGTTCTGACTGAGAGGGAAACACGTGTTTGCAAAAGCTTAAGGCCGAAGGAAAAGACAGTTCTTCTTGATCAGAGCTTTCCCCTTTGGGGGAGGTCTCGGAGAGAGGGCAGCCATGGGGTTTCTGCTTCCATTTCAGACTCTGCATGTTGTAGGTGATATAGGGCATGGATTTGGAATGTGAATCTCCACAGATAGAGGTGGAGTCCCCAGGGAGACTGGGCAGGGTGAGAACTCTGGGAACGCTGTGGCGGATGTCTCTTCCAGCACTCCTGTCAGCTCTGTGGAACTGGACAGAGAAGTTTTCTCCATCTGCGCCCTGGCTCTGCTTGCCCCGCTACCTGTGAGCTTCCCACAGAGAAGCTGAAGAATTCCTGATGGTGCCTTTCTCTAGTGTTCTCTGGGTGATGCGTTTAGTAAACTCAAGAAGTCTGTAATTCCATTTTGATTACTCTAGCGAAAGGAGAGTCCAGGTTTTGTTTGTTTTTAAAAATGTCTTTCTCTTTTCCGGATTTAATGCAGATACGTGTGTTTATATAAGAGGAATGGACTTTTGCAAGGCCAGATCTCACCAGTTCCTTGTTTTAATGGCTTGGTCTGCGGATTCATGCACGAATGCCTCTTTTGCAACTAATCAATAACCTAGCTCATTGCGGAGGCCGCAGAGCTCCAGGGCCTGTAGTTTTCTCTTTGGTGGGTTAAGCGCATGACCTTTTGGGTCTCAACTCTGTTCTGGTTACCCAGTACATACACTTTCAAAGTTACTTATTTCCATTTGATGCCTGACAGTTCTAATGGCGTGGAGAGTCTGACCCTTCTTGCCCCCCCCTCCTCTCATTATCTTTAGGGTCTGAAATCTTTCAGGAGCTTTCCTTTGCTTGAGCCCATAGCTATAACTGAGGTTCCCATTTTCCCAGATGTCAGCACCAGTACCTGAGTCCAGATGTTCTGTGGCAGGAGAAAGTGTGGTTCAGCGCACCCAGCTGCTCCCCTCCTGCACCCGTCCTTCTCCTCTGCCTCCTTTTGCGGGAACCTTGAGCTTAATGTGACATGGAGGGGTTCCCAGACTGGGGCACGTTGAACAAATGTCCCCCGTAGACAAGAACGATGGACGAGCTGGCCGTGGGGAAGAAGGGTTCTAAAGCAGCTGTTAGTTGACCCAATATGTAGAAAACATCAAAAGGTACACTCGTTCGCACACCTTTCTTTGTGCCTGGGTTGTGTACCCCTCTGCTGGTTTCCCTGGGCTTGTTCGTAAGTAGCAGATGTATTTATCAGAGGAATGCTGTCCTTATTCCTACTGATAGCATTGTTCGCTTACCTAGAAATTAAAGTAAAGGGGAAGCATCCTCCCAGGTGAAAGGGGGTAGCCGGAGCTCCCTGGACGGAAACGAAGCTGGCAGCAGCTCTCCGTGAGCGGTGGTCCCTGTAGTAGAGCCAGAGCTCGGTGGAGAAGCCCAGACCCCGGCCTTTTCCTTGAGGCCATTTAGTCTGCACTCCCTGCCTCCCGTCACCAACCCCCAGATACCGCCAGTAATAACCACCAGCAGCTCAGAGGCGGGCAGGCCCTCGGCCACTGTGTGTGTGCCTTTGTTGGCCTTGGGACTGGCAGCCTCCAGCTTGCGCCGTGGTGGTCTGCACCCGTGGGCCCAAGCTCCAACGATCTGGGGCCTGGGCTGCCGGCTGCACCGCGGTGGGGAAACGCCGGCTGCTTCTGGGCACTGGGGGCTTGTTGATTGCTGAGGGGCTGGGGGTTCTCGGTGGCGAGGCCCCTCCAGGTCCCAGGCCGTGGATCAGGCCTGAGCCTGAGCTCCTAGGGGTTTTGTTTTTGTTGGGAGAGGGGGTTTGGAGACAGGAAGTACTTGCAGAGCGTAGGGGAAATATTTGGAGAAAGCTGACAAGAATTCAGGCCCAGGGCTTCCCTGGTGGCACAGTGGTTGAGAGTCCGCCTGCCGATGCAGGGGACACGGGTTCGTGCCCCGGTCTGGGAAGATCCCACATGCCGCGGAGCGGCTGGGCCCGTGAGCCATGGCCACTGAGCCTGCGCGTCCAGAGCCTGTGCTCCGCAACGGGAGAGGCCACAACAGTGAGAGGCCCGCGTATCGCAAAAAAAAAAAAAAAAAAAAGAATTCAGGCCCAGATCCGAGGAGGTCAGTCATCTAGGCCAGACTTCAGGGAAACCCAGCCGGGGAGGTGGGAAGTAGAGAGACACCCTGTTAGGTCTTCAGGGTTGACACTTTGGGGGCCCCCAGCCCCCATTAGGAACCTCCTTCCTCTGCAAGCTTGGAGGATGGGCATTGCGCACAGGAGAGGCTCGGGCAGTCCAGTGAGCCCTGCTTCCCACTGCTGGCTTGTTTAGGGGAAATGTGATCAAATCCATGCAGAGTCACAAACCCCTTTATCAGGTAGGGAACCCCAATTCAAAAAGGAGAAATGGGAAGCTTTGGAAACCCACCACTCTAGTGATGAGGGATGGAGAAGGGCAAATTTATTTCCACTGGACTGCTGTAAAGTAGGTTTGGAGAGAACAAAGCAAAAATGTTTGTAAGTATATGTATATATTTCATATTTGTCTTCTGTAACTATAGCTTTATTGGGTGTCTTAAACCCCTGAATTGAGCAGAGTCCAAAAGCTGTCTATTGGCCAAGTTCACACACATCAGCTCTCTCCCTGGGCATCTCCATGCATTTTATTTATTCTTCAGTTTTTTCAAACTTATGCTTGAACCACGTGAAGACAGTTTTATTTGGCTTGTAAAGACGGTTTAACCCATCGAGTATGCATTGTAAAAGTTTCGCAGTCAAATGCCAGCCTGAATTCCAAATTGGGAAGTTAAATATTTGTTTTTAATTTTCTGGCTCAAAAATGTTAACTAACAGAAATGATTCTTTCTGCTCTAATGTGCTTGCATACATGGGGTTGTTATTAGAACCTTCCCCTAAAACAACATTTGCTTCCTGTCCTGACGCACTGTGTTTGGAAACTCCATTCTTAGAAGAAATTTTAACATGTACAAATAAGAAGCAAGTGCTTGACCTTAGGGTGCTTTGGTACCAGAGGCAGGGCCATGAGGACACAGCATTCGTATTATTATTTGAACAGCTTGATTATAGACCAGGTTAAGTAAAAGAATGTATTTTGTGGGAAATCGTAAAAGGGCTTGCTTTACAGAAAACATTGGCACCAAAGTCCCCTCAATGCTTGTCCTTTTCAACATTATAATTGAAGACTGAAAACATACCTTAAATTTGGAATTTTATAAAGAATTTCAAGGTTTAATTTGCCAACTGTTTTAGCTTCGTTGCATTTATACATGTCACTTTCTTAAATTAAGCACATCGCTCTTTTCTTTACCGAGTGCGACTAAACGACAGAGGATACGAACAGGTTTGGAGATAACCCCACACATGACCCGCACATCGTTGGGAATGGAACCAGAGAAGACTCTCTTCTCTGGGGAGGTGTATTTCCAGGCAAATCAAATTGCACACAGTTTAAAATACCCTCTGCTCAAACTAACACTTGCGTCTGATGGAAGAGGTACCGTCTGACCATAAACCAAGACGGGATCCCTCGTAAAGAATCAGTATTCCCACATCCTCACATGTGACTTTTTAAAAAGGGCCCTTTGGGGGAACAGACGCCTCTAGCGCTTAGGGAGTTGAGGTACACATAACCTCCACGACAAGCGCCTAGTAGCTGTCTTAACTGGGGTGCCATTTACTTGCTCTCTGCTTTATCCTCCAACGTCTAAAGGAAACAAAGATGCCGCCTACCTACCTCTGCTAGGGGAAGCTCGCTTCCGTTTCCTGTGGAACGCACGCCAAGGACCCTCTCTTCCCCTAGACCTGGTGTTAACTCCCATGAGTGATGCCCGCTGCACCTTCTAGAGTGACCCGAACCGCTTACATCTCTTTTCAGCCGAGCAGGGTTCATCTGAAGTCTGCCCTTTACGGCATCCACAGGTCTCCTGCATGAGACATCCACGTGTAGAAGGTGGCCGTGTATAACCAGAGCTAGGTAGGTTTTAGTGGGTCGAGTACGACCGTTCTTGATCCCCTGGCAGCTTGAGTCCAGGAAACTCCCTCCGCCTCCACCTCCTTCCTGTGGGAACCCAGGGAAGGAAGGGAAAAGGAGGTACAGCTTTCTGGTTTTCGAGGTGGGCAGGGATGGAGGGGCTTCTAGGGGGCAAATCATTTCTTTCCACCAAATTCAGGGATTTAGCAGGTCACCAGGTAATTCGTTCAGCCATGTGCTCTGTAGCCAACACCATTTTTAATTTACCAGGAGACGCTTCCCTCTCTCTGAGATCTAGGACTGCCTTGGGGAAGCCCTCCCTACCACGCAGCTAGGGCAGACTTCCCCCGGCACTGCCTTTCCTGGACCATTTTGAACCTCCTTCCCGGGATCTGTAGGCTGCTGTATTGGAGACTCATCAAGTCTCGTGTGCTCCCACTCCTGTCCTGCTCCTGTCCTGGTGGGGTTGGAGGCTGAAAGGGGTGGGACAGGAAGGGACAAGGGGGAATTTCTCTTTCACTTTTGCTTAATGCTTCCTCTTAAAGACAGCGGGGAGGGTAGACAGCAAGCTCGCCTCTTAGGTTTCCACTCCGGCTGCCTCCCCGTCAGCTAGGAGAGCCCCTGTACTTTAAAATGCAATCTCCCCCCCTTCCCCACACTGTTTGAAACGCGGCTGTGAGATTTGGCTGAATCGAGCTGCGTTTGCTGCCGGCACGTGGGTCCGGGCGTGGGCGCGTTTTGCGCGCACGGGGACGCGTGTGCACGGGGACGGCGTGCGGCGGCTGTCGTCCAGACCCGTTGCTACGGGCGCAGCGCAGCAGCAGCCGCGGACTGCGTTGGGAAAGCGGACCGAGGGTGGAGGAGGTCGAAGGGGAAACTGGTCCAGGCGAAAGAACAGAGACAATTAGGGCCTGTCGGGGTGCCTGCACTTTCCCGCCTTCTCGAAGTGACCTTTACGCCCGCGGCGGCGAGGAAGTAAACAATATTGATTAGGTTCTTCCTTCGGTTCCACGGGGCCGCGCTCCGCTGTGCAAAATGAACCATCAGCGGACGCTATTGACCGAGCGCGCTGGCGGCCTCTCCCATTCACATGTCCGCGCGTAATGAATTCGTCCATTTAGAAACATTACAAGGAATATTGGAGATTGACTGCCAGAGGAAGTGACACTTGACCCTTGCATCCTGCGCCCCGGAGGGGACAGCAGCCCGATTTCAAAATAGCAGTCCTCGAGCAGCGCCGCGCGGCGGTGACCGGCCGCCGCCCTCCAGAACCTCTCCGGGCCCCCTTACCCGCCCCTCCCGCCTTGCGAGCCGCGTTCCCTGCTCGACACCTTCTCGCCGCCGCGTTTCAGTCAGACTCACTGGGATGGTACCGAGCAGGCGCCAGGGACAAGAAACAGGGCGCGAGCGACAACGCGCGAACACGCCGAGCCGCGCGATCCAGCGCCCCCAGCCACGCGCGCGCTGCTCGCGGGGACCCCACCCGGCCCGGCCGGATCGCCGAAAGAGCTGGGGCCCGCAGGGTCGCCCCTGGGACGCAGGGACCCTCGCGGCTCCCGCGCCCCTCGCTTCAGTCTCCGGAACAAACTGGGCGGGCGCTTGCCCTTGGCGAGCCCGGGGCTGGGATGCCCGGGAGGGGGATGAAGACACGTCGCCCCCTAATCGCCGCGCTCCCAGTTCGGTTCCTGCGGGGACCGGAGCGAATAGTGGACCGAGATGCAGAAAGGGAGGAGAGAAAGGACAAGAGAGAGGAGACGAGGGAGGGGAGAAGGGCCTTGGCGTGCGTCCCGCCCTCGGGCCTCAGCGCCCCAAACGCCCCGCGCTTAGGGCGAGGTTGGGAAGGCTCCGAGACCGCGCGGCGCGGATCTGGGGCGCTTAGGACATTCACAGACATAATCGAGGTGCCGAACTGGGCTTCTTAATTTCGAAGTCGGGGCGGGCGGGTGTGGCTGGAGCGCGCGGGCCCGCCCCAGCGCTCCGAACGCTTCGCTCTGGTCTCCCTCAGGCCGCGCGAACCCGCCAAGACTGCTCCGCCTGGAAGTCCGGCCGCGCTTTTTGTTCTGGCCGGTGGCCGTAATTTAACGTAAAATGCCTATTAGAATTACTGCTGCTGCTACACGAGTTTCTCCTTGTTTTGCCACCAACTAACAGGATTAGCCAACAAGAGCGAGATTTCAAATTAACCATAAAAATTACAAATTGCAATTCATTTAGCTGCCCATTTACTACATTAAAAAACATAAATAAATGAATCTGTGTTCGGAGGGTTGAAACGGCCGCGAGGAAGCCTGAGCAGTTGAACTCAGGCCTCGCTCCTTGCCAGTCAGGGCTTGCGCCGGGAGTGCGGCGGTCGCCCGATTGGCAATGTCCTCCAGGGCACCAGATAGAGGCAGTGTGCGCTGTAGAGTTCTTCCAGGGGACTTAGGGCGGGGAAGGAGGCCCCGGAGCGCAAGCATTCTGACCATCTAAATGATTCCCTAGGAAGGGGCTGTGCGGGGGCAGAGGTGTGGGCGCCGAGGAGTGGTCTAGGGGAGAGGGCTCTTCAGAAGGAAAGCCGGGAAATGCAGCAAAAATGATTTGCAAAACTGAGCGGGTGGTGGCGATTCTCGTTTGGCGCCTAGAGTGTAAGGAGTGAGATACTGGTGAGTTCCGTGCTGCATTTGGCAGTGGACGTGCCTTCAGCCAAATTACTGTTTCCAGTCGGTTTGCAGGGGCAGGCGGGCCTTTTTAGGCCATTCGTCTGGCCTGCGGGGTGGGTGTGTGGAGCTGAGCGGCCTTTCAAACCCAGTTTCTGCTTTCTCAATCATTGAAGTTTTATGCATTACAGACGCCCAGAGTCCTAAAGTTTTGTGTGGGCAGTAGACTCAGTGGGAGGCGTGATTTATGGGGGATGCGCTGGGTCGCGGTGGGTGAGCGAAAGAGGGTTCCCGTTTTGCTGGGGGAGGCGGACTGGGCAGGAGCTCTCTTTCCCCCTTGGCCAAACGTCACTTAGAGGCAAACACTGATCAGGCCTCGCTCCCACCTGGTTGGTTTCGGGAGATTTTGTTTCTAAGCCAAAGGGTCTTTGGTAACGGACACGCGCTTTGCTTCTCTCTGCAGCCGGCACCAGGCCTCCGCAGGGCAGGTGACGTTGCCCCACCGCGTGCGATCAGCAGGGGGCGCGCTGGGACGCCTCCCCCGCGCCAGCCACCAGCCCCACCGGCCACCCGTGGGGGTGGGGAGCCTCGAGCTTCTTTCCCCGCAAGTTGGCCCGCGCCGGGGGTCTTCTACCTGACCGCGTGGGCTCCTGTCCCGTGGGGCACTTCCCGGAACTGGGGCGAGGGGTGGTGCGCGCCCCGGCGAGGAGGGCGGGTCGGCCGGAGCCGCGGGCAGGACCAGGCTTGGCACCGAGCTGGCGACGCGCGCAATGTGGCCGGGCTCCAGTGCCCGTGCTGTCCCAGGATCGGAAGAAAGTGCGCTAGGCTCCACTGGCCGCCACCAAGACGCGCACCCTAGTTCTTTACAGACGCACGTTCTTTGGCACCCTCCCACCCCCGCCGCCGCTCCTGCCCTAAACTCTCGGGCCAAATCCAGAGGAGGACATGCCTCCTCCCTAGAATGTTCTCGAATAAATCCTGAACTAGTCTG
This sequence comes from Globicephala melas, assembly GCF_963455315.2. Taxonomy (NCBI): domain Eukaryota; kingdom Metazoa; phylum Chordata; class Mammalia; order Artiodactyla; family Delphinidae; genus Globicephala; species Globicephala melas. The sequence continues at coordinate 2,687,051 of NC_083322.1, forward strand.
ATTCCACCTGAGCCCGGGCCTCCCGCAGGTAACATCAGAGTCAGGGAGGCCGGGGGTGGAGTGATGGGGACGGTGACAGGCGGGGCGGGCACTTGGTGCCCAGTGGATCCTGCGTGGCGCTGGCGCCGCCGTCCCACCGAATCTGACCTTCCTTGCCCTCCTGAACCTGTTCAAAGGTTGGGCGGGCCCCGCAGAGAGTGTGCCTCCAGCTTGGGCAGGCCGGGACGCAGGGGCGCACGCAGACTTTTCCAGAACCCCTGCAGAACCATGGAGCCCTTGGCATAGTGCTGGGCGAGGCCTTGGCGCCTCCGATGGCTCCCCGGAAAGGGTGGGCGGGGCGCCCGGGTTGCGCCCCGGGCCCTGGGCTGTAACCGCCCCCTCCCCGGCCTCGGTGCCCCAGGGGAAAGGAGCGCGCGCAGCCCCAACCCCGCGCGGCTTCTTCCGCAAGTCCCGGAAAAAGGCGTAAGGGGAGGAGGGGAGTTGTTTTCCTGTCCTCGGGTCTCGCTCTCTCATCCTTGAACACGGAGCCAGAAGACGCAAAGGAGAGTTTGTTCAACTCTCCGCCGACAACCGCCGCTCAGTTACGTCTCATTTACTTCCTGCAGTTCTGCGTTCCCGGGCGCAGGGAGCGGGAGAAGCCTTTGTTCCGCCGACAAAGACCGGGAAGCTCGCCGGCCGGTCGGGTGGCCCAGGTTGAATGGGCTCCCCGCGCCCCGCTGCAGGTTTCGGGGCTGCTGGGTTAGGGGTACCTCTTCAGATCTGGACTGTGTTCTCTTGGGGCGCCGAACTGTTCCCTTGAGCCTGCCGGAGCCCTTGCAGAATCCTGGCAGAAATACCTAGCCCGCCCCACACAGGGCCTTCCGCGGGGCTTGAGGGGGTCTGAGAATCATTCCCGTGACCACAGGAGGACACTGCCTCCCAGTCGCCAGGCGGAGGCGGGCAGTGGCTGGGGAACGGGGTAGCCGCGGCCGCGTTTACAGCAATCCCCAGGGTTCATCCGTGCTCACCAGGTGGCTTTCCTCTTCGCCACGTGAGGTATTTTATTAAATCTTTCCAGGCACTCACTGAGACAGGTACTATCTCCATTGCACGGCTGAGGAACCAGGCCGGCGCAGCTAGTAAGTAGCTGAATTGGAGCAAGGATTGCCTTTAGAGCTGCGGCTCCGCTGACGCCCTCTGTGGCCCCCACGTGGAGCCTGCTCTGCGCCTTGGGCCTCAGGCGCCTGACCTGTAAACCGATGATGAGCCATCCACCTTGCTGACTCCTTCGTTGAGTGAAGCCCAGATTCTGAGGACTGTCTTAGCCGATGAGGTTGCTCACAGTGGGTCGGACAGGGTGTGGGTGTGGCCATGGCCCTCCCCCTCGGAGCAGTGGGGCCCTGGCAGACAGCACTTTGCGCCTTGATGACTTTAAACTGTTGAAGCGATCAGAGGACAGAGCTCCACCGTCAGTCTGGGAGTCTTGGAGCTGGGGCGGTGAGAGGGAGGGTGCGCTGGGATCCTGAGGGAGAAGCCACGCTGGACCCCCAGGTTTCCGGTATCCGTGATCAACAGGCTTCATTAAGCACCTGCTGTGGGTCCAACACTGCACTTGGTGCACTGGGGGCATGCAGGGTGTCGGAGGGGCAGCCCCGAAGCTTGCTCCAGCCTCTGTGTTCTCTACCCAGAGGAGGGGTCCCGGAGCATAGCCTTCTGGTCACGGCTGGACACAAACGGAGCTCCCACCAGCCTGTCTGGAACCTTGCACACTATATCAAACAGACCAGCCTGTGTCTCACACTGGCGGCTTCTCTCTCTTCATGTCTGGTCTTTGCCTGGCACACGAGGAGAGCTCAGTCCTTGTGGGCTAGGCTGGGCGGCACCTCTCCGGCTGCAGCATTTCCTGTACATATGAGTGAGCGAAGGGCAAGTGAGGGGATGGTCCCTCTGGGAGATGTATAAGATGTATGTGCACAAAACAATCACGCTCTGCAACCTTCCTTGGAAGACAGACCCTTTACGTCCCCGCGGGGTCTGAGCGCAGCGCTATCTAGAGCAGTCTCTCTGGTTCCCAGTGCAAATTTACCTCCACCCCTCCCCCACCCGCTCTGCGTAAGTCCTGATCCCACCCCCCCATCCCCGCCCCAGGACCACATCCACTGACCAGCAGAGCCCCTCTCTGGCCTGGAAACAAGAATGTCCCCTCCTCTCACCGCTCCAAGCAGGCAGGTGCGTCATCCATGGATGTAAAAAGCTGGCAGGGCGGATGCGGTGGAGAAATGGGCAGCAGAGCAGAAGTGGAGGCCGTGCTCTCCCAGGGCCTTGCTTTGGACAGAAGCAGCCTGCACTCCCATCTCCATTTTATAGATGGAGAAATGAGATCCTGGAAAGATTAAAGGATCAACTATTAGGAGGCCAACCAAGGGCCTGGAAGAGGGGAGCCCTGTCAGCTAATAGTAACTCATACTTGGATAGCGTTCCCTACGCGCCTCATCCTCCTTGCACTTCATGGATGCAGCCCCGCAACGAGCCTGGAGGGTAGGTTCTAGTCTCATGCTTCCAATTTTACAGATGAGGAAACCGAGGCACTGCGAGGTTTGGTGACTTGCCCAAGATCACACCGCCTGGTAAGTGGTGGAACCTTGGTTTGTCACCACACTGTCCTGCCCTGCACAGCGTCACCTCTCACAAAGAGACGCCTGTCCCCAGGAGGAGCCCCACCGTCCACTGTGGACAGATAAGCAGAGACAAGAGAAGGGGCGGAGGAAGGTCCAGCCACCCACCTGGCCCCTGGGTGCCTGCCTTTCATCCTCAGAGCCTCCTGGCCCCTCCAGGAGGGTGGACCTGATGAAGGATGCCTTGAATTTTCCCAGATAAAAGGGCGCAGCTGGCCTCACATGCCCCAATCACCCCTCTGCCGGGAGAGGTTCCACATGCTGACCCTGGTTCCCACTCCCCCCTCATCCTTAGCTTTGATCTAATGAGTCTTAATCCCGCTGCTGACCTGGCCTCTGTCCATCTGCTTCCGTCCACTCTCTAGGCGGCAGCGCCAGCCTCTTTGGGATTCTTTGGCCTGAACACCTGTTCCCACCAGCGACCTTGTTCCCCAAACCTCCCGCCTTCCCACAGGGTGGCACCAACACTGCCCCCCCCAAGTAAATGTCCTTTAAACGATCAAGAAAAAGTCAAGCATATTTAATACACAGCAGAGAAAAGTCAGGTGTGTAATAACAGATTAGATGATTTCCTCCAAAGTGGGTAAAAGAATATTCAAAGTTGAGATGCTTTCTTATGAGACGTCTAGAAAACTTAGCTCCCCAAGAAAACAAAGGGTTTTGCTGTAGTCGATTTCAAGGCTTTTCAACCCAAACGACACCAGCGAGGACTTAGGAGGCTTCCGGGACCGTGGCAACCAGCATGGCTTCTGGGGCCAAGCAGATCTGGTTTAGAGCCCCACCCTTCTCCTCACTAGCTGTGTGGCTGCACGTAAATCTCCCACCCTCTCTGAGCCTTGTCTTCCACCTTCAAGTAGGGCAGGAACAGTAATCAGGGGGTTGCGTGAATGGAAGTGACATGCTTGGGGCTAGAAACCCGTTGCTAGCACTTTCCTCTCGGCCACTCTCCGTGCTCCATCAGGACCTGGGCCCAGCAGAGCCCACGTATGCACTACAGGTCCGGAGGCCGGGGGCCAGGCACAGGTAGGGCAGGAGAGGGGCAAGCAGGAGGTGGACAGCACTGAGGACAAACAAAGCACTCGGCCTGGGAAAAGACTGCGCTGCTGGCCTTCTCCAAGCTCCTTCTCAGCTAGATGCTCAGGCCGCGGGCAGCCACTGCTGCCTGTCTCCTCTGGGTATGATAGAATCGGTGCCATGTTTCACCTGCCCCGTGAGCCTTGCTTCACTGTGTATCTGTCCCCTCCTGCGGAGCCCGGGAGGTCAGGGTGCGCGACCTGGATCTCTGCTGAGAGTGCCGGCTCATCCGTTTGTGTTGTCTATGTGGAACAAAGGTCCGCCCCTTTTCCCAGCAACCGAGCCCTGAGGGTACCCCTCTTACTCGATGGCTGGAAAGCTGCACCCCAGTTGCCTGTACAACTACTGCACTTATATTAGGATTCCAGGTTCCAAAGCTTCAGAGACCGCCCGGGATGGAAATAACCTTGATGAGGTTTAGGGAGTACCTGCTTCAAGCGGTTCTCCTTCGCCCCAGCCCACATAGAGGACGAGGCCTCCTTTATCCGAAGCCCCACGAACGGATGCAGCTGGTTTGAATCTGGACCCTCTTGGCAGGAGGGGAATCGGGCAGGTTTGGACTCCCCTTCACAGCTTCTTTGTGGACCCCCTGGAGGAGGTGCTGGTGAGCAGCACGGCGTCCTGGGTGCGGCCAGGGCTGGGGGCCTCTAGTCCCCAGGATCACACGGCCCCCAGGGAACAGCTCGGACTCGCCTGCTTCCTGCCTTTGGAACCTGTGTTGACTCACTTCATCTAAAAGAGATGAAAACCCTTGGGTGTCTCCCCCCCCCACCCCGTCTTCCTGCTTCCGGGGTCATACCCGCCTCCCATGACCTTTCCTGGAACGACCCCCCTCGACAGTGACTGCATCTAGAGTTGGGAAATCACAGTTTAAATGAAAAAGGGCCGAGCCCTTGCTGTGAAGGGGAAAGCCCGTGCAGGGCTCCCGGCTGGGGAGGGGGCGCCTTCTCACCTTGCAGATGGCAAATGGATTTTCATTCAGAGGAAATCAAATCCCCTAAGAGGGTGCCTAATGTGAGAAGCTGGGGCAGACACTGCAGCCTGGTCATCGAGCCACAGGTGAAACAGCTTCCAGGTAGCGATGTGCCACTGAGGCCCAGTCAGACGGGGCCGTGTTGTCAGATCCCCCGGTCTGAGCGCCAAGGCGCCCTGCCCCTCCGTCCCTCCCCTCCAGGGGTCCCCACCCCCCCTCCGCCCCTCCCCTCCAGGGGTCCCCACCTCCCCTCCGTCCCTCCCCTCCAGGGATGTCCCCACCTCCCCTCCATCCCTCCCCTCCAGGGACGTCCCCACCTCCCCTCTGTCCTTCTCCTCCAGGGATGTCCCCACCTCCCCTCCATCCCTCCCCTCCAGGGATGTCCCCATGTCCCCTCTGTCTCTCCCCTCCAGGGACGTCCCCACCTCCCCTCCGCCCCTCCCCTCCAGGGACGTCCCCATGATAGAAGGCCAGGGGGGCGGCTCTGCAGCAGGAACTTGATGACCCCACCTTCCCTTCAGCATCCCATGAGGGTGTTTAAGTCCAAACGTGGTGTGTAAATGCAGGGTGTTTCCTGAGGTCCTGGAGGTGCCCCTGCACACAGCCCACGCGCTCCCGGTGATTCCCAGGAAACTGCGCCTCCTGAGGGCAGGGCCCCTCTCAGTCACATCTGACAATCGGCCACTGAGACGTGAAGCTCCCACATCCCCGGAGCAGGCACATCTGACTTCTGTCACCACCTGTGCTGTCCGCACGTGAACTGCTTTGTTTTAACCACTGGTGACAACTCAGGTGGACTCGGCCTCACCTGGGGACTCTCGCGCCTCCTCTCATTCTGGCATCCGGAGCTTCTGAAGGGCTATGGGGGTCCGTCTCCGCGGGCCTCGTGGGCATCTGCGCCTTCCGGAAGCTTTGATGATTAACTCCCACCTCTCGCTGATTTAAGTGCTGAATCCATTCTGAGCGGCCCGGAGAAAACAGACAATGAGGACTAACTGGCAAAGACCAGAAGAGAGAGGGCGGGGGAAGTGGGGCATTTGCTGCTCTCCCTTGTTCCTGAAGCGGGTGCTCTTTCTCCTGCAGTGATGCTGTGGGCCGGGGGTGGATGGTGCAGGCCGTTCCGGATAGTTCTGTCCTGTCGGGCAGCCCTCTGAGTGGGCACCAGGCATCTGCACCACGGTGTCCGTGGACAGCTGTGATTCGGCATCTGGGGCTTGGGCGCTGCCAGGGGAGGACCCCCAGCTGCCCTTCAGTCGCCAGTTCATTCCCTCCCTGTTTGTGTCTCCGTTTGCAAACACTCACTGGCAGGAACTGAGTTGCCTGCCACTCCCAGAGGCTAGAAATACATCGGAGGTGGACGATCACAGGAGAGATGACCACTAGGGACCTGGACGGGCTCTGGGGGCGCCGGGAGGGAAGGTGTCCCACACAGCAAGGCCACGCTGGCCCAGGACCAGGTGCCAGTTTTACCCCTGCCCTGTCGCGGTCAACCGTGACCTCGGGCAGGCCAGTAACTTCTGCAACATGGCCTCCTCCTGCCTCCCTGGGGTGATGCAGTGAGAACTCTGGGTCTGGAGGGAAATGGAGAGATTATCACTTACTGCAACTCTTCTTTTTCCAGAGGCCAGAGAAGAGAGCCAGCTGGGCAATCCAGGCTCCTGTGTTCTGGGCCCCCCTCTGGTTCGAGAGGACACAGCTTCGCTCACGCCCCACTTGGTGGTTTCTAACCGTCCCTCCCACGGAGGTGGTGGAGAGGACTCCTGGCAGGGTAGGGGTCTTGAGCAGAACGTGCTTGTACGGGGGGGAATGCTCTCTCCCCTTCCCCAGTCATGTCCTCCCCAGAACCTCAGAATGTGACCCTCATTTGGAAGTAGGGTCTTTGCAGATGCCACTAGTTAGGTGGGCCCTAAATACATGAACTGGTGTTCTTATAAGAAGAAAAGAGGACACAGGGAGACCCCCCAGAGGACGCAGCCATGGACGGCGGAGGCAGAGATTGGGGCGTCTCATCTATGAGCCGAGGAAGCCGAGGGTGGCGGAACCACCAGAAGCCGGGAGGGCCTTGACAGGTTCCAGAGGGCGGGTGGCCCTCCCACACCTTGATCTTGGACTTCCAGCCCCCAGCCGTGGAGAACACGTTTCTGCTGTTTAAGGCACAGAGTCTGCGGGGCTTTGCTACAGCAAACCCCTGCGATGCTGAAATGCCTTGCAGGAGAGGACCAGGGGCGAGGCTAGTGGGCGGCAGTGAGGCCAGGGGCTCAGGGGTCCCTCCCACTGGCCGTGATGTTGCTGTGGTCTCTGCGATGCCCCGTGTGCCCCCATGAAGTGTCAGCGCAAGGCCCCCGGGGCGAGAGGGTATGATCTGAGGGTGCTGGGAGCTCCCTCTGCCCTCCACCCCCCACCTGAGTCTCCCTCCCGTCCTGTCTCTGTGTCCCAGCAGTGGCCGTGCGGCCACGATGTGGCAGAGCCCACAGGAGGAGACCAGAATGAGGCCCGGAAGGAGGGCGTTTCTTATGCTGTCGGGTGAGAGGAGTCCCGCCCCCCCTCCCCCCACGGAGCCACGGGAGGCCACAGCGTGGTTGGGAGGTGGAGGGGCGGCCGTGAGGGGGGAGCTTAGGTGCCCGACAGAGAGGCGGGCGGGCTCAGCGGCTTAGGGGTGGCAGGTCTGCATGCTCTGGGGGCTCCAAGCTCTAGGGGTGGTCCCGAGCTGCCTGGCATCTGGGCCAGGGTAATAAAGGCAGAGGGCTGCTGCCCGTGGGGCGCCTGGGCAGAGAGCGGAGGGATGGCTCTGGACAGTCGTCCTCTGCAGCTCTGCAGGACCCCACTGGGCCCCTGGCTCTCTCCCCAGGAGGGGCAGTCTCTCCCCAGCCAGAAAGGTTTTCAAGATGTCGAATATCATAGCATAGACAAAATCTTACATAGATAGATAGATAGATAGATGGATAGATAGATAGATAGATATAGATAGATAGATAGATAGATAGATAGATAGATAGATAGATATAGATAGATAGAGAGAGAGAGAGAGGGAGAGATTGAGAGAGAGAGAGACAATCAGTACACAGTTGTTGAATGTCTGTTATTACCTCGCTCGGACCGGCATTTGACCCGGACCGCAGTCAGGACACCCAGCATCACAGGCAGTGCCCTGGACGTGCAGAACTGTTTCCTGGTGGAGGGAAGGAGAGAGTGCAGCGCTGGCTCCGAGGCGGATCCGAGGGCGGGGTCAGGGCTCCTGGGAAAGAGGCCGGGAGTGTGAGTTGTGTTGGGGGCCTTTGTTTTATTTGCAAAGCTCTGCTTGCTTTGCAGGCCAGTGTCACACTTCATGGGAGCGCTCCGTACCCACGGGGGTCCTTGCGTGTCACCCTGGTGCCCGAGGACATGACACTGCTGCCCATCTGCTGCTGCCCGCTGCTTGCCCTCCTCCCCCCGTGTCTGTGGGCACTCGCTTAGAGCAGGGAGGCGGCCGCATGACCTTGAAAGGGGGACACAGCTTTGCGACATGCCAGGCTCCCTTCTGGGGGGCAGGCAGGGTCTGGCTGCACATCTGTCTGGAAATATGTGGATGAAAAGAGGTGCTGTCCGGGCAGTGACAGCACAGCTGGGGGCAGGGGAAGAGGGCCTGGTCCCCCACGGCCTGACTGCTGGGCTGCAGGGGCATGGGAGGCCGAGGACTGGAGGAGGGGTCGGGGCCGTGTAGAGGTGCAGGACGGGTGCAGGACGGGCCCCGGCCTCACCCCTCAGCCTCCTTCCTTTCTCCCGCTGCTTCACGACTTACTCTCTGCTCTGTGTTTTGCAAAGTGTGCCATGCACCTTGGAGCCCGCAGCATCTTCATCAAAATGACTGAAGCTGCCTCCCTGTGCCTAGTTACCACGTCCTCGGGGCCCCAGGAACTTTCTGCTGAGTATGAATCCACATCGGTGTTTCCCAGGCGGTGTTCCTCGGAATACTGGTTTCTCCAGGGATTAATGTTTGTCCTGCAGAAAGGCGGGGAAAGTTTCCATGGAAGAAGTGATCAGGGTTTCCCACCATCCAGGGCCTCCTTCTGTATGCATATTAAAGGCTCCGAGGGACTTCCCTGGCCATCCTGTGGTTAAGGCTCTGTGCTTCCACTGCAGGGGGCACGGGTTTGATCCTTGGTTGGGGAATTAGGATCCCGCATGCTGTGTGGTACGGCCAAAAAAAAGGCTCTGGTTTTATTTAACCAGGCATCTTCCCCAGAATCTTTCCCCAGGTAGCACCTACTGACACTTCTGCATCTGGAACCCTCTGGGAGAACCCTGTTTCACAACATTGAGGGGAAATGGTCTGGGAGCAAATCAGCGGTGCATGTCGTTTCTGTTTTTGTGACCTAGTAACCAAGCAGCTTTGCCCACTGAAGGGTTTGTAAAGCTGTTATCTGGGCCAATCCTGAGGGAAATGACAGAGTAGAGACAGTTTGTCTCCACTGCTGTGGACGTCTGTCCTCATCCACTTCTTTCCTTTCAGTGTCCCCTCTCCTCGACCTGCTCGGCTGCCCGGTGTTGTGATTCTGCCCATCTTTCATCTCCCTGAAATGACATCTTTCATGACCAGAATGGAAAGCTTGTTTATACTAATGTGTCAATGACTAGCCCGTTGATATTGCTTAAATTCGGCGTGGGCAGGAGGCTTTGTGCTCACCACCCACAGGCCCTGGGATGTTTGCCTTTCAGCAGAGGACCACCCCCTATATCCCCTCCGTTCTTCTCTTCCCTGCCCCCTGGTCCTCGGCCACCAAAGTTTGTCCGGCCCAGCCCAGCAGCACAGCCTGGGCCTCAGGACCACGTGTCTCGGCTCTCGGAGGAGGGGCGAGGGGGTGGGGCTCCCGTGTGTCCGCCCACAAGCTCCCATCCCTCTCCCTGGCTGTCCCTGAGGTCTACAAGGCAGCTCCCTGACCCCACCATCTGGTGTTTGGGAACAGGAAGGCTTCCCCTTTCTGAGTCCCAAGTTCAAGGGCAGATGGGCCTTCGTTGTTCTTTTCTCCACTGTGTCCCAGGGTGGGGTGATCAACCAGAAGCCCCACGTTAAGTTCTCGTTTAGTGCAGCAGAGACAGGAACCGTCCCTCTGGACGCACGCAGCCTCTCTCCCTCTCATGGTAGACATGCCCTCATGTGTGCCATGGGCTTGGCTCCTGACAGGGGCCCATTCCCAATCCCCTCTCAACTGGGCAAGGCCAGGAGGCCACGTGGCAGGTGGGCAGTAGGTAGGAGGGATCCTTTCCACCCTCCTGTGGCTGGCGGTGCGCCACTTGCTCTGGTGACCCTAGGACACAGCAGGGTGGCACGCGGGAGACACCTGGGCACCTTGGGGAGCACGGCCACCAGCCCCCACTCACCACACCTGGGAGACAAATACATCGTCACCTAAACCCTCTGGAGAGCTGCCTTGGGAACGCTGCCGTGAATCCGCATCGCGGGCGTCCTAGGTGTCCGTCACACCTCAGTGGGGACTCAGGGTTGTTCAGCTGGGGGCAAAATGGGGTCTGGGGCAGCGGTGTTTGCAGCAGGAGAGCGATGGTGCAGGAAGAGTGGGTCAGGAAAGGTGGGGGGCAGGTGGGGTGCCTATCCCAGGTGTCCCCGAATTCCCATGGCCTAGCTTTGCTTCTGTACCTTCGTGGATGTGGGTGGTACAGAAAGGGGTATCAGAGGCCCTGCCTTCCCAGCAGGAGAGGAAGCTGGGGGCTGCCGTGGGTCCCGGCTCGGGCACCCGGATAGGAGCAAATGACCCTCTGTGAATCTTGCCCTTCTGTCCTACTCTTGTTACCGACCCTCCCGAGTCAGTTCCCAGCCAAGGGTCTCCTGCCCGGTGTCGCTGGAGCCAGCAGGAGGGGACGGAACTCAGTTCAGAGGCAGAGGGAAGCTTTGTTCTCCGAGCGAGAACAGCTTGGGCTCCAGAGCACGCGCTCTCCCGCCAGGCCGGGGCGGGGCTGCTCTATAGGGTCTGGCCGGGGTTCTCGGGGGCGGGGTTCTCGGGGGCGGGGCAGCCGCGCCGCTCACGCTCCAGATCGCAAAGTGCCGGGTGCAGCGGTTCTGCACACGGCCCGCTGCCGCCATCTTGAGTCGCGGTGTCGGGCGCAGCGTTTTTACGTCAGAAACTCTGGTCTGAGCGGGCGAGGCCTCTGCACGCGACCCCCTGTGAGCAAGTGAAGACTAAGCACAAGGGAAGAAAAGGTTAGTCTTGTTACCCAGATTCTGTTTTCATTCTCCGGGAATCGTTGCCGTGGTTTGCTGGTGACACTTAGCGTCGCAGGAGCTGCATGGGTGCAAATCGAAGCCGGTGAGGGGAGGGTGCGTGTGCGCGTGTTGATGTGCGCACACGTGTGCGTGTGCTCTGACCGGGCCTTCCTGTGCCAGCAGAGAGAATCTGTTTCGTTCTGCAAGAGAACCCGTGCGTTTGGCGGGGATGCAAAGAGTCCGGCCTTTAAAAAAAAAATCTCCGTGTTCTTTCGTGAATGTTAACAGAGCTGGGCGGGGGCGGGGGGTGGGGTGGACGGGTGGTCCTGGGCCAGAGGGACGGGAGTAATTGGCCACACGCAACATGGTTGTGCTTGGTTCTGCGTGTAGCTTAGCTGAGCAGCCGCGAAGGCCCCGTGGATTATTAGATGGAAGGAATGAATTTTAAAAACTTAACGCTTCCCGTGTTCTTCTCTTAATTGCATAGTCCTTTAAAAATATCATCCTCACCGGGCAATCTGAAATATTTAACAGGATCATCCTTGATTTAAATCTAATAAATGGGAGTGGGGGGTCGCCTTCCACGTACGATACGCGCCCTGTAACCCGAGGTGGGGCGTGCCACGTGGGTCCTCATTCTCCTCAGAGCAGTGCGCCTGCGCTTCCGTCCCTCGAGTGCAGGATGCCTGTGGCACATCCCTTGGGAGGTCTACAGCAGCTCCGAGGATGGGGGTCCTGTTTCCTGGGGCTCCACAGTCCCCCAGCCCCGTCTGCCCTGTGAGCAGTTGGCGGAATCACATTCACCAGGCAGTTTGGTTAGGGTGAGGGGTGCAGCTAGTGGTCCCTGGGGTCCACTGTGCCCAGCCCGGCTGCGAGCCCACTGCCCGGACCCCATGCAGAAGCACAGCAGGGACACCCCCAGGGGTCATTTCCAAAGGTGAGCACTCAGATTTGCAGCTGGACTTCTACCATCTCTGGGCAAGGCTGCATGTGCTCTGGAGAAAATCAATTTTGTAGCGTCCTTTTGAGACAGAAGCTGCATTTGCGTCTGAATAAAGCGCTCTTTAAGTAATACCTGTGATGTCTTGTCCAGCGGGTTCTCTGCATTGATGTTTTGGTGGTGGAAGTCTCTGCTATTTCATTGCTTTGAAATTGTTAAAAGCACTGAAATGACTGGTACCTCCCAGGGCCCAGGAGAGCTCTTGCAGCCTGCAAAATGGAACAGAGAAAATTAAATGATAGTATTGCACCTGCTCCGATCTGTAATTTAGACTCTCTTAATGAAAAAACAATGAATGGCTTCGTTTTCTGCCGTGTTGGAAGCTCTCCTCACAGTGGTTTAGGTTAAAGAGAAACGCCCCGCATCTGCATCCTCCCCAGGCTTTGCGGTGCGGGGCCCCTTTCGAAGGCGCCCCCCAGGTTCAGGGCGCTGACACCATGCTCACCAGGTCTGGCCGTGGCGTCTGTGTCCCTGCAGAGGACAGAGCACGGAAGCCGCCTCCTGTAAATACTTGCCCAGAAGCTCGGGTCACCCGCTGGCTCAGGGCCACTCACAGCGTCCGCCTGGCTGCTGGGGAGCTGGGGAGTGAGGCCTTCCGAGTGTGCCCCAGGTGCAGCCCCTGTTCTAGAAGGTTCTAAGAGGAAGAAAGGCCTCTGGGAGCAAGGAGTGGTCTCTGCCACAGCCCCCAAGGTGTGGGCAGTTATACTCAGTGGAGCCGCTGCTGTCCGCCAGCTGCCCCCGAGGGAACATGCCTGCCTCTCGGTCACACCCCAGCACCGAGCTTCCCCGAGCGCCCCTCAGACCAGGGTTCCACATCAGAAAGGGCTGGAGAGAGCTCTTCCCTGCCCCGTGGGCGGCCGACCCTCTGCCGGATGAGAGGAGACGTGCCCCGGACAGGCTCCCCAGGCCCGAGGCTGCGTGGACACCGGCGGGCCCAGGTCCTTGGGAAAAGCGCTGAGTGAGAAGTTCATGGGCCAGGCCTGAGCGCCCAGCTCGCGGAGGGCAGCGGTGGCCTGGGGCTGCTGGAACCAGGCTCCACAGCTGAGCGAGGGAAACAGAAATTCATTGTCTGGGGGCCAGAAGTGCACAAGGAAACAAACGTCATCATAACACACGGAGGGGCTGAGTTGTGAGCAGTATTCACACAGTTATGTGCACCCAATATCAGCTGAATAAGAAGCTGTGATGTGATGTGTTGGAAAGACGCAGTGGAGAAAGCGAGGGGGAGAGAGGCTACAGAGAGCCTGTTGCTGGCCCCCGGGGCAGAGGTGCCAGGAAGGGGAGCAGGCGGGCTGCTTGTTTGCATCGAAAGTCGGCCGAACTGTGTTACTTTGAAAACTATTATTGTTTTTTTTTTTTTAGAAGATGTTGGGGGTAGGAGCTTATTAATTAATTAATTTATTTTTGCTGTGTTGGGTCTTCATTTCTGTGCGAGGGCTTTCTCTAGTTGTGGCGAGCGGGGGCCACTCTTCATCACGGTGCGCGGGCCTCTCACTATCGCGGCCTCTCTTGCTGTGGAGCACAGGCTCCAGACACGCAGACTCAGTAGTTGTGGCTCATGGGCCTAGTTGCTCTGTGGCATGTGGGATCCTCCCAAACCAGGGCTCGAACCCGTGTCCCCTGCATTGGCAGGCAGATTCTCAACCACTGCGCCACCAGGAAAGCCCACTATTATTGTTTTGATGAAATGAAACAGATAAAATCCTTGGATCATTTGACATTTTTAAAAAGGTGGATGTATCAGAACGTGGCGCCGTGGGTGCAGCTGGCGGGGAGCCCCGAGGACTCAGACTCCGAGGGATGGTTCCCAGGCCACGCACGAGTGCCGCGGGGCCTGGGTCATTCTCCGCGGTGAGAGCTGTCCAGAGCGTGTGGGAAGGTGGCCAACAGATGCCAGCCGCACGTCCGCAGTCGGGACAGTCAAGACCCAGGGTCCCCGCGGACCCCTCGCCTGTGCTTGAGACCCTGGTTCGGCTGGCAATGTGTTCCCTGGGGAGGCCCAGCTTGGGGACCCTGGTGGGACTGGAGGGGAGGAGTTTGGGGTGGGGAGATGCCCTGAAGGCACACCCCAAGAGCGTCATCCCATCTTGTGCGTCCTAGCCCTGGGCCTCTCGGAGCTGCCCCGAGGGCCGTGCCTCTGGCCAGAGCCCTGCCCTGGACCCTTCGGGATCTGTATATCTGCAGCGATAGTCTCTTTGGTACCCAGTTATGCCTGCGGCGAGCACGCAGGGGGACAGCAGGGGCGGCCTGAGGTGACATGGCTTGTGGATTCCTCAGGCTGGCCTCTGTGGCCCGGGGGCCTGCAGGCAGCATTTGGGGACCCTGTGCCTTTTCTCAGAGAACTCTGTTTCTGTTCTCAGCGGCTTCTGTGGCACCCAGATGGCTAAGAGCCACCCTTTCGCGTCAGACTTGGCCGGGCTCTGCCCCTCCTCCAGCTCACGGGTCTGTCCTTGGCTGCAAAGGGCAAAGCTGTGCAGTGACACGGCAGCGACGTGAGGGGAAAGCCAACCTGGAGCCTGGAGGGACCAGCGGGCGTTATCCTCCCCCTGCAGCGCTGAGGGACCCCTCCCCGTGGTTGGTGCGCGAGAAGAATTCTTAGCCTTTTCTCCGTTTCCCCCTTACTAATGCGATTTCCAGCTGTTTGCCCCCATGAGCGAACAAGAAGTACGGTTTCCTTCATTAATGTGCCTGCTTCCAAAGCGGCTCCTTTACAGTTCATTCTGGCGGAGGCTGCAGCAGCTGTTACCATTTTTACCTGGGCCCCAAGGGCGGAGGTTCTTACTTTGCTGGCTTCAGATGATGGTGCATAAACATCTTCCTTCCCTTCCCGGGTTTCGACAGCAGGCAGGAGCAGCTGGGAATTTATGGAGGCCCCAGTTCCTCACCAGGTCAAACAGAATTGGCAGCCGGAGACACCTGAAGGCAGGTGTGCACACCTGCCTGGAGCCGTGACACACCTTCCCTTCGTATCTGAACCCTGACAGTGCCCACCGCATTGATTCCTCAGGGTCGAGCCCTCAACTGGGGGCTCAGGCGAGAATGCACTTTCCTCCTGGGACTCCGGGGGTGCCCGGGCGCTCCCTGGAAACCCACCGAAGGGAGTCAGTTTACAAGGCGGTAGGCAGCTGGTTAAAAGACAACAGGCTGTAAGGTGGCTGGGGATGGGGTCTGGGTGGAGCCGGTGGCTCTTTCTACTGGATTATTAACTCAACCTTCTGGTGCTTTTGGCCACTTGCGTGTCCTCCCTTCCTCAGACTTGCATTTTCATCAATCTGGAAAGCAAGCCCCAAGTCCCAGTTCCCCACAGCCTCAGTGATAAGTTGCCAGAAGCTCCGCCCAGTTCACATGCTGCTTAAGGAGTAGAAGACATACAACATGTTTTCAGCATCAAATTCCCGTTGAGATTTGCCTTTTAAAAAATACCTGTGAGCCCCCAGTTGATCTCTGATGAGGGAGTAGGCTGGGCGGCGGGGGGTGGGGGTAGGGCGGTGGGGGGGAACGCAGGTGCTGCAGTGGCCACCAGGGGGCGCGGGCACCACTCGGGGGAATCTCGAAGCTCATCCCAGGATGAGCCCCATCCTTGCACCGAGGCCTTCCCGCCGGCGTCCCGCTTCAGCAGGGACTATGGGGGGTCGCATGTCCACGGGGCTTGGCCTGGTTCTAGGCGGGCTGCAGGGGCGTGAAGTGATGGAGGGGGTTCTTGGACAGGAACCCCCTTCTCCTCAAACGCAGCCACTGGGTATTCCAGGAAAGCCTCAGTTGCACAGAACACACTGACCAAAAACAAACCAGGGACAACCTGTGGCGACAGTGGGCACGTTTTAGAAGCAGCGGCAGGCCGCTCTCTGATGGGCTCACAGCAGTGGGAAGTGGTTTCCGGGAGGTGGGTCCTGAGTCATCAAAGGTCTACGTGTGCTCTGTGCTCGCTGGGAGACAGGAGAAGGGCGGGTCTTTCTGGAGTGCTGCGTCTGAGGAACCCTTGGTCAAGCAGGCTCCCCTTCGCTTCCCCAGCTGTGCGATGGGGCGCAGGTAGGTGAGGCCTAGGGTTAGGGTCAGGGCACTGGCTGTGGGGTCGGCCATGCCACAGGCAGACAGGTGAACTGTCTGTGCTTCAGTCCCTGAGACTTTACCCCCAGGGGACATTGAGCACGTCTGGGGACATCTTTCGTCTGGAGAGAGGCGGTGGGGAGAGGCCAGAGATGCTGCAACACCCCGAAGGGCCCAGCACAGCCGGGCTAACAGCTATCTGGTCCACACATCCAGTGCTAGGCTGGGGAGCCCCAATCTAGAGGGGTCGCCCTGACAGTGGGTCCCCAGGGCTGGGTGAGCACAAGGGTCACATTCCAGACGCCTCCTCTGGGCAGGGGGCACAGCTCCCTCTCCCCTTCGCTCTGGGTGCTGGATTTGCCCCTTTCTTGCACCACCTGGACTCCACCCACCATCACTCAACGTGTGCCTACAGGGCACCTGCTCTGTGCCAGGCAGGGGTGAGGGGAGAGAGACGGGGTGTCTCTCTTGACAGGGGAGTTATGCAGGGGGAGGACCCCAAAGTTGCCCACGACTGTGCTGAGTTGGTGACCAGTATGGGGCCTGGACAGCTAACCATTGTTCGAAGACAAGGGAGTAACAATGGGGAGAAGTGTGTACACTGAGTGCAGAAGGTGAAAAGTATTCCAAGAGCGAAGACACGTGATTTCGTAAACTCTTCACCGCACCAGGAAGTCGGGAGTGGGAGTGAGGGCACGTGCACTGTCTGTGTGGGGCCTCCAGTGTGATGCTTTCTCGCCCTTGGGAGCCACAGCTGCGTCAGCCCCTTGGAGCCGTAACATACGCGGCAGATGGGAATGAGTCTCTCCCAGGTCCGAGGTCCGGCGCCGGCTGGTGTGGGTTTTGGGGACAGCCTCTCCCGGTGATCCTCCCAGGTCAGCACCGCCCTCGTGACCTCATTTAACCCTAATTACTTCCCAAGAGGCCCCGTGTCCAGATACAGCTGCGCTGGGGGCAGGGCTTCGACGTATGAATTTGGGGACACAGACACCTGTCTGTAACGAGCCCTCAGAGCAGCAGGTCGCATGCAAAGGAAGCTGCGTGAAGCAGAACAGAGACAGTGTGGGCGAGACAGGGTGGGAAACCAACACCCGTGTAAACGGTTTGCTTGCATTTGGGTTAGAATTTGCCTATTCAGAGACATCTTTGTATTTCTAAAGACAAAGACAAAGACATCTGTCTAAACTGCATTACAAATAAACATTAAAAACAAAACTGAACTTCCAGAGAAGGAAGAGAGCTGATTGGCTTGGGTGGGAGGGGAGTTCTGAGATGTTAGGGTGGATCCGGTCCCTCCAAATTCATTTGTTGGAGTCCTGACCCCCAGTAGCTCAGAATGTCATCTGATTTGGAGGTAGGGTGTGTACAGAGGTCGCGGAGATAAAGTGAGGTCATTGGCGTGGGTCTCGTCCACTGTTTCTGTTGTACTTGTGTAAAGGGGAAGCTTAGACGTGGACACACACACAGGGAGACCCCATGTGAAGACGAAGATGGCTGTCTGGGAGCCGCGGAGAGATCCCTTGGGAGGAGTCCACCCTGCCCGCACCTTATCTCGGACATCTGCCCTCCAGAACCATGAGACTGTCCGTTTCTGTAGCTTCAGCTGCCCAGTCTGTGGTGCTTTGTGACAACAGCTCTAGTGAATGAGTCACAAGTCAGAGGGGGTCATCTTGGGCTTTTGTTTTATTTTGTGGATTTGTGTGTGTGGATGAATGGGAGAGACTTGAACACATTCATGGTGTGCAAATAGACAGCAAGAGCCTAGATACTGGTGAGATAAGCGTGATCCAGCCCTACATTGGAATATTATGCAGCCCGGAAAAGGAAGCAGATCCTGACATCCTATGACGGGGATGAAGCTTGAGGATGTTATGCTCAGTGAAATAAGCCAGACACAAAAGGACAAATCTGTGAGATTCCACTTACATGAGATTCCTAATCAACTTTACAGACACAGAAAGGAGAAGCCTGGGTGCTGGAGTCCGGGGGACTGGGGATGGGGAGTTGGCGTTTAATGGGGACAGAGTTTCAGTTGGGGAAGATGAAAAAGTTCTGGAGATGATGGTGGTGATGGTCGCTCGACAGTATGGATGTACCAGATATCACTAAACCGTGCACTTAAAGGTGGTTAAACTGGTAAACTTTGATGTTATTTCTGTTCCACTACAATTAAAAAAAAAACAGTAAAGAAAGTGCTGGTGAGAGGGTGTCATTCGCCAGTGTCTGAAGACAGGGGCAGTGGGTCCCTGTCGCTGTCGGGAAGCTCGGGATTCGCACAGTTGAGCTTTTGGACACAGGCCTCCCAAGGTGCCTCCGTCTCTGAACTTTGCTGGGTCCGTACTCCTGGGTCCTCATGCGGGACCTCAAGCCAAGCTGGTCAGACAAATCAGCCGCAGGCCTGGGCCTGTCTCTGTGGCCATCTGGCTGGGGAAAGAAGGCCTGCGGCCTTGTACTGGCCTCTTTGTCTCAGAGCTCTCCAGGGTCCCTGGAAGTGGACAGGGTTTCAAGTTGGAGCCCAAGGTGTGGGTTTGGGACAAGGTCTGGCTGAGCCTCTGTCCCCATGACCTGGAAACCAGGGGTCAGAACCTCGTGGTCAGCATGCGTGTCCCTCCCCTTGTCCCACGCTTGGTCCACTGCCCCCTCCCACCAGGTCCTGTCCTCTGCTCAACCCCGACGCTTGTCTCTTGGGGCGAGGATGCTCGGCAGACACCACATCTTTGGGGTGGTCCTTCTCTGGCCCCCCATGTTGTCCCTAAACAGGTTGAAGTTACTGGGCCTTCAATCTAAAGCTGGCTAGTGCAGGACGGAGGGGTCTGTGCGTCGGCTCCAGCACAGCGTGTAGGGTCTCAGCTGTAGGTCCTGAAAGGCAGGATGGGGGCTGTCTCCAGCTTGGGCAGCCTGGCCCTGAGTGCCTGGCCACCAATGGCACAGGCCGGCTGGCCCTGTTGCCGGCCACGCTCCGTGTGAGTTAGGGCTGGACCAGCGGCTCCCACTGGAAGTGGGGGCTGAAGAGGGCCTCCCTGGGTCAGCAGGGCAGAAGGGGGTCTCACTCAAGGTTTCCCCCTTTGGAAGAAGCCCCCTTTTCTCGAGGGCCTGAAGCACATGGGAGCCATGCACATGTCTCCTGCTGTGGGAGAGAGCAGCCTTCACCTCCTCTCAACAAACTCGGCCCCTCCCCTCCTCCAGCTTGGGAGGCTGGGGGTGATGCTGCAGTTCATGTGCTCTCTTCCATGTGGATACCTGCACAAAGCAAGGCCTGCTCAGGAGAGGAAAAAGAACTTGCTCCCAGCTCTACCTCTGAAATTTAAATTTTAAAAGCTTAGATGGATAAAACGGCTGTGCATATCTGACAGAGCACTAGGATTTCCAAAGCATAACCTCTGTAAGTTCTGTTTTCTTTTAGTAAAGTAAGCGTTTCCTTGACAGCCACTGGGAGGTCACAGGCCACGCTGAACACATGACACCCCATCACTGAGCCAACAAAGCCACAGCCAGCAGGGCTGCATGGCAGGGACTACGTGACCCTGCTTGGGGGCCCCTGAGTCCCCAGAAATGGAAAGAGAGCTGGGCGGCCCAAACTGGACGTTCCCCTGGAAGCTGTGATTCAGCAGCGAACATTATACTTCCTGGAGATCGAGAGCAAGGGAGACAGAGAGGTGGAGAGGAGAGGGAGAGAGGAGAGGAAGAAGAAGGAAGAAGAGAGGAGATGGTAAAAAGCAGCAGAAGGAAGAAAGAACTGGCAGGAGGCTCAGTTTCCCAGGCCGTCATCGTGAGTCACCGCCGCCCACCAGGTGGCCCAAAGTGCAGAATGCATTCGCTCGCAGTTCTGGAGGCCAGGAGCCACAGACCAAGCCGCCAGCAGGGTTGGGGCTCACAGGGAGGACCTGTGGCATCTTCTCCGCCAGCTTCTGGTGTGGCTCATGGTCCTCGGTGTTCGTGCCGGCAGCGGCATCCCTCCAGTGGCACGTCCACTGCCGCATGGCCGTCTCCCTCTGTGGGGCTTCTCTTCCCGGAAGGTCCCCAGTCATCATGCAGGAGGACCCACCTGCCCCAGGACGACCTCGTCTTAACTAACCGCGTCTGCAGGACCCCGCTTCCACACTAGCTCACTGTGCGGTTCCCGAGGTCGTTTAGG
Organism: Globicephala melas; assembly: GCF_963455315.2. Classification (NCBI taxonomy): domain Eukaryota; kingdom Metazoa; phylum Chordata; class Mammalia; order Artiodactyla; family Delphinidae; genus Globicephala; species Globicephala melas. The sequence goes on from NC_083322.1 coordinate 2,707,130, forward strand.
GGCTAATTCATCGCACAGCAGAGGGAGGAAAAGAAGAGAAGGAGCGAGAAGAGGGAGGGAGGAGGGATGCCCTGGGGTGGGACCGCAGTGAAGGGCTTTCTGGGCTGACTGGGGAGACGTCCGGCTCTAGGGTCCCGCCCTGTGGGGGGCGCCCATCCCCACCTGGTGGCTGAGTACGATGGGCAGGGGGCACGGCTGCCCTGACCCCACCTGTGGCCCCTGGGAGCCACATGTGTGTCTAAACACAGCCCCGCACCCTTATTGCCACCTTTGCCACAAACAAACAGGAGCCGGGTGGCCCCGAGGCCGCACGAGTGACTGTCTTGTCCAAACACGTCGTGGCATGGCGGCCAGGAGCTCCCAGCAGCAGGACCCTCTGCAGGACCCTCTGCGGCCCCCTCCCAAGCACGCCCTCGGGCGCAGGACGTTCTCAGGCCCTCGCTGGTCAGATGTCCAGCTCAGTTTAGACCCAGTCGAGCCACTTTCTAGCAAAGTGACCTCGATGTGGGAAAGAAGACGAAGCCCCAGGCTCTGTGTGAGATGCGCCTGCTCTCCGCAGCCCGACTGCCTCCACCGCCCCGGTCAGAGTAACGCCGGGCCGGCCGTGCTGCCTGTGCTGGACGTGCAGCGGCCGAGGGGCTTGGGAGGGCGGGACTCCCACTGACACAGCTGCTGCCTCGACAACTCCCGCCTTGGAGATGGGCGCCAGGAGCCCCGTCCACCCCAGGCTGCACGGGGCACCCACGGCCTGCCCACCTCTGTGGTGGGTGATGGACAGGGAAGGGGGTCGCACAGGACAGCGTCCATTTGTACGAACCCTGAGGCACTAGCTCCTTTAGTGTAAAGGAGTAACTCTTCCTTGTATCATTTTCTGCGTTTTTTACATCTATAAATGTGCCCAGAACTGTGAAGGGTCTGAGATTGTTTTCTTCTTGCAAGGTAGCAAGTCACCTGCCCCATTTCAGGGACGCAGGCAGAAGCCACATCTGGTCAGAGACAAAGGACAGTGCATCAGTCACAGCGGGAGCGGCAACCGGAGTATCAGCCTTTATCCTTGTCTGTGATCGCCGAGGACCAGAGGGGGACCCTTTGTCTCGCAGCAAAATACGGAACCGTTTGCTGCTGTCACATCACTTACCAACCAACCGCACGGCGAGCAGTCATGCTGGTCTCCGACACTCAGAGACCAGTGCAGACTGGGTACACTGGGAGGGCCGCGTGGCTGTAGGCACCGAGGGCAAGGCTCTTGGAGGGGGCGTGTCACAGCCTCACGTCAAGATGACACCCCGTGGGCACGCGGGGTCAGCAGCGCTCCACGTGGGAGGGGGTTCCCGTTCTCTCTTGGCCCCTGGAGCCTGCCATGGCCCCCGCTCTCAGGGCCCCCCACCCCTGCTGCGGCATCTGGCCGTCACGGGCTGCTGCTCAGGAGGGCCCCGGTGAGGAGGGCTGGGTCCCACTCTAGCTGCTAGTGCCTGCCCGGGTGACCTCCTCGGCCGCTGTCCTGCTCTGTGTCCTCAGTGCAAGAGTGCTCAGTGCAAGAGTCCCCGACTCTTGCCCGAGCACCTGACGGTGCCGTGAATGTCTTTCCGTGAAAGCAGGTGTCCGTGTACAGTGTGGTGGCGAACGTTTGATACGGTGTTCCAGTGATTCCAATACAAGGTGATGACCTCCGAGCTTGCACGTCGTGCTCTCTGGATCTCTCCTTGCTTCACTGCTGTTTCTCTGTCTCCTCGGAGGCCTTCCCCATCCCCTCCATCTGCAGAGGGTCTTCCCAATGCCTCCTTCGTCTGGTCCCCGAGGTCTCGCTGTCCCAAGGTGGCAGCCCCGCCCAGACCTCGCTCTCCGTCTCATCCCCCCGCACCATCACCATCCCTCAACCCGCCTGCTCCTGAGCCCCCATTTCTACTCTAAACCAGCACTGCTGGCCTGGACTGCCTTCTCCCCGCCTTCCAGGCTGAAACTTAGAAAAATGTTTGGTTCGTATAGTTGGAGTTTTGAGTCGTGCAGTGTGTGAAGTCTGTTCTTGTAGAGCTCTGTGCACTTTCTGCCGCCTGAAGCCCAGCGCAGTGCCTTGGACTCAGCTCATCTGGAAGATCCATCCCCGCCCCAGGCCAGGTCAGCAGGTCTGTTTTGTAGCCAGGAGCGAAACCTTTCTGCTTAGCTTAGGCAGAAAATGACTGTACTGGCAGGGCGGGGCGTCAGGAGGACTGGAGACCCAGGCCAGGGAGTCAATGCCAGACCCCAGAACACAGAAGGGGGTCCGGCTGCGGCACATCACCCATCCCACCAGCATGCCGTCACTGGCTTGTGTTCCTATTCGCCTTTCTGCCCCAGCTGTCGGGGTCACTGGGGTCCAGCCCATCCTGCCTTCTGACCTCAGCCTCTGTCTCCTTCTCTGCTTCCCGTCGCATCTGCATCAGATGCGTTGAGTGTTCTCTGACTGCCTAGTTGTTTCTTTACATAAGGCACCAATTTCTTAAGAAACGTCCTACACTTTCTCATATTCCTTACCACCACGGCAGGCAGATGCTCCTGCTGCTACCGCCCCTGTTAAAGAGATTCCTCAGCCAGACCGTGACGGTGTGGTTGTAGCCACCTTAGTTGAACAGACCAGCGTTCCGGACCTGTCTCTAGGTGAGGCAGGCGTGGGTAGCTATCCACTAAAGTCCATCTTCTCTCCTTCCGTAGCAGCAGGAATGCAGCTGAGTCATGGCTGCAGCATTTCCCAGCCTCATGTGTAGCTGATTGTGGTACTTGGCTGAGTTCTCCCTGGGAATGTAAGTAGAGCTCTGCTTGGGTGGCCATAACGAAGGACTGCAGACTGGTGGCTGAAATAACAGAAATTTATTTTCTCACAGTTCTAGAGGCTGGAAATCCAAAATCCAGGTGTTGGCAGGGCTGGTTCCTCCTGAGGCTTCTCTCCTGGTTTTGCAGACAGGCACCTTCTCACCGTGTCCTCGCATGGTGGGCCCTCTGAGCGTGTCTGTGTCCTTATCTCCTTTTCTTAGGAGATATGGCCATATGACCTCACTTTACCTTAATCACTTTGTTCAAGGCCCCATCTCCAAATACAGTCCCATGCTGAGATTCTGGGGGTTAAAACTTGAACACATGAATTTTCGGGGAGCCCCAGTTCAGCCCACAACAGAGATAGGTACAACTTCTGTTCCCTTGCCTAAGATCTGTTACCTTAACTGATCTCGTAACAGTAGTGTGCCCTGTGGCCTCTTCCCACTGGGTGGAACGGCAACGGCTCAGGCAGCCTCAGAAGCCACGTGGTCAAGACGGCAGAGGCCCTGTGCACCGGACCCTGAGTGACCACACGAGCTGCGCTGCCCACCGCCTCTGCCCGGCGCCCGGGCGAGAAGCGCCTCTTTTGTCCTGTGATGCGCGTGTTTGTTGCGATCTCTTGTTGGAGGGGCTCCTCTTGCCGATTGAGAACACGAGGTGCAGATAAAAAGGGGGGAAATGAGCTCAGGGGCACTGAGTCCATTACCTGCTCCGCTGTGTGCGTTGGGAGAGCAATGCTGCCCCAGCCATCTCACGGGGCCTAGTTCAGTGACCCTGGAAGTCAACCCACCGGCCGGAGAGCACCAGACAGGAGATGTGTGACAGGGCTACTGCTGGAGTGTCTTGAGCCTTGCGAGAAACGTGCCTGACACGAAGCTTTGTTTTCTTTTTCTACTTATTTCAGCTATTTAAATACATAAAAATATATGAAATGCATAAGTAATAAAACACAAAGAGTGAACCCCTGGGTACCAGCTCTCAAGCTGAGCGCTGAAGCGTTACAGTGGGCTGCATCCCTGCTCTGTGCCCTCCCTGGGTAACCGTCGTCTTTACGGTGGAATTAGTTTTTTCAGTTGTCCACCGGGATTAATGAGGGTCTGACTTTTCGTGAAGATCATCGGTATAACAAAGTTAATTTGTAGCCAGAAGAATTTAATGGGGCAGCTATTTGCAGCACTCACCTGGTGAGTGCTGTGGGGCGGGGCAGGGGAGGATGCGCAGAGCTTTAGGGTCAGAAGTTCGTGCCTTATGATTATGAACCTTTGGCGTCTAAAAATGTTTATTTTCTGTGCGGAAATTACTTCTTCAATACGTTTCTGTTGTTGTTTTGCCGTGCCGAGCAGCTTGTGGGATCTCAATTCCCCGACCAGGGATTGAAGCCGGGCCACGGCAGTGAAAGCCCGGAATCCTAACCACTAGGCCACCAGGGAACGCCCACATTTCTGTTATTTTTATGCAGAGCTGTTGAGTCTTTTTTCTTTTCCTTTTGGTGCTACTTTAGAGATAAAAGGTAAAGATGTGTTTTGTTTCCATGCTGCTGCTGCTGCTGCTGGTATTCACGATTATACATTAAAGGTGCAAGAAGTGAGTAATTCTGTTATCATCTTTGAAATTTAATGTCAACTAATGGCTTACTGTCTCTGTGCGTTAGTATTTGCAGTTTATTTAATAATCTAAAATCTGTTACCTTAACTGATCTCGTAACAGTAGTGTGAATATTTCTTTTCTCCCAATTTTACAAACGAAGAAACTTATCTCAGGAATTAGATGATGGGTCATAATGTAGTGAGAATCAGAGATTGGACTCAAAATCAGGTATTTTGGTTTAATAAACTGCTCTCTCTACGATTTTTCCCCAGTGGCTTTGTTTTCGGCTCAGTAACAAGCATTCTGACGTTCTGGAGCGGGTTGGGGGGTCAGCGTCACCATGGAATAGATCAGTGTCTTGTGGGTGCTGTAACCACTTGCCAAAAGCTTGGTGGCTCAAAACAAGAGAAGTTTATTCTCTCACAATTTGGTATCACGGGGCCCTGTTCAGGGTGTCTGCTCACGTCTGCCGTGAAGTTTCTGCACCCACCCCACAAGTGGGACAGAAGTGGGTGGGTGTAGGCGGGAGCAGGGCACAGACACCCTCAGGAGTGCCTCAGGGTGGCTTATGCAGGCTCCCGTGTTTGACAGTTTTGTCTGAGGAGTTGCTAACATCCACGTGACTGTGGGCACCTTCCTCGGAAGACCCTCCTCCATTGGGCCTGAGCTTGAATTTGTTCCCTGGTAGCTTGGAGGCCTTTGCTTAGATTGGGTCTAATGGTCTGTGGGCCTGAGCAGAGCTCGAAGGCAGGTGCCAGCACCCAGGGGAGAGAATGGCACGTTGTGTCGTTAGGGTCACGTGGTCACAGCCCCAGTCCCGTAACCCGGTTACAGGTGCAGCTCCATCAATACCAGTTCTCAGGAACTTGGCCTTCAAGGTTCGCAAGACAAGAACAGAACTCACCTCGCTATGATGTAAGTTAAAAAAAAAAAAAGCAACAAAACCCACCCCTGGATATAATTCTGAGTGAATCAAGGATTATGGGGTCGACTTCAGTTCCTTGACTGTAGCCAAGTAGCTGGAAATTCCCGGCCTGGGCGGCCAGGGGGCACAGCTTGAGCTATCGTCCCAAATCCCCAAATCTGGCACAGGCAGCTGATGAGGGCTTGTTCTTGCATGTTACACACCTTTTCTCTGTTAACGTAAGTGTTAAGTTGGCCAGGCATTCATTCGATCTTGATTACTGGTCCCTGAGCTCCAGGGCATAGGGCTGCCTTTACTTGGGTTGGCTTAGGTTCTGAAAGGGTGTTTTAAAAGTTAATATGACTTAGAAGTTGCAGAGTCTGTAGAGGCATTTCCATGAAACTGGACTGTGAGTCAGTCCTTTGAAGCTTTTAGACCAGGCACTCGCTTGTCGTCTTTGCTCTACTCATTCTTGGCCCCCAGGTTTTCATCTGTGTTGAAAAACTGTTGAGGTACACAAGCTACTCTTATTCTGACCTGTGGTTACGACTAACCCCAGCTCTGCCGTTTGCTGTGTTTCCTTGGACAAGTTATGTGACCTCTCTGTGCCTTGTTTCCTAATCTTAAAATGGGAGTAGTCTCTACTTCATCAGGTTATTATGAGGATTAAGCGAGATGGTATAGACCAAGTCCTAACACAGTAGCCAGTGCACATCGAGGCCCCAGTAGATCTTCTGTGGGCATGCTGGTCATTATCAGCTTCAGTGCTGTGGCCTCCGTGCTGGCCACTCCATGGTCACTTGGAGTGACCCGTGGCTTTCAACAAGGGCTTCATCATCAGTACCTTCAGCGTGCCCGTCCGTCAGGCTCCAGAACAAACGCCGCTGTGTTCCTGGGCGCTAAGTGGTGAGGAGGCCCTGGCTCCCCATCCACCCAACTTCTCATGTACTCTGGCTGCTTCTCCGAGCTCTCTGAGATTGTTGATTGCGTAACAGAGCGTGTGGCTGGTACAGTACGCGGCAGAAGGTTCTGTTCTTCAGAACACTTGCGGGGGGGGGCAGGTTAGGGGGTGCTTCGTTCTGCTTAGTTCAAGCCCTTGATTCAGATCTGATTTTTCTTTGGTCCGTTCCCACCGTTTCACCTTCAACTAAACACTTAATCATCAGAAACTCCTATTGCTTGGTTCCTCCATCCATTTGTTCATTGATTCAGCAAACATTTACTGATTATCCATGCTAAGTAATATAACAATGTATTGTATATAGATGGCTGAAGGGTCTATCTGGTGATTTTTCTTAAAACTAAGAGCTCCTCCAAAGGAGAATTGAAATGTTTACCTCCAGTGACAGCTTCCTCAACTTATAGACAGTCTATTAATGTGTTCTTATACTTGGTCTTTGTAAATAAGACTCGGGAACCTAGAGAGAGCCATATGGAACCAGGGTGTTATGTTAGATACTGTTTATCACTCCAGCTCAGGCACTTTGGAGTGTAAAGGCGGAGCTATTAGTAATTATGCCAAGAAAACAGGCAGGAGCTGGGACTGGCCCAGGAAGCCAGGACGTACGGTCCACTGTGCAGAAAGACAGCGTGAACACTCCTAGTACGCAGATAGGCCCTAGAAGTGAGAAATAGTAACAACTAAAGAACAAACAACCTTGTAGAAAAATGGGCCAGAAGCTGATCAGAAAATTCGCAGGAGAAATACAAATGGTTAATAAACATACTCAAAGGTTCAGTCTACTGGTGATCAGCGAACTGCAAGGTAAAAAAGAGGAACCACTTTCACCAGTAGATTGGCAAACACTGAAGGTGAAGTGGTTCCGCATGTCAACACAGGTGGGAGATTCCCAGGCGTGGGAGTGTAAACAGGGACAGCACATTGACGGGAACATTCACAGTATCTGTTCAAAAATCAGATGTGATATGCTATAAACCCGGAAGTGTTGCTCTAGAGCGCTGGCGGTTGAGGCAGTCAGGCAAGGTGGCAAGGGAGCGCAGACACGTGTGCCTGCCTGACCGTTGGTAGTGATGGAGAACCACCGGAGATGACCCAGCTGCTCCCTAGAAGGGGCTGCTTAAGTAGTCTAAAATTTACTCTGTAAAAGGGTGTGTGGCTACTAAAAAGGAAGCGATCCCCTGAGAGTAATGCAGTAAATGGTCTGAGTCAGACGCACCTCACCTGATCTCAACCTGAGCCCACCTGCCTGGTTTCTGCCACTTGGAGACCGACCCGTGTGGCCAGGGGGCCCTGTCTGAGGCTGGCCAGCCGCGCCGGGAGTCTCTGGTCCCTCCCACCCTCTCGGGTCCCAGATGAAGCACCAAGTCCGAGGCAAGGGGTCGGCTTCCTGCAGAAGCTGCCGTCCAGGTGACACAGTACGGAGACGGGGGACAGAACTCCGTGGAGCCGACCGCAACTCAAAGAGGCGGCAGAGAGCGGGCAGCTAGATTCCTCCCTCCCTCTCCAGTGGACCGTCCCCAAGCATGGCTTTTCCATACAACCTGCCTGGAGGTGTCCCGTGTGGCTGGAGCCCCACGTGCAGCTCCCTGGCCTGAAACAAAGCGGGCTCAGCCCTGACTCAGCTTCTTGAGCTCCCCTGGCTTTGTGCCCTCCCCACCTCACTTCCCATCCTCACCCTTGTTGCCCTGGGATTGCTCCTGCCCAGGAAGAAGCATCAGTACCACACCTCACTTCAGGCTGTGTTTTCCAGGGAACAGGGACTGAGCCACCTTCTTAGTGAGGTTTTCATTTCAACCAACCTACTTAAAATTGCAACCCACCTGCCCACCCTCCCTCCTAATTCTCCTGACTCTGCTCTGCTTTTTTCCCCCATAGCACTTGTCATCTCCTAAAATATTATATCATTTATTTCTTCAGTGTTTAGTGTCCATGTCCTCTGGCTAGAAAAGAGGCTTCAAGAAGGCAGGAATCTTTGTTTTGTTCACCAGTATATCTCAGAATGCCTAGAACATGGCACTTTAAAAAAAACCAAACACTCATTGAATAAATAGATGAATGAATTTGAGTGGTTGACATGAAAAGATATTCATGATACACTGTTGAGTAAAAAGCATAGTTTTCAACATCCTGTGTTCGTAGATTGGAAGACTTAACATTGTTAAGATCTCAATACTATCCAAAGTCATCTACAGATTCAACCCAATCTCTATCAAAATCTCAATGGCATTTTTTCACAGAAATTGAAAAAAACCCTAAAATTCAAATGGAATCTCAAGGGACCCCAAATAGCCAAAACAATTTTTAAAAACAAGAACAAAGTTGGAGGACTCACACTTTATGATTTCAAAACATATTACAAAGCTATAGTAATCAAAACAGTGTGGTAATGGCATAAAGATAGACAGATTGAAAATGGAAGGGAATAGAGAGCCCAGAAATAGACCCTTGTGTATATGGTCAATGATCTCAACAACGGTGCTAAGACCACTCAATGGGGAAAGGACTGTCTCTTCAACAAATGGTGCTGGGAAAACTGGATATCCACGTGCAAAAGAATGAAGCTGGGCCATTATCTTAACACCATATACAAAAATTAACTCATAATGGATTAGAGCCCTGAACATAAAACCCAAAACTATAAAACTTCTAGAAGAAAACACAGGGGAAAATCTTCGTGACTTTGGACTTGGCAACGATTTCTCAGACACAACGGTAAACACACCAACAACAAAAGAAAAAACAGACAGATAGAACTACCTCAAACTTAAAAACTTTTGTACGTGAAAGAACACAATCAAAAGAGTGAAAAGGCAAGCTAAGAATGGGAAAAATACTTGCAAATAATATATCAGATAAGGGGATAATACCCAGAGTATATGAAGAACTCCTGGAATTCAACAACAACAAAATTAACTGGATTAAAAACCGGGCAAAGGCCATGAATAGACATTTCTCTAAAGATGGTATACGAATAGCCAGTAAGGATATGGAATATGCTCACCATCACTAAAGTCAGAGAAATGCACATCAAAACCATGGTGAGATGTCAGCTCACACTTACTAGGCGGACTCCTATCAGAGCCCAGGAGGGCGGCAGGAAGTGCGTGGGCTTCCCCAGAAGCACAGGCTTCTGCCATCAGTAAGGTCAGTGCTTCGGCCCCTGGGGTCATGTCTGGGACGAGGCGTGGGCTGCCAGGGGAGGCCCAGTGATGTGAACTGGGTCACACAGTGCTCCCAAGGGGAGCACAGAAGCATCCCCACCACCTCTTTTAAGGCAACAGGGTGCCCCGGTGCAGGGGAGGGAGAGACAGGGAAGCACCCGCACCCTTGGCTGCACTGCCTGCCAGGGTCACTAGGAGCAGTGCCTGGCCCAGGAGTCAGGGCTGGGGCTCACCAGCAGGGGGAACAGCTTGGGCACCTGGGGCTGCTTGGACTGAATGCAGGAGCCGGGAGTTACCAGAGAGGTGGACGTGGGCTACCGTGACCTTGGGCTTGGACACAGGGCTGCAGTGGCCACAGACTCTGCCTGTCCAGTCTCCTCTTGGGCGGTCAGCTCCTCAGCTGTGAAGGGGAGGTGGGAAAGCGGAGGGTGTGGACGGTCCCTGAGACATTCCTCTATACTGTGATCACATTCCCAGTAATAGAAGAGCATTCCAGCCATGCATTTCTACGGCTGGGGTGTCTTTGGGCCCCGGGAAGGGAGAACTGTAGGGCAGTAGGACAGGGGATTTGGCTGCCAAACCTGGGTGGAGCCTGGGGTGAGGTGTCCCCAGGGGAGGGCGCCTCTGCTTTCCCTATTTTATTTGTTTGCCAGTCAGTTGCCCTAAGGGCCAGTTGCAGAGAGGAGATTAACTGGGCTTCTCAGCAGGAGAACGTGACACTGGGTGTTGAAGTTCTAGCTGGTTAGTGCTGGTTTTAATCTAAGCCAATTATGTTTACAAAGACCACCACACTTTTCCTTGTTGACTAAGCAGAGCCTCTTAGTTTCCCATTTGATTTGCCCAGCAGCATTCCTCCACCCAGCTCACCCCCCCCCCCGCCACTCCCTGAGAAATAAACTGGGTCCATACAAGAGCATTTTCCAAACAACAGAAATCTAGCATAGTGAATTCTATAGTGAATATTTACTGTCATTTTCAACTATCTGTAATACAGCATGGGTATCCCACCTTAGGATGGCATGGATAATTTGGATTAGATTTCAATATACTGTACAGGAAAAGAAACTCTAGAAGTTCAGACGAAATGCGTGAATACATAGAACATCCTTTTGTGCTCCTGGAGAAGTAAAAATCACAGGAAAGAAAGCGAGAGATTTATTGCCTGCGGTTCTGGAGGCCAGGTCTCAAGTCAAGGTGTGCAGGACCACACTCCCTCTGAAGGCCCCAGGGCTCTCATCCTTGGGGCCAACCCTCTGTCCTCACTGGAGTCCTCCCCACTGCCTTCACTTTGTCTGCGTCCATGGTTCTCCCTTTTGGGGGGTGTTGTGTATGTGTGTGGGGGATCTTAGTTCCCTGACCAAGGATTGAACCCAGGCCCTGGCAGTAAAAGTGCCGTGTCCTAACCACTGGACCGCCTGGGAATTCCCCCACGGTTCCCCTTTTGAGGAGGACACTAATCCTATTGGATCAGGGCCCACCCTTGTGACCTCATCTTAACTTGGTTAAATCTTCAAAGACTCTTTCCAAATAAGGTCACATTCTGAGGTGCTGGGGGTAGGCCTTCCACTTACCTTCTTTGGGGGGACACAGTGCAGCCCGTAACACAGGCTGAAGGACAGTGAGATCCCTGGAGAAACAAGTCCATGAGGAAGGAGCCTTTGGATTAAAAACAGGAGGCAACACTATTTGGAAAAAGGAAGCTTTCCCAACTTTTCTTCTTCCTTCTTGGAGAGCCAGGGTTCTCAGGTAGTGATTACCTGGTGCTTTTAACTGACAACCAAGTACTAAGTCCAGGTGCTAGATTTAAAACTATGGGCTCTTTTAAGTTAAAAATTGGTTTCATAATGCCCGGCAGCTCAGTGTTTGACAACCTACCTACCTACCCATCTTCCTCCTTCCTAAATTCCTTTCAAATACCTGTTACGGAGAAGGATTGGGGTTGCTAAGATGAAACAGAAACAGGGTCCCCGAAGAGCTGTGTGTCTTCGGAAGCGTAAACTAGTTCTCCTTGGTGAACAGGTGGACTCCAGCCTCAGAGCAGGAATCTATGTGGCTCCCGGTGCACACAGCATAATTTCTGGCGCACATCAAGTAACATTTTTTACATCGAGTTACGTTTTTCGGTAACATTTTTGTATGTTTTTCAATGACCATTTAAACAAATGCAAAGAGCTGTCTATGGATCTCAGGAAACACAACAGTTTCCTTTATGAGAAGCCCCCTGACAGGGCTTTCCCGTGTGCCCGGATTTCCAAGAGGACCCGAAGGCCGTTTCTGGTCCTGTGAGGTGGAGTAAAGTGCAGACTCTCCCTCCTCGGACCTGGGAAACTTTGAAATGATCTTTCCAGTGATTTGTTGGCATGTTGACCTTTTTTCAGCGGGCTTCCCCAGAACTGGCCCGACAAGGCGGTCACGTGGAGGACTATTGATCGCCTCTGGGGCTGCAGGAAGCAATTCATTAGGAGCTGACTTGACTGAGGGGCTCCTGTCAAGCCGCCGCCTCACCCTGGGCCCTTTTTCGGAGCTTATCTGCTGGCGCTCCCCTTGCCCTAGCTGGGTCTTGGCAACTAATGTGATCGACGCAAAATTAGGGGAAAGGGTGATGCCAGCTGTTCACACTGGCATGGGGTCACCAGGAGAGTTAGGATGGGTCTGAGAGCCGTCAGGTGGCAAATGAGACACAATCTGAAGGGCGGCAGGATGTCAGTCACCTGTCAAAGTACACAGCGTTCTGCAGTGAAAAGACAAATTCTGAGGGCGTCAGTGTGCACGTGAGAAAGACAAGCAAGCAGCTGGGCGGCGGCCCCAGGCCCTAGTGACAGCCTCTGAGTTGGCAGCAGTGGGAGCTACCCAGGGTTGGCAGCGAGGCTGAGGGCAAGGAGGACCCAACGCAGTCTGACCCTACGCCCGGGTCACCTCCCCGAGCTGGGGCGCCGGTGACACAATAACCCAGGGCAGGAAGACCCTCGTTAGGGGGCGGTGAGGAAAGCAAACCGACGCTGTTGTTGGAAACGACGCCTGCACTAAACTCTGCTCGGAGGAGCCCTCCTCCCATCCCTACCCCGATCTCTCATTTTGTGAGTGGTCCTAACAACTTTAGCTTCCCAGCAGATTGGAGGGGCCTGAGGGCTGGGCAGCAAAATGGCAGTGGGCAGAGTGCCTGCCCTCCTATCGGAAAATGTTTGTTGAATGACTGACAGATGGATGAGTGGATGATTTATTCAGCATTCTTCCTGAATAATAATGAGGAGCCAGACCCTGAGGCTCAGGGCAGAACAGGATGACTGACAGAGAGGCACTTCTCCCCTCACGGGCACACAGCTGGACGGAGGACCAGAGCACAGACACGGCCAGGCGACAGGGCCCTGTTGCCTTAGCAACTTTGGGGAGACTTGATGTGATGAGGAAAGTGAGAAAATGACACTTTAGCTGAGGTCTGATGGATGAATAAAAATAAACTCTACAATTTCAAATAGAAAACCTACCTGAGAGGAGATTTCCCTGGCGGTCCAGTGGTAAAGAATCCGCCTTCCAATGCAGGGGACATGGGTTCGATCCCCGGTTGGGGAACTAAGATCCCACATGCCACGGACCAGCTGAGCCACGCGCCACTACTACTGAGCACGCATGCTTCAGTTATAGAGCCTGTGTGCCGCAAACTACAGAGCCCATGTGCTCTGGAGCCCACGCGCCATAACGGAAGATCCTGCATGCTGCAACTGAGACCCGACACAGCCAGAAAAATAACCTACCCGAGAGAAGATACAGAACAAACACGAAGAGCTATAGGTTCTAATGAGAAAATTACTTTAGGGGACTTTTAACTCATTGTCCTTGGCTGTCTTGTGTTCCTGAACTGGGGAATGTATATCACACAGGACAACAAAAACTGTAGAGCACTTATAAGGAGCCAACACACTAGAAAAACAGTGGCTAATGGATGAAAATAGTGATGCGATACTGCTTTTCACATGCTACCGTCTCGTCTTAAATCACAGACCTAGGCAGGAACTCCCGCCCTGTCTCAGCACATCTGCTCTTTCCAGACCAGTCGGCCTTGTACCAGGCACTCGTGTTATAATTGTCCAGTAAGAGAGTCTTCAGGTGTGAATCTCTGAAGATCTACACGGAAAATCCACAAAGGACCAAGTTTGGGTCCTAGGCCTTGGATGAAGATTTCTTGCATCTTTCTTTGCATATTTTCGTGTTCTGGGTGTTTTTTTTTATTTGTTTGTTTTTTGTTTTTTTCGCGTTTTTTTGGCCACACCACACGGCATGTGGGATCTTAGTTCCCCGACCAGGGATCGAAGCCAAGCCCCCTGCAGTGGAAGCGCAGAGTCTTAACCACTGGGCCGCCAGGGAGGTGCTTTCTTTGCATATTTTGGCGGCATTCAGGGGTCAATATGAAATCCCCCTGTGGCTAATTTACCAAGAGCAAGTGTGGTGGTAGATGGGTGGGTAGTTGGCCAGCTTCCTAGTGTGTGAGATAAACGTGTTAGAGCTGAACTGAAGTATCTTTATTAACATTTTATAATATTAATACTTTTCAGAGTATATCCCAACTCTAAGGCTTTATCTGCTAGTTACATTATTACAAAGAGATCATCTGAAATTCTCAGAAAGTGAACATTCATAGCAAAAGGTCTATTTAAAACATGAAGTAGAAAAAGCAAGTTTAGATTTAAATAGGCCCCCTTCGCTCCTCTCTTTTTACCGCCAACATAAAGGGAGTGTCTATAATTCAAGGGTGGGTAGTTCCCGGGCACCAGATGACTTGATTATGTCTAATCCAGGTCTTCAGATGAACTGCCAGAAACACTCCTCAGGTAAGATCGCAGGAGACTTTGAAAACTGGCTAAGTAAACACAGTGCCCTCGTCCCCATCCTGAGCTCCTCTTCACTCAGCCTCGCTTTAGCAGCTGAAGAGACGGGACGCGGAAATCTTTTGTGAATCTTTAGTGAAATGGGATATTCAGTCACCTGCTCACAGACCAGAGCAATTCCAGGAAACGTTTCAGTCCCCAAACTTACTCTGAAACAAGGCTTAGGCCAGCTCAGAGCAGGCATTACCCTGTTAGAGCCTCATGAACTGGATCAATCTCAGGCAAAGTCTTCCAGTCTCTGTGGTGAGGGAAATGTAGCAGCTCTCGGTTTTCTGTACATGAACAGCTCTGTGTTCCATGCAGGAGAAACTCACGGGTCTGGACTGTATTATAAATGTATCGGGTTGAGTATAACAAGGGGAGGGCTTTCTCTACTGCCATTGCAACGCTATTTCACGACTGAAAATAACTTTTGCAAAGCTGCGTCGCATAGTTGCCGGGGCGGGCGGGGGTGGGTTCGTGGGGGAGGGTGGGACAGGCGTCCTCTTGTCCCTCTGCTTTCCGGGAAGAGTCAGCGGAACCAAGGACCGCAGCTCAGCTCCAGCCCTGCCTCCCTTCCCAGAAGCCTGTTCTCTTTTCAAGCTTCCCTGCCAACATCGCTCGGGGGAGAGGGCAATTCCAGGGCATTTCCCGCAGCGCCGGGCCCTGGTTCACCTTTGGGACGGTGTGGGTCGTGCAGGATGGCTTCTCGGGCTGCTCTGGGTGCCAAACTGCGCACAGTTGTTACTTCTCTAATTAAAGAATCAAACAGCACCCACTCTTCGCTGTCTCAGTGGGTGAGACACCTACCTGTCTCAGTGGGTGAGACAGGTACCTTCACACCTGCCCCCCCCGCCCCGGCCTGGCACTGGGGCCCTGGGAGGAGAGCCTCTGAGGCCAGTTCTGACTCTCGTCCAGCCCAGCACCCGGCGCTGGTAGAGCAGGCATTCAGCGGACTTGTGCGGAGGGCAGCGTGTGTGGCGGGGCCCTGACAGCTTCGTCACCCGGGGCGGCTCTGCATCCGGCAGGGACCGAGGGAAGTGGACCTGGGGCAGGGCGCTGCTCCTCTGCCGTGTGGCCTGCCACTCGCGGCCCCTGGACATGCTGGCTGTTACTTGGGCTGGATGCTCTTCCCTTTCCCTGGGCTCTGTTTTCTGGGTGTCCAGACCCCCCCCCCCCTTTCTAGTACAGGGAGAAAGGGCCCTCTCTCCCAGAGAGAGAGGATAGCATTCCTGGGAGAGGACAGAGCAAGGCCCAAGAAGACGCCCAACCTCCCAGGGTCAGTGGGAGGGGCAGGAGGAAGTTAAACTGGTCTGAACTACACGTCACTTTCCACCAGGAGGAAAACGAAGTTTCCCAAGAGGTTGTGTTGAAACTTAGTACATTTTGAAAAGCTATAAAATATTCTTCCATTCCAAATCTGAATATCCTACAGAGAGAATCCGCCGCCTTTTTAAAGAAAAACCCATAAATACGATGGCTGGTTTTGAACCTTTAATAAAAGTAAAAAATGAATGCAAAAGAACACAATGCTGAAAACTTGGTGTGAATGTGGATCCCGCTAATGTTCAAACCTGGCGTAGTGCAAAGCGTGTTCACACTAGTTGACATTCTACAGACTCAGATGGCTTTGGTTCATACACTCGCTATAAAGTATCGGCAACAAAATTCTTCAGATTCACATCTTTTGGCTACATTGTTTCTAGCAGGTATAGATTTATTTCCAGTTTAAGAGAAAAAAATACTCACTGTGCATGATCAAGTATATTTGAAAGATTCAATGCCTGCTCTCATCTAATAACTTCTGGTTTTTCATAAAATGCTGATAGCCTCATTGAAAACTCTTTTCACATAGCTGTGTGATTTCAGAAAAATGTGTAAGGGGGTCATTGCAAAGTTCAGAATGATCCTATTTTCTTTTAAACAAAATTCCTCTAAAACAAATTAGCTACAGTAACCTAAAATTTACTCCAGGATATTTTCCTCAAAACAAAACCCAACTGCAACGAGGACCATCACGTGAGGGGAGCTGAGAGCACAGCCCACGGCTGCTGGCAGTGGCTCTGACCGCCAGCTGCTCAGGGGTAAGGAGTCTTTTCATCCAGCCATGTTCACAGAGTGTAAAACAACCAAAACATTTAAATTGCAAAATACAAAAAGGTAAATTTGTGAGTAAAAATTACAAGTTTACTAAACGCACAAAACTGGAGTATTTCAAAGGACCGGCTCAGTGGAGAGCACAGCAACGAAGTAACTGCACAACTGAGAGGGGCTGTTGCTGAATCTTGCCCCCATGCAGCACTGAAATGGAGAACCCTCTGTAACACCTCATACGTTAAAAAAATAAATATTTAAGAGGATACAAGGCTCAGGTTGGTTTTCATATACATTGCACTTGAAGTTGAAGACCCAGTACTTGCAAACTGGGTCTAACAAACATGGTCTATGCCATTAAATGAATACATTGTGCTCACCACGTCTTTGAGTATTTAGAAACACCAAATGTTTAATACAGTGACATACGCACTCTTCTTTTTACAAGGCAATCACAGATTGCAAATCCCATAGGGCTGTGGGAAAAAACAGTCATCTCTGTTCTGGAGTATCAAAGAAACACACGATTTTGGCTCACTAAGACTGAGACACACGGCAGGCAGGTGCCCCTCCTAGACGATTACGGATTCTGGATAAACTGCATAAATACTGAGGTGGACATTCCAGCACATCACAGTGCAGAACGATGACCTCTCATTGCCTTCTGCTCTCGGTAAGATTGTCTACATGCGACTCCACGGAGGAATGAAAAGCATGGCCGTACGCTGGGACACGTGCGCAGCTGCGGGACGGGGCGCCCGGCACTGCCACCCTAAGCTCGCCGCCCCTGCCTTTCTCTTTTTCTACACAACCCTATTTTAGAAATCTTTTGGATAAGTAATATTCCTATTTTATCACACTTCATCTTTGTAAGCACCATCAAGCTCTCCCCTGGGCGCTGATACAAAACCAGAGCTGGTAGTTAGGCTTTAGGTTCAAGGCTTGGAAATATGGCAACTTGCTTTTAATGACACATGAAACCGAATCCTCGGGACCCTGCAGCCGGCCGGCCTGCACTTGGGGCCTCCTGAGCAGACCCAGGCGTGAATGCCATCAGGCAAGGTGACATCTCAACACAAGTGGTCATCTTCCCAGTCTGCTGCTCTAAAACAGGTGAACTGTTTTCCAGGAGTCACTTGTACAGTCAGCCCAATCTAAAAAGATTATTGAGGAAAAAAGATAATCTTTGTCACAATCCAGTATCCCAGATTTCCTCCCAAATCTTGCCATTCTTCAGGGTCAGTGGGTTTGAAGAGTCAATCGCTATGCGGCTTTTCAGGAACACCCTACATGCAAAAAGAGAAAAAGGAGCGAGAGAAAATCAGCACTAAATGTATACATATTTTATTTTATTATTATTATTTTTTTGCAGTACGCGGGTGTCTCACTGCTGTGGCCTCTCCCGTTGCGGAGCACAGGCTCCGGATGCGCAGGCTCAGCGGCCATGGCCCACGGGCCCAGCCGCTCCGCGGCATGTGGGATCTTCCCAGACCGGGGCACGAACCCGCGTCCCCTGCATCGGCAGGCGGACTCTGAACCACTGCGCCACCAGGGAAGCCCAATGTATACATATTTTAATTAGCAATTAAGCCGATCCTAAAAAGTGAAAGATAAAAAATTCCTTTGAGTCGGATAAGATAATGGAGACGAGAAATGCGGAGCAGCAGACAAGCTCCAACAACCCCACCGCGGTCCTCTCCCTGTCCGGGGCTAGGAGAGCTAGGAGCCACTGTTTCACCCAGAAAACAGGGCCCGTCCCTCTCAGGCGAGGTGGAGGGTGTAACAGCTCAGGAGCCGTTTCTACACACGCTTCCTCACTGACCTGTACAGAAATTCAGGGAGGTGAACCCTGCACTTGTCACCGCTGTCCAGGCCCGGCCTGGTCGGTCCTCAGCAGAGGACAGATGTTCCACTGGAGGAGCAGATCCAAGACCAGATGACCTTCCTGAGGTCACGGGGCTGCATGAGGAGAGACCACCACGCCTCCTGCCACGGAGCCAGAGCCCCAGCACACGTTCTAACCTCTGGCTTAGCAGCTGGCCGGCCAAGTGGAGTGGGGAGCGGTGTGCAAGGGCAGCTCTGCGCGCTCCCGAGGCGCCCAGCTCCAGCCCTGTGCTGCACCCACTCAGGCAGGTGGTCAGCCTCCTGAGTTTGTATTTCCCTATCTCTAAAGCGGGCTGACAAGAGTCCCTACCTCCAGACTGCTGTTACAGGACTCAGCTGACAGTGAAACTATTTATCACAACACCTTGAGTGCAACAGAAGTGCTAATTAATGTTGTTATTACTACCAGCAGCCGCTGGATGGCAAACAGGAAAGGCAAACTGAATTCCACGTGCCAGGGAAGCGCACCTGTAACCAGGTGTCCGGGGCCTGGGCCCCAGGAAGCAGGGCCACGCTCTTCGCCGTGGCAGCTGGAAGCCTTACTTTTTTTGAGAAAAGACTAAGCTACAAACAGCAACAGATACAGATTCTATAAAATGATGCTACGGACTCACTTTTAAACATGCAGGCTGACAACGAATACCACAAAGAAAAAGCCCCTTGGACCATTTAACACTCAAGCAAAGCCAACCTGTAGGTTTGGGGCATGGCCGCCCTTGATGGTAACCATATTTCTTTTAAGGGCAGTGGGAACTGAGAAGGCGCGAGGGGGAGGGGTGCAGAGGCGCTGGGACGGTCACCCTCAGAGGGAACACAGCCATGTCGCACTGGACTCGGGCAGCTCTGGTCACTGTGTTGACCAGCGCCCACCTAAGGTCTCCACCTTCAGACCTTCATCTTCTTCACTCGAATCACGTCCCACCACAAAAGCCTTACTTGGTGAAGTTTTAAACCAAGAATTCACTCTTAAACACCGCCCCTAAAATACCACCTCAGATCCATCTTCTGTCTAAGGGCCCAGCGGCACAGCTGACCGCTGTGACCAATCCCATTTCTAAGGCACTGAGCCGTTTCCTGGGTTTTAAGGATGGAAATGAGCTTTCAAATTCTTAACAAAGAATAAGCTCACTTTCACAAATAAGATGTTAATTTTTTCCCTTTCTTTGAAGAAACAAAATAAAGACTTGGCTTAAGTATTTTAACTCCTTCTTTAAAAAGAAAATGTTTAACTTGCTCTTTTTAAAGACTTTTTTGGGTGAGAAAGATTCTAGCAAGGTGCCAGTCTGTCCCAGCCTAAACTTTCAAGACTCCCCAAAGAGAATAAACATGAGGTTAACAATTCTTGGACACAAATACACAACAGCAAGGCACACATCCCAGTGTGTTAGGATGCACGAGCCTCAGGGGCCCTGGCTTACGTGCTAGGGTCCCCGCAGCCCAGGCCCCCGGGACCTTCTCCAGGTGACTGGGATCTGCAACTGCAGTGGCCAGGCAGGTGGAGGAGGGTAGCAGCCACACCTGCAGATGCTTTTACTGCAGTGTCCTCGCTCCAGCCCGCCACGTCCACCTGTTGCTGCTTGGTGGGGAAAGCCCACGCAACAAAAGGTCCTGGGAAGAACTACAGTTGGGCAGGGACACTCAATGTCGTGGGGAGCCACAGTTTTCTAAAACAAAGCTTAGTATAAATGGAGTTTTCATTCTTCAGCTCTGATATAATCTGAAGCACATTCAATTTCCTACACTTCCAATTCTCTTCTCATGAAAAATACAGTTTTGGCTTCACGCACTTATCTTTTACTGCTGCGACAGCATGCTTTAGAAAGGCTGCCTGCCAGCCCGCGGGGGTGGCAAGCAAGGCAGCATCCTCCGTTCAAGCCGAAGTGGACCGAGGATTTGCTAAGAGGAGGTTGAGAGGTTCAAGAGTCAGCAGAACTGGGTGTGAAGGCTACACACTTCCTGCTGGGCAAAGGCGGACTTTTTATTAAGATTCTCTACTGCTTTCGGGGTAGGTTCGTTTACAGATACTTTGAAGGATGGAAGAAGAGAGAAACAGAAAGGCAGAGACCAGTCTGGACAGACTCAGGGAGGGGCTGCTGGGGTAGGGATGAGAGTCTGGGAGCTGTGGGGGGACTGATTCGCTGCCTTGTCATCCGCAACCCAAGGCCAAGGCTTTGCTCCCAGTGAACAGACAGCACAGAGGCAGAGGGACCAGAGTCCTGCATGACCTCCACGTAAACGATCTCAACAGGGCACAGCAGCAGGTCTGCCCACCTCCTGACACACATCCATCCGCTGAGAGACCTGTCACAAGCTCCTGTACGCACCTTAGTGCTTCTGCTTCTACAAGTGCAGCTGGCCCTTGAACAACACGGGTTTGAATAGCACAGTTCCACTTACATGCGGATTTTTTTCAATAGTAAATGCTACAGCGCTGCGTGGTCTGCGGTTGGTTAAATCCACGGAAGCAGAGGGCTGACTCTACGTTACATTCAGATTTTCAACTTCTTGGAGGGCTGGTGCCCCAATCCACGTGCTCTTCAAAGGTCAACTGTAATGTTTTCATTGTAAATTTAAAAAATGCAGAAGAGAAAAAAACCCAAACTACCTGCAGTTCTCCTTCTCAGAAATCGCCACTTTCGTTCCTTTACACACCCCCTGTCCTGTTCCCTACCCTGGGAGCAAGTGCTGCACGCCTTTGCCAATCCGACTGACCGATCCTTTAAACTACTTAAACCTGGTTCCTCAATCTCAGGCCTCAAGCAACTCATAGGAGTAAGTCTCCCTCATTCGCTCGCCTGACTTCTGGCAGAAACACAGCTGTGACGTGATGTGCGATCGTTTTGCCTTCATTCACACTGACTGTGCCCTCCGCTGGGTTTGGAAACCTGGAGAAAAGGGACTTAGCTCTTTTCTCCCTTGGAGCAGCCGGCAGCGGGCGCCCGCTACCACATCTGTTCCGAGGACCCATGCTGGACGCAGCAGCCAGAGGGGGGAGTCGGGAAAACCAGCTGTGACTGCTCCTCCGGCTGGAAGGGGCCTGCCGTTTCCCCCTTCAGCTGGGATCCAGGCATAAGGGTTCACATTTTCATGGATGAAAATATGGCAGGAGCGCTGGGCTCAGAGACCCGGGAGGGTCGTTTCCCTTTGATGACCTGGGATGTTCATCACCCTCCCTCCAGTATCAAGACACAACAGTAACATCCAAATACAAGTTTTTCCCCAACTTTAAAGAGTGAAAAAGAAGAAAAAGCTTAAGTGGGGAGAATTACAATTATGCCAGCTATCTGAAATTAGGTTTAAAACTTTCATCTTTTCAAAAACGAAAATGCCTACGACAAGGATGGAATGATCGCTGATAAACCCACCTTCATTCAGCGTCGTGACCAAAGGTGTGATTGTGCCACTCTTGTAAAATAAGTTACCTTCAACCATTTCTAGGTGTTAGGAGCTTGTGCATGATGTGTAGTGTCTACCTCTATCAAAAAAGACCCTTGGGCTTCCCTGGTGGCGCAGTGGTTGAGAGTCCGCCTGCCGATGCAGGGGACACGGCTTCGTGCCCTGGTCCAGGAAGATCCCACATGCCGTGGAGCGGCTGCGCCCGTGAGCCATGGCCGCTGAGCCTGTGCGTCCAGAGCCTGTGCTCCGCAATGGGAGAGGCCACAACAGTGAGAGGCCCGCGTACCGCAAAAAAAAAAAAAAAAGAAAAAAAGGACTAAAGCTGTTTAAAAACCTTCATCATAAATGCATGGCAGCATCAGCCCAGCCTCCCGAAGTTATAACCAACTGGCTGAATGCTGTCGGTTTTAACTCCACGAAGAGTCACGGGGGTTGAAGACAACTTATCTCAGAAGCCCTGTTAGGACTCCTCAGCTAAATGGCACTGAAAATAAAAATCCCAAAGCAGTAAAGGATCATAAAGCGGCCTCGTTCTACTCTGAACCGGAAGGGGCTCCAGGGAGCAGCACAGGGGCACCACGAGACTGTGGCCACCGTGAGTGTGAGAAGAGCCAGGTCCTCTGATGCTCATGAGGGGTCGAGAAAGAAAGGCTTTTCAATTGAGTCTGTTCGTTTTGGCAAAAGCAGATCCACACAGAGTCACAAAAGGGCGGGAGGCAAGGATTTGGGCTCAGGAGCCGGTGGAACACATTACAAATTCTACCTTTTTGAAATTACTTCCATCTTTATGAAACAGCCACGCAGCCTTCAGTCTGGCCCTCCCAAGCCACCGTCAGCTGGCGCGAATAAACGGCTTGTTTCTAAAAACACCATCTGAGGAACCAAGTCAGTTTCTGAGAAAGCCCCAGAGTGTCTCTGAGAGAAATGGCCCTTATAAGATTCTAGTTTCTTTTTTTTTAGTTCATTTTATTTAAGCCTCGAGTCAAGGTCTATTCAAAATGACAGTTAAATGTCCACATTTCATCAAAGCGCTCAAGTGTCGACCATTAACTCCCGGAAATAACTCCTCAATCATCCTGACTTCGTTTGTCTTTCTGGCTCTCGGGAAGTGGCTCTGTGCGGGGGTCCCGTTTCTCTCTCTTTAGTTATTGGACAGGGTCCAGGCTGGAGTCCGCCTACCCAGGGAAGCTGAGCCCCCTCCCAGCCTGGTCCACACTCTCATGGGCCTGGCCTGGGGTCCTTTCCCTAGCATAGCATCATCTGTACCTGCGTGAAGGCGGGGAGGAAACTCATTATAAATCATTCATTTAGCCATTCAGTAACTTTTCTCTGCCAGTTATCACAGGAGCTGCAGTTCATCTGTAACGTGAGTGGAACTCTAGTTCCTTTTAGTGTGCGTTGTGAGCTTACGATTCCCTGAATCTTTATCATCTAGCAAAGAGTAACCTGGGTATTGTACCTAGTTTTTTTAAATACGCTTTTCTGAATAATTGTTGCGAGTCTCAACTAGATATTTATCAACAGCAACCATAACATATCATGTACACTCAGCCTATGAAGCTGGAAACCACGGTTGGGCACCCAGGTGACAACTGTACGTACCATGGCTAGCTGTCGTCCTATGTTTCCCACGGTCACACCTCCCGAGAAGAAGATGCACGGGAGCCAGGAGCGGATGTACAGAAAGTCCGGGGACGTGTACCTGGAGAGAAGGAGACGTGAGCCCCTGGGCAGCCGGCTCCCCGGCGCAGGCGGGGCAGGCACACGGCGCACCAGCAGCGTCAGCATGTGACATCCACGCTCACCGCCACTGCTGGGTTTTCCTTTACATTAAATTACGCATGGTGCATTTTTAACACGTCAATCAACAATAAGCGTTTCTGAGAATTTCATGTCTAAGTTTATGCTATGTAATTACAGAAAAAACATGACATCTTAGCTTAGAAGGTATTTTTTTAAAAAGTTAAGTAACAGCTTCCGGACGGAGGTGATATTTGAGAGCACATGCTTACTGATAGACACCATTGTACACCAGCAGCTGAGTGATCACAGTGGCGAGGAAGGCGATGGTGATCCCAAGCCCAAGGCCGCTTCTTGAACGGTCAAACGTCCACCAAAGGCCCAAAGACAGGGCTGCTAACGTCAAGGAGAGCTGAACGTTATTGGCAAAATCCAATTTCTGGCGATGCAGAGTTAAGGAAAAGCGTAACGATTTTTAATATGGTCAAACCCAGAGAAGCCCCAGGGCCTACAGTTACGTGTGCACCACATAATTCTCCATCCATAGGAGCTGCCAGGCGAGCTGCAGAGAGCATCTGTTGGATACAAGGTTACCGTGACCGAGATGACCTGGAACTTCTCTGGGATCCCTGGGTTGAAAACTTGACTTTACAAGTAAACTTCCTGAAAGCTACATATAAAATTCTGCTGGTATTTCAACCAACAGCATACTTGGCTAGTAAGTCATCTATAGTTCCCCTTTTACTTCTTGTTTTTATTAGTAGGTTGAACTGAGCAAGCCCAGTCTTCGCTCCACGTCTGCAAGAAGGCACCTCACCAGGATGGCATCCAACACGACACGGTCACAGCTGGTGGAGACACGACTGGCTTCCGTCACAACACTGCTTACCAACTGCGGACGAAACAAGTTTGTCAGAGCCCAGACCTCTTATAATACCCTTTTCTGACATTCTTATCATTAAAATCAGGCTAGAGCAGATTTAAGAAGCAGTAGCTCTAAAATTAACTTTCTCCAAAAATATAATCTAGTTGTGCTAAAGAAACCATAAATCTTTTGAGACCTGGGAAACCACGGCTCGTCTTCCTGAAGAATGCACCGTGTACAGACACGCAGCATGTCTTGTGCGTCCACCCGTGGACGCCAGCACCTGATCCTGAAGTTAGCCTCCGCTAAGAACCCTATTCCCGAGGCCACACTTCTGACTGGCCCTGGGCCTTGCATGCTCATGCCAGGGAGGGACAGAGAAGCAGACAGGCTTCTCCTCCACCTTCTGGAAGGATCCGCCAAGAAGAGTGATGCTCTCGCCACTTCTCACTGGGCCACAGGAACCAGGTCTTCACGGTGGAAGGAGTAAGGTAGAAATGTAAAGGGCATTCACAAGGTGAACTCAGGATCCAACAGGCGCTGCCTGAGAAAGGCCTGAATGAAGACGTCCACTGTGTTCCTGGTGTTAACCTTCCTGAAACGAACTGAAAGGACTCCAAGAACCATTATGAAAATTGCTGAGAGTAAACTGAGCAACGTGCTTTGAAATAACATACTCGGAAGAAGATGGTTCAAGTGACTCATGATGTGATACATACTCATTAAAAGTAACGAAACTTTCAACGTGTAACGTAAGAAGCTGCTCTGGACAGCACACCCACTGAAGGATACAGCACTGGCGTGATTGATACCAACAAAAACTGCGACACAGCGCATCACACTGGCCCACTCCCTCTTAAACTTGTGTGGCTCTCCAAGGCGACTGTCAATGCAGGGGTAAAGCAAGCCGACGACAGCTGTTGAAGAAAGACAAGGCAGCGGCGTTAGAGAACCGGCTGAAAATGACGTGATCTCTGCGTGGCAATTGTTAACATATTTCAAACCATTCCTTCTCCTAGAAGATTTATCAGCTACAGTGTAATATTTGAATTAAAACGAATTTCACATTTTTGTTCTCCTCGAGTACAAACAAAAATCACTGTTTCGAAAAATTTAAAATAAAATCGCAGTTCTTTGGTTTGAAGCACAGAAGGAATGGAGCCAGGGGTTAATTATCCATAAGCAAACTACTTCTGCGCCTACACAGGGGCCTCCAGCTTGCATCAGTGTTGTTCCTTCGTACAGTGGGGAGGGGAGCTGCCACGAGGGCCTTGAGGCCACGGCACCAGTGTGTATAGCCATATACTGAAAGGGTTTAGGAAAACAAAGCAGGAGCCTATCTTTCCAAGAACAAAAATGAGAACACTCTCCCCACCGCTTGGTAACCACAGCATCCCTCCTGTAACACGTCCCGGCCGGAACACAGCTCTCCACTCCAGCCTCGTGCTGAGAAGGCAACGTGTTTCCACAGCGCAGGGGATACACCCAGACTCCAGGGGGGAGTAGGCAGAGTTAAGAACAGTGGGCCTGTCACTCAGTTGCGTCCCCTTGGGCACGGTTGCTTAACCTTCTGTAATTCAGCTTCCACGTCTGTAAAATGGAGCTACGGCAGAGTCCTTTTGTAAGGACGAAAGGAAGCAAAACATATAAAACTGCAAGGTAAGCAGTCCATAAACATGAGCTACGAAGCAGACAGGAGGGCATCCCTCCTGTAGCACCGTGGTCACTTAGGTACACGCTTGTTCTGCCCGCCAGACCAGGATGCTTGACAGAGGCAGTCCGCTCACTCTGTACTGCCAACAGCTGGGAGAGCTGGTGCTACAGAAAGCATCTGACAAATGTTTGCTAATCAGTGAATGCTGTGTGACCAGAGAAGTACTGTGACCTGAGCTGAGACCAATTCAGCAAGTTTATAAAACCAGCCAAATGACCAAGAAATTCTACTCAAAAAACACAGTCCGCCTGTCCACAATTTAGACTGCTAACCCTGGGTCATGTTTTGTGGCTGGCCAGGTGTACTGCAGTATGAACTCTGAACAGGGGATTTGTTTTCCTTCATCTGTGGAGCCCAACGTTTTAGGGGGAAGGCCTGGCTTTGGCACGTTCACGGGCATCCCGAAAAAGGAAGTGTGGGAGGCCGCTTGGGCAGCAGTTCTGCCCACTCGGCCCACGTGACGGTTTGTTTTCAGTTACCCAGCGCTGTAGCATGTTCGCTGGGGCAGCCAATCGCACTGCAGTTCCCTCGCTCACCAGTTCTGCCAGCGGCCAATCGCACAGCTCGCTCGGGATGACAGCTGCGGGCTCCCCCAACACTGTCCTCAGGGCCGGATCAGTAAGAGGGAAGGACCTCGGTCAGCCTGGCACAAGCGTGAAACAGCCAATCATCTCCCCACCTGGTCCCCAATCGCTGGGCTTCTTCCAGCCTCCAGAGACTGGCATTGCGGATCACCATCCTCTCCCCCCGCCTCCTTCTCTAAATACAATCACTGGAGATGCACACTTCCCCTCTGCGGATGGTTCGATTTTCAAACGAACGGTTCTCAGAGGCTGAAAATCGTTCTTAACCAAACATCTTCAGTTTCTACTCACCAGCTGCTGTCCCACAGCACGGGGGAACCCACCAGGCGGAGGAGAAGATGGTGGCGATGACCTCCTCAGGGAACAGGGTGACGTTCCTTTGGACCTGCAGCAGGTTCAGCACCAGGGCCAGGACCACGCCCACTGAGAACAGCACCAGGCTCCTTTGCACCAGGTGGTGATGCCAGCTGGTGATGTGGCCGCTGCTGCCATGGCCTCCCACAGCAGCGCTCCCGGGCCCGTGAGCCGGGTCAGCGCCCCGGGCACTGTGGGCCACCAGGGGAGAGGGGCCTGACACTGAGGAGGTGATCATTTCTCCCACTTTGGCCTCCAGCCCTCTGGCACTGGCCCTCAGGTGGCTTCTGTGCTTCGCGCCCTTAGCGCAGGGACCGCTCCAGGGGTGGTCGTCCAGTCTGGGCATCAGCCACCAGTGTGACAGGCTTTCCTAGAAGGAAAAGGGGGTGTGGAGGTGGAACCCCGATCAAGTTCACTTCCAAAGGCCATGGCAGGTCCAGGGAGGCCCGGTCAGAGGGAGGGCTCTGCTCGCCTTCATCGCCGGTACGTCCAGGGAAACCCCCAAGGCCCTCGGAGTCAGCCGCTCAGGGGAGCCCACGGGCAGGTACCGCGGGGGAGGGCTGCAAGGACCCTGCCCACACACCCCGCCTGGGAGCTGCACAGGCTGTTTTCAGCGGCAGCCGGATTAGGTACACCTGAGCGTTGAGCGCCCGCCGCAGTGCCCCTCTGCATAAGCCCCGAAGTTCTGGCCCGTCCAGTCCAGAAGTTTTTCAGACCCCGTCCGTCTGCAGGAGGCAGACCCAGCCAGGCTAGCCTGGAGGCAGGCCGCCCAGGACAAGGTGCTGGGGTCCTCCGAACTGACAGGATCACTGGCAGAGCCCACCTGGGGTCGGGGGTGCAGCCCCCCGCTCCGGGACTCGGGCTGGGGTCAGAGCGTGCGCCCAGCCCCGAGGGTCGGTGCCGAGGATCCCAGTGGAAGGCCGTCTCGAGGGGCGGCTGCAGGGAGTGGAGGCGCCGGCACCCCGACATCACCACCCGGCCCGACACCGGGACCCCACCCTTGCCGCCACCGGCCTGGGTCCCCTCGCTGCGCCTCGCGTACCTGGCTGAGGGGCGCCCGCCCGCGGGCTCGCCGAGGGAGAAGATCGCCGAGGAGCGTCACGGCCCAAACCGCCTGGAGTTGAGCCCGCGGCGCTCAGCTCGCCGCGCAGCTTATAAGGCGGGCGGCGGGGCCCCGGGTCATGTGACCCCGCCGCGGCCCGCCGCCCGCCCCAAGCGCCAGGGGGCGTGGCCACCGCGCGCCCCGCCCCTCCCGCGCGCCCGTCCGCTCGCGGTCTGGTGAGGCGGCCGCGACCAATCGGGGGCGGGCGACCCATATGACGTCATCACACGCCACCGCAGCCCTGCGTCCGGCGCACTGACTTGGGAGCGCGGACGGACGGCGGACTGACGGCGCCGGGGGCCAGACGGGGGGAGCCGGACGGGGGGGCGGGCCGGACGGGGCCGGACTGACGGACGGGGCTGTGGGGGAGGGGACGGACACACCGAAGGGCGGAGCTGGGAGGGGACGACGGGCTGGGAGACCGATGGACGGGAATGCGGGGAATGCCCGACGGCGGACCGATGCACGGCGCTGCGGGGCTGTGTCGACAAGCTGGGGGACTGACCGACGGACGGGGCCGGGGAGTGGGGCACAGGCAGACGGACGGGGCTGGCCGAGAGCGCCCCGGACCTCGGGCGGGCGGCTCCCTGCGCAGGTTCGGACCGGACGGCGGCGGGAGGGCCATTTCCAGCAATTGGCAGCCGCGGGCCTGGCGTCGGGTGGTTGAACATCTTAGTCCCCAGACCCTGACGCAGGCGTGGCCCATTCCAAAACTTCCCCAGTGAGGCCTCGCCAGCTGGTCACTCTCTGCACCTGCTTGTCACCTGATAATACTCTGATCTCTATCCCCTGTCCTCCTTGAGGCTCCTGACACCACAGCTGCAAATTTAAAGGGGGTTCGTGTGTGCAGTGACCAGAAGGTGCTGGCATGCGTAGTAAGGGCTCGGAGATATGAGTTGTTTATCGTGTGTGCAAGGATGTGCGTGTTGTTAAGGGTACTTTTATGTTTCCCAGCCACCAGAGTGGTTCTGAAAACTTACGACATAAGATCTTTTATGAAAATGAAAGTGATGAAATTTTCATAAAATAATTTCTTCTAGTTTCTAACTTTCCTTTCATGGGAAAACAAACCATCAAAACCACTCATGAAAAAATAAGACGTTGTTTTATCTTGCTGATGTAATATATTTATACCCCGTTTGCCACATGGGTCTCACCATCTAAAGAGGAGGCAGGCTCCTCGCCGACTGAAAACCCACATCTTGTTTAGCAAGGTCGTATTATTAAGATGTCCTTGAAAAACAGTAGAGAAAGTCTATGGTCTTTTGTACTGTCTGCGGGTGAGCAGAGATTGAGAGGAAGTTTGTGCTCTAAATAGCAAATTCTTTCACGGCCAAGAGACCCTACAGGCTTAGGCAGTGTGAAATACCATATTGTGTGGCATCTTCCACATCAGGGTTTCTGGCTTTATGCCAGAAGGTTAAAAAAACCCTGAACATCTTCCAGAGGTATCAACATTTCTCAAATTTGATTTGGAGGGTGGGGGTAGGATTCACAAGAATTTCTAATAGTAATCAGGAGACTTCAAGGAAAAGTAATGCTGGCAGTGGATATGTTTACTGTCCCAGACCATAGCGGTGTTTCCTTAGGAAACCTGAGAGGCGCTACAAAAGACAGTTGCCTTGTTAGCGTGTTCCTGTTGCCCCAGGGTCAGAACTGGTTTCTCTTCTTTGTCTCCTTTACCTGACGGGCTAGACACAGACTGATTGTGTGGATGTCCTACCCCCGG